>NC_080539.1:218054128-218364724 GCF_028640845.1 Ahaetulla prasina
AGCTTGAAGGCTGTAATTAACTTCTTGGTTTGCCAAATAATTGTAGGCATGGATGACATTGGAACTAAGTGCTGTCACCTGTTTTCTGAATCAGCAGCAGTGAATTAGGACAAAATGAGTTCCCATTCAAACTGGAAAGAGATGTTTAGTGAACATTCACTCCTTTGTTCTTTGGCTTGTATATGTTTATATAAGTAATGACCCCACCCACCCAGGCTAAAAAAACTCTCCTTTGGAAATGGTAATAGTTGTAGCTATAGAATATAAAACTGTATTTTTTTTGGGGGGAGGGGGGACTCTTAGACCTAGAAGACCATCCATGTGAAAGGCAAAAGGGAAGGATGGCTGTTTTTGCTGATACTCTTTCTTCTACAGAACCTTGTTGCCACCTCCCGGAATTCTAAAGCAGGGCTCTCCAACCTTGGCAACTTTAAGCCTGGAGGACTTCAACTCCCAGAATTCCCCAGACAGCAAATCTGGCTGGGGAATTCTGGGAGTTGAAGTCTGCCAGGCTTAAATTTGCCAAGGTTGGAGAGCCCTGTTCTAAAGGGTTCTTCAAATCTCTGGAAAACAGCCTGCTTCAGTTTCCAGTCACGAAACCTGTCACCGAATGGGGAACAATTACATATACCACTCCGTATTGGTTCAATTGTAGTACCTCAAAGCAGAGTTTGGCATAACCACAGACTCATGCATCTTTTCTCTGGCTATTTGATACTACAATTTTATAAACATAAATTCCCAACAATTTTTGTCTGCGTTTTCTCTAACAAGCTAGCATATCATGATTTGCAGGAACGGTACAGAAATTCTAGCATATGGCTGGAAACTTCTTATGAGACCAAGTGAAAAACTTGTTTGTTCACTCAATACCATCCATAGCTAGTACCAAAGAAATTACAGTATAACTCATTTATATTTCTTCTTTTATGGATTGATATCTGTTTTCATTACAAAGGGGAACAAAGTTCAGGGTCACTTCTACTTTTGTTATAATTGTGAAAGCTGTGGTGGCGCAGTGGTTAGAGTGCAGTACTGCAGGCCACTTCTGCTGACTGCCGGTTGATGGCTATTTGGTCATTTGAATCTCACCAGGCTCAAGGTTGACTCAGCCTTCCATCCTTCTGAGGTTGGTGAAATGAGGACCCAGATTGTTGGGGGCAATATGCTGACTCTGTAAAACTGCACAGAGAGGGCAGTAAAACATTGTGAAGGGGTATATAAGTCTAAGTGCTAACGCTATTATTCCAAACAAACATTTCATTGTTGCACACCAAGAAAAAAACATATTGACCTGTTTCAAGGTAAAATATGCTACTCTCAATACCATGTCCTGCAACTACCAAAGAAAACCAGATTGTTGTAGATAAAGAAAACACACACATAAATTAAATTCATTCATTTCTCTGTACAAATTGCATTTATCTTTTCTTAAAAGTATCTACAATTTAATATTAAGGTTGAAATCTTAATTACTTATTGGTGGAACAACCTGTAAAACCCAAAGGCACTTATTTTTAAGTATAAATGCATAGAATTCCATCCGTTATCTTATGGTGGCACTTCATATTTTGGACTTCATACACTTACATACTGGTTCAGAATAAACCTATATTTAGTTATACATGACCCCTAAGCAGCATAAAAGAAATGTTGCAAGTGGGACTGGGTCTCACATCTCACATCTGCTTGTGAGATATAGGAGATCTAACAAGCTCTACTCAGATTAGAATATTAGTACCAAATAAGCTTCACCTCGAATCCACATGTATAATTGTTATTATAAAGAAGGTAACTTACATAATAACTTCAAACAAAATTTTAAAAACACTGATTCATGCACTATGTAATTTCATTTTTTCTTTCACCAGAGGAAAAAAGGCAAACATTGCCCCCTAATGGGAACATGGTACTAAAGAAATAGGGCAAGAAATGTGCCTTCTTTCTTTAAAAGTACTGAATTTGCAATTCTAAAAAAGCATCTGTACTTTTTACTAAACCATTAGCATTAGCACTTCTAGTCAGCTAGATGAAATTTAACAGTGTCCACATCGCTAAATTCTTCTATTTTTAGATGAATATACCTATCACAGGATATAGAAAGCCATGTGGTCTTTGGTGGACTTAACTAGACCTAACAACAGATGTTAGAAATTTAGATACACTTACTGCAGTGGTGGGATTCAGCCAGTTTGCACCACTTCGGGAGAACCGGTTGTTAGCTTTCTGAGCAGTTTGGTGAACTGGTTGTTGAAAGAAATCATTAGGGCAGAGAACCGGTTGTTAAATTACTTGAATCCCACCACTGTCTTACTGCCATACCTTTTTTTCCAAGTAGGCCTAAATGTTAGGGTTTTTTAACTGTACTTTTACTATAGAGATTTTACTGTGCTTTTAAATTATAATGAAGCCAGTAGTTTTCCAAGTAAAAAAAATAAAAGCAATACAACCACACAATTAGATACATGTATACTAACATATAACTGCTAAGCCACCATGCTGCCCCCACCCACAGGACTTGTCAGCTAGAAAGCCGGCAGCCCCAGGTTGGAGACCTGAGCGCCATGTGACGGGGTGAGCTCCCGTCCATGCCTCAGCTTCTGCTAACCTAGCAGTGCGAAAGCATGCAAATGTGAGAAGATAAATAGGTTCAGCACTCTGTGACGACTGTGAAATGTTTTCGGACAGCGCTGGCTCAATGGCTTTGAAACACAGATAAGCATCACCTTGTATAGTCAGCAATGACTAGAAATCCGCGGGGAGTCCTTTACCTATACTAGTCCCTTCATTCTGCACTATTGTAACTTAAAATGGAGGCTGAACAAATTGTTTTTAGGAGAATCCTGAAAGCTGTTAAGATGTATCTTGAAAAAGTCCATAGCATTTCTACAAAGTGGAACAAAACAGCAACAAATGTGATAAATATAGCAACCAATAAATCCAATTAAAAAGTCCAAGTAACACCATATAAATGAGCAAAAACTACCTAGCATTTTTGGTCAGTATTAATTCTAAATGTCACATATAACAGAATCCTTGTAAATAATCCGCTTCTTACTCTTAATTCTCTTCTTTCCCATCCCTTTTCTATTAAGATTAGATAATGGGCATCCATGCAGATTTTATGCAACACAAGACAATGCCGCTTAATTAATGTCAAGTTTTATCTAGGGCAGAAGTAACAACATTTTGGTGTCTTTAAATTTCAGTCACCAGCAACAGCACAATAGTAGCATTAGGTTGTTACTTAGGAGAATGAGCTGATATGGTTTTTGGCTCATGCATATGGTGGTATTTACAGGGTGGTCTTAATTATGTTACTTAGTCATATGTAAAACTAATTCAATAACGCTCTCTTACTTGAAGGATTGTAGCTTTGGGCAACAGACTTTACAATGATTTTCAAGGGAATTGAGATTATCTTGAGACTAGCACAGCTTTGTGAAAACAGCCATTTACCTATTATCAGCTTTGACCTAATAATATAAGCTTTGAGTGATTGCAAAAAGTGATTAAAATGGAATTATGGAGGCTTAAAAGTTGAAAAAAGTTGTTTGACTCCAACCTAAATGCAGTCATATGTAACCAAAGATAGATTTTCCATACTTCAATTTTTGAACTTTTAAAAATAGATGTGGCACCACTTAGCAAAATTAAAAGAGAACAAATTAGAAACTTTCAATGAACATTTACAATCATTTATTTAATTTCAAAAAAGAAAGTCTTTTTTAATTTAAATGTCCATAATTTGGCTTCTGTAAGACTGTTTTTATCCTTTAATTGTAATTAATTCATTCTTTTATTCTTTAATCTTCTTCCTTCAAACTTGTAAATGAAACAAAAACCAGCTCTTTGAACATCAGGTAGCTAGACAGACAAAAAACAACTCTGATTTTGCAATCATTCCTACAAAGCTTAATTGTTTTGCTATTATCCAATATTACATTAATCCCAAAAGAAGTAAAACCCTAAAATATACAAATGTAATACAGTGTAAAACCCATACTAACTCAAAACAAATAAAGTCTTCCTCAAGTCAAGCTCAACATCTGGTTATTTCATGGGCAGCATTAGACTCAAAAGTGATGTTACCTTAATATGCCTACAGAAAGAGTTCCACAATCAATATTGGTTGTCACAAAAAGATCCTGTGCTATGATTCCATCAATTCTGGAACTGGGGATTCAATTACAGCTCATAAATCACAAATATATCTATCTACATATATCTACATATCTAGAATCTCTAATCTATGCTCTCCAAGCAGAAATTAGGTACCCAATTCAGCCATTCCAGCTGCTGAGCCATCAGCTCCCTCTACCACAAAGATCCTGCAGGAAAAGGGCTGTATGGACAACCGTGGGATCTGGCAGGGTGAGAGCTGTGAACCATAAACACAAAGCTTTTACAGTGTCCCAGTATAACAGATATAGTGCCCTTGCTGACCTAAATAGGAACACTAAAGTGACAGATCAAGGTAGTTGTGATACTGATAACTCAAACAATCAAGGGATTATGGTTCAAGATGAAGAACTTACTTTGGAAAAGTGTGAACCTACTTTGGAAAAGTGTGTATCAAGTATTACAGATCGGTCACACAAGAAGAGCAAGGTATCCAAAAAGAGAAGCCACCTTCTGATTGGTGATTCAATTGTAAGGGATGTAAATTTAGGAAAGGATATGGAGGTTTTGAAAGACGTCAGGTGTCTACCTGGTGCTACTGCCAGCAGAGACAAGAGGCGTATTCTTAAGATAGTCAAGAATGCCAGTAAGGATTCTGATGTTGATGCTATTATACATCTTGGCACAAATGATCTGTCCCAAAAGGATGTGCTTTCTGTGCAGAATGATTTCCAGAGCTTAGGGTATGAACTTAATAGCATAGGTTGTAGGCTTAACTTTTCAGAGGTTTTACCAGTACATAAGGAACAAAAAGGTAAAGGCCAGCGTGTAGTGGAGTTTAATGTGTGGCTAAAGGAGTGGTGTAAAAGGGAAGGCTTTGGTTTTATTAGTCATGATGTCTGCAACTGGTCCAATGAAAATTGTACAAAGAGATGGATTGCATCCATCAAAGAAAGGACTGAGTTACTTAGCAATACATTCACAGATTTTCTGGATAAACATTTAAACTGAACAGTGGGGACAGAGAATTAACTGATATAGAAAACTTCTGTCCCCAGCAATCGAAAACTAAAAGGGTTATCAGTGCATGTAACATAGATGTCTGTATGGGTAAGACTATCAACCATGCTATCAAGCAAAACCAAGCATTTAACAGTGAGTGCCATACCATGTGCACTAAACCAACAGGTGGCATGAAAGTAGGGGCAGTCAACACAGGTTATGTAGACAGTAAACACAAGATCAATCCAAATGGACTCAAATGTCTATACACCAATGCACAGAGTATGAGGAATAAACAGGGTGAATTAGAAATACAAGTAAATGAGGGGAGATATGATATTGTTGCCATTACGGAAACTTGGTGGGATGAAACTGACAAATGGAACATACAGCTAGAGGGATATAAATTATTTAAAAGAAATAGACCAAATAAAAGAGGAGGTGGAGTTGCACTATATATAAGAAATAACTACATCTCTACAGAAATAGAGCACAACAATGATGAAAATCATCTTGAATGTATTTGGGTCAATATAAAAGGGTGAAAACGATATTGCCATAGGTCTATACTATAGGCCACCCAACCAAACAGAGGAAGTAGATGAACTTTTGCTAGTCAGCTAACTAAGGTATGTAGGAAGCACATCACAGTAGTAATGGGGATTTTAACTACCCTGACATCAACTGGGAAACAAACTCTGCACCAAGTGGAAGATCCAACAGGTTCCTAACAAACCTAGCAGACAACTTTGTTTCCCAAAAATAGAGAAGGCGACAAGGGATCAGCTATATTGGACTTAATTCTCACTAACAGAGATGAAATGATAGAAGGTGTTGAAGCTACAGGAACCTTGGGGCAAGTGACCACGCAATATTGGAATTCGACATTAAGCAAATACAAGTAGTAGAACAAAGTCAAACTAGAGTCTTGGACTTTAAGAGCTAATTTCAATAAACTTAGAGAGCTTGAGAAGGATTCAATGGATGAGAATCCTCAGGGGAAAACAACTCAAGAAGCTTGGGAAATTTTGAAAAGTGAGATTATAAAAGCACAGTCTAACACAATACCAATGAAGAAGAAAATAGTAGATCTCAAAAGAAACCAGCATGGATGCATAAAGAACTATCTGACAAATTGAAAGACAAAAGGACAAATATAAAAAGTGGAAAGAGGGGCAAATAACTAAGGCAGAATATCAGCAAATAGCCGAGCCTGTAAAGATGAAGTGAGGAAAGCTAAGGCTCACAATGAACAAAGGCTAGCGACAAAAGTAAAAATAACAAAAAGCTTCTTCCAACATGTTAAAAACAAGAAAAAGTCAAGGAAACAATTGGCCCATTGCTGGGAGAAAGTGGCAAGAAGATGACAAGCAACAGGAGAAAGCAGATCTACTTAACTCATATTTTGCATCTGTCTTTACACAAAAGGAAAAACAATCCAACCTATCAAAACAGCACTACAAAAACAGATTAGAAACACAAGTTAAAATAGGGAAGAAAATGGTAAGTGAACACCTGTCTACCCTAGACGAGTTCAAATCACCAGGACCGGATGGATTACACCCCAAGGTTCTGAAGGAACTGGCAGACGTGATCTCAGAACCACTGAACTATATCTTTCAAAGATCCTGGAGCACAGGGAGCTGCCAGAGGACTGGAAAAGAGCTGATGTAGTTCCCATCTTCAAAAAGGAAAAACAGATCCAGGAAACTACAGACCTATCAGTCTGACCTCAATACCGGGAAGATTCTGGAAAAGATAATCAAGCAACGAATCACCGAACACCTAGAAGCAAACAAAGTAATAACCAAAAGCCAACATGGGTTTGTCAAAACAGATCATGCCAGACTAATCTTATCGCATTCTTTGACAAAATGACAAAATTAGTAGACCAGAGGAATGCTGTTGATATAATTTACTTGGACTTCAGTAAAGCATTTGATAAAGTAGACCATAACCTACTACTAGATAAAGTAGAAAATGTGGGTTAGACAGCACCACCACCAGATGGATTCGTAATTGGCTGACCAACCGCACTCAACGTGTAGTCCTCAACGGAACTACATCCACATGGAGGAAGTATGCAGTGGAGTACCCCAAGGCTCTGTTTTAGGCCCAGTACTCTTCAACATCTTCATCAATGACTTGGACGAGGGATAGATGGGGAACTCATCAAATTTGCAGATGACACCAAGCTGGCAGGAATAGCCAACACTCCAGAAGATAGGCTCAAGTTACAGAAAGATCTTGACAGACTTGAACATTGGGCGCTATCTAACAAAATGAAATTCAACAGTGAAAAAGTAAGGTTCTACATTTAGGCCAAAAACAAAATGCACCAGTACCGTATATGTGGTACCTTGCTCAATAGTAGTACCTGTGAGAGGGATCTTGGAGTCCTAGTGGATAACCATCTAGATATGAGCCAGCAGTGTGCAGCAGCTGTTAAAAAGCCAACACAGTTCTGGGCTGCATAAACAGAGGATAGAATCAAGATCACGTGAAGTGTTAGTACCACTTTATAATGCCTTGGTAAGGCCACACTTGGAATATTGCATCCAGTTTTGGTCGCCACGATGTAAAAAGATGTTGAGACTCTAGAAAGAGTGCAGAGAAGAGCAACAAAGATGATTAGGGACTGGAGGATAAAACATATGAAGAACGGTTGCAGGAACTGGGTATGTCTAGTTTAACAAAAAGAAGGACCAGGGATGACATGATAGCTGTGTTCCAATATCTTAGGGGCTGCCACAAAGAAGAGGGAGTCAGGCTGTTCACCAAAGCACCTGAGGGTAGAACAAGAAGCAATGGGTGGAAACTGGTCAAAGAAAGAAGCAACTTAGAACTAAGGAGAAATTTCCTGACAGTTAGAACAATTAATAAGTGGAACGACTTGCCTTCAGAAGTTGTGAATGCTCCAACACTGGAAATTTTTAAGAAAATGTTGGATAACCATCTGACTGAGATGGTATAGGGTTTCCTGCCTGGGCAGGGGGTTGGACTAGAAGGCCTCCAAGGTCCCTTCCAACTCTGATGTTATGTTATGTTATGTTATGTTAAATATATTCACCACCGTAACTGTGACCACAAACGTTTTAGAGATTACTACATAAGAAAATAGAACTTGCGCTAGAAACAATTTAATGGCTTATACAGTTGCTGTAGGACTGGTGTATTGAGTCCACACTAAAGGTCACCTAAAAGTCTGGTTGTAGCAATTTCCATCAAGCTGAAATGTCTTCAAAACCAGTTTATGTGACTATATTAATGATTAAAAGTCTGGATGATCCAAGAAAGCTGCTGAAGTTGGTAAAGGACACCCATAACCACAGCCACCATTTAAGCATTCAAAAAGAAAGACGAATCCAGAAATATCTCCAAGTAGTGCTTCTGCTCCTTCAGAACCAACATCTTGTGTTTTTCTTGTTTCTCTGAGAATACTGAAAATATGTTGTGTTCCAAATCTCAACTATGCCTTGAGGGTTAAGCTTTATATAGAACCATTCAGACTGACATTTAGCTCACTGTCCTTTTCATACTGTCTCAGCATCAGTAGTTGCATTACTCATTCCTAATTTTACTTCCCAACATACAGCTGTCCCCTTACATCTGCTAAAACAACACTTGACCTATTTGCATCTTCACAGACACCGGCTGCTATAAGACTTCACCTGGAACATCATATTTCGTATCCAATCAACAAATTTTGCAGCTGTATAATTGACGCAGAACACTGTGTTCAGACACAAGACAGACACTTCATTAACCAATATTCAAGGAAAGACTGAGGGATGTGGGGGAATAAAAAAGGTACAAGAGTTTTAATTGCACTAGGGAGAACAACAACATCTAAATATCAATAAATTGCATGTAGTGCTTCTTATTGTTCTAAACATAAATGCACTATAAACCTTTTTAACTCTTAAAAGAAGATGGGGTGAATCTGCCAAGTCAGAATTAGGGTCTCTATTAATTCAATTACTTACAACAAATATACTGAGAGGTAAATAGATACTATAGAGGTTTTTTTTTTTTAGCAAAGTGCTAGATTTTTAAAAATCCCAATGACATCCTGCATTATCTTTGAAAAACCTCTGGGCAGCCTGTGCCTTGAGTAAGTAGGAAGTGAGAAAACAAAGCAAGGAAATTAGCCTACCATTATTTTGGATGCAATGGTAATAGAGTGATTATGTGACATGCTTTAGAAAGAACAGCCCTGTGACTGAAGAGCTAGCATGATTCCATGTATGAAGGTCTTCTGTATTTCTCAAGCAAAGAGCTACACTTGATTTTGAGGAGTATGCTGAGCGCTGTATTCCCCAAAGGAAAGATGGAGACAAGACAAAACTAACTTTGCTGTTAATAATGATGTGTCGAAATCTCCTACTTTTTTTTTTCAAAGATATATAACTATTTTTGACCCAATGGTCATGCTTGGTCTTTTGGGTGGTGTGTTGGGGGCAGCAATAAAAATGGAAGGGCAGGCTACAAAAAGTAAAAAGGAAATAAATTTTATATTAACATATGTAGTTGTTATGCAAAATTTTAGCTTTTTTTTTATTGCTGATGAACCAAAAGTATTACGTTGTTATTTCGGTAAACCAACAGGCTATAGTTCTCCTTCTTTTAATAGAGCTGCAAAAGGATTAGACAAAAAGATTTAGTACTACCGTATTACATCTGAAGTATTAGAACTGTTTAAGATACCTCAGATTCATTAATCATGATTTTACACTTATTTCAACAAAGCACTTAAATGTGACTTCCTGATACAGCATTTTGGACTATAATGACCAGTGGCCATAGCCACCATGACCAATGGCCAAGGAATGACATAAATTATATTCTGAAATACAATGCATTAAGTTAAAATGTCAGTTAATGAGCACATGTGGCTTTTTAGTTAAACTCTATGTTTTCTCATGTCTTTGTGAACTCAAAATAACTAAAAAAAATTCGCATTTCAGGAAACTGGGTCCAGTATTTAAGGTCTATAAAAGTCTCTAATTGCTGATTGCCAAAATGGGACACAAAATGGGATAAATCTGAAGTCTGGATTATATAGTTAAGCACAAATGTTGATTATACAATCTTCCTTCCAGGGTGAAATTTAACCAAGGAAGTCAGAATGACAGTGAAAATGGTTCTTCCAATCAAAAAAACTGGCGAAATATATTATCCATGATACAATCCTGGATCAAAGTTTTGACTTTGTACAGACAAAAGAGAAATAATCTCTCCTAGTTGTGTCTCAAAGTTAATACAATTACTTGTTTAAAGATTAAGAAAATGTTTCTGCATTTATAGTTTTCCTCATGATCCGCATAGTCACATTACCTCATATATTTATAAAGAAACTGCAGAATTTCAAACCAGGGAAGTGTTTGATAATGAGAATAAAACCAACAGATCTTTTATAGATGCTTCGGGGTTAAAGATTTAACTTTAAAGAATTAAAGATTCTGCTTTAATTCTGAAGAAAAACAAAACAATCTCCATAAATACAATACTCACTGACTAAGTATTCTATCAGTCAGTTGGCCAATTTTGACTCCGTATTGCTGCACTTAGGACCTCTGTATATTTGAGAAGACACACAGTTTACTTCCTGAGCTAGCTGAAGTCAATAATGGCTATTTAGTCATAGAATCAAAGAGTTGTAAAGAAGCACTCCAATTTCCTGCTCGGTGCAAAATCTGCTAAAACATTGGGGTCAGTTTAAGATTTCATGACAACTGTTGACCTGACCCAGGTGATACTGGACCATGTTAAATTGGTACTTTATTCTGGTATAGCTTGTGATTAGAATGTGGGATATGGGTTCTACACGGCTTCTCTGAAATGGGCGGATGATCCCGTGATCAGCTTTAGAATGCCAGCTAGTATAAACGCTACAGGAACCGAGGACTTATTTAAAATAATTGAATCATTCATGAATCTTCGCAGTCTTCAAAAATAACTAAGAGAAATGTCCACATTATAGACTCAAAGTCTGTGAATATATGAGAGCTACAACCTGCTGATTTATAACCCGTTAATTAAATTAACTAACTAACCATGTTTTTTTCTTTTCATAAAAGATCAAAACATTAAAGCAGTAAAGCAAACTTCTTTAGCTCCTATAGTTTTATCAGGAGTTGGTAGCATAGCACTCATAGGCCCCTTACGAAACCCCCAAGAGAAATCTCTCTTGTTAGTCTTTAAATCATTAGAATCACAAGTAACACCAGTAGTTTCTTACAAACTAATTCCAAATGTTGATAATCTGGACAACCTTGCAACTATTCTTGGATTACCATTTTCCACTTTAGTGAAAGACAGTCTGGATTTAACCATTTAAGTTTAACCAATTTCTATTATGGAAAAAAATGAAGGAACAAAAACTTGTTGTACCAGTGATAAGTATGCATTTATCTTCTTCATGTCCATATAAAATAGTACGGCAATATTATCAATGCTGGAAGTTTTGAATAAAGAATACTAGGATGAAAAGATAACAGACATAAAAGTTTAAAAAAAGTTCATAAACTGAAAGCTTTCAGATGATGTAGTTATATTCCTGCAAGACCCAAAACTGGTATAGTACACTTGATGATGAATCTAAATGACTTTGGACATTTAGCAGGCTTCGAAATAAACAGAAAATAAAAAATGCTTGTTAAAAATATAGCTTTTCAGTAATATGAAACATTGACAAGGAATGTCAGGTTTTAAAGTGGAGAAAAAGATAAAGTATCTTGGCCAAATATAAACTCCAAACTGTTTCAAAACAATTTTGTACCTATATGGAATGAAAAAAACATATCAAGATATATCTTGATATATCTACTTGGTAAAATCTCTGTAATTAAGATGTTTTATAAAAAATAGTATTTTTATCTCAGACTTTTCCAATATTGATAACTGACATCCCATTTAAACAATGGCAAAACAATATTTCTAAATTCATATGTGAAGGGAAGAAACAGAACTAGATACAAATTATTGCAAGATGCCAAAAAAAGAGATGGTTTAGGTTACAAGATTTGAAATTGTACTTTGATGTCTGCTGCTTGATCAGGATGAAAATGTCGGTGACTCTCCAAAACAAAAGACTACTGGAGTTAGAGGGGCATGAATTAAGATTTGGATGGCACACCTACTTATGGTTGATAAAGTTAAGATGAATGTTGACTTTAAGAATCATTTTGTTAGCCACTGCCATCCTAAGGTTATGGAATAAATATAAAACAAGATTCCCTCTTTGGGTGTCATCTCAGGAAGCTTTTTCACAGAAAACAAATAATGGAGAGCCCAGACTGATGGACTTATGGTTAGAGAATAATTTTTAATCAAGGTGGAACTACTCTTTAATCTAAAAAAGAGTTGAAGTTAATTAGAAGGGTGTGTCTATCATTGGTTTACATATATACAATTGAAAGAAAGATTTAAAATAGCCAAAATGTTATGGGTTTGACCTTGCAAAAAATGAATTTGAAATTGTATTATGTGGTAACAATGAACAGGTTATTACCAAGGTTTATAATCTGTTATTGAAATTGAATTTGGAGAACAAATATATAGAGCAATGCATAATTCAATGGGCAAAGAATTTTGGGCATAATGCTGGAACAATAGGAACACAGGTGGGCGAAAGGTTTAAAATTTACATTGAACTAGAATTTAAAAGAATTTTTTCTATAAAATGTACTGTTGATATTTAACACCTAATAAATTATCAAAGATTTATAAAGGTACTTCAAATGTATGTTGGAAATGTAAGGATATGGAAGGAATTTTCTATTAACTTTGGTGGACTTGTGACAAAGCAAAGAAATACTAGGGTAAGATTCATATTTTAATATAGAAAATTCTTAATATAAATATATAAATTAAACCAACAAAGACTTTTCTTTTAGGGTTAATGGACAAAGAACCTGAAAAAAATTGAAACTTTTTTGTTAGCTATGTTGACCACAGCAGGAATGCTTTATGTGCAAAAATGTAAAGATACATTAATTCCCACAATGGAAGAATGATAGAACAAGCAGAGATGGTCAAATTAATGGCTTTAATCAACAAGAAAATATCTAACTATCTGGAAATCACTTCTGGATTTTGTGCTTGAGATAGAAAAAAAAAAGAAACCGTGACTTTGTTATTTACTGATTAGACAAGTTTTTTTGTTACAGAAATGTCTAGTATATGTGAAATAAGAAGGCTGTAATATGTTCCTTCTACTGAACTGAAAAGTTAATGCTTTTTTCCCCTTCGTCCTTCATTTCTCTCTTTCCCCTTTCCCACAATTTTCATTTTCATTTCATACTCTTAATATGTTTAATAAAATTTTATTGTCAACATCAAACTGAACCTGGCAGAAGCCATCTTAATATTCCTCAGCTGCCACACACAGGGGGAAGGAGGTGGGAATGCCTTACTAGACAAATAGAGCTTTCTCCTGAGAACCAAGATCATCTCCACCGGTAACGGATAAGGTCGGGGAAGGAGTGCCTGGAAAGCCTGCCAATTGTCCTTAATTGGCTGTGACCTGTGACACTTGGGGATGGGTTTATTTCCTATTTTAATTATACTGAAACCGTGGGAACTATATAGAGTTGATTTTCCTTTAACTCATGCCGATATGATGTACTCAGTAAAGAAGTCCTTTAAGGTAGATTCAATTCTCAGGGTTCTGATTTGCTTGGGTTCTGTCTGTCCCCCTCCCCAATTCACATAGAAGACGCAGAGACACGCGTCCACAGTCCTTTATATTTGCAACAGACTTGATTTTCTGTAGTGAATGAAAGACTTGGCAGCTACAGTGCAAAGGCCTGCCAAGTTCCGAGTTCTTTATCTCTTACGGAGACAGAAGCCCACGTGTCCAAGATCCGTTGCCAAGAGCTCACAGAAAAAAGCCTTTGCACAATCCAGGCCTTTAACTCCCAAACGATCGATCTGCAGTTCGCACTTGGTAGCTTTTGTCCGTCACAGGGGCCAGATGGCAACTCCAGCCACTTTTATCGCCTGTGGGGTGTGGCTCAGTGACTCAGTACTCTCTGGGCCTGCCACACCTCTTCCTCTGCTGTGCATGCCTCTCTTTCCGACACTGCCTAGGATCAATCCAGGATTGATCCTCCTCGTCCTCTATCTGTGGGGGCTCTGACACGCCTTCTTCCTGGCCTTCTGCTGGCACCTGAGGCGTTGCCAGGAAGGAGAGACCTGGAGAGGGAGGCCTTGTCAGCTCCTCTCCCTCACTCTCTGAGTCATCCTCCTCCGTGAGGACAGGCTCGGGGGCCGGAGTCACAACAGGTTCATTAGTCGGAACCTTGACATATATTAGATAAACAATACTGTGGCAAGATTTTTCTCCCCTTTCCCAGCAAACTTCAGCACAATGTTTGTGTATGTAATTCTGTTGAAGAGAAATTTGTTTCTCTTAACTCTTTTGAAAAAAGTGAAGTTCAGTTAGGAAAAAGCTAAAAAGGGAAATTGAGAGTGATACATTTTTTTAAAAGTAAGTAATTAAAGGAAGTTTTTTAATCCATGTCTTGATGAGTCAGCCAGCTACTCTTCTGTCCTCTCCTTATCCAACAGAGAGCAATTTCAAAGTCAGGTTGGAGATCAAATAATACCTGGTAAACAAAATCACCTCGTTTTCTTGATCAGTAATTCAAGGAATGTTTCTGCTAAGGTGGAAATTTGATATGCAATTTATATTCTACAGTGTTCTTGACTTGTACAGAGACCACTTTCTTGAGGACAAAGAAACTGTACACAAATCTAAACAATTAAACAACGAATGGATAAAAAATACAATCAAATTCTACAAAGGTTGCTCGAATTATTTTAAGTTGACTCTAATAAGAATAACTTAGATAAAACTAGCTAAATTATATAGAATCTAGAAATACATACGTAAACAGGATCTCTTTCCAGCTGTGCTTGCACCCCCTAGGCACAGGTTGCCTCCCCTGTGAACCAGTTCAAGTTCCAAGTTTGTCCTGAATAAAACAGAAAGGGAATAGCCTTATTTTAACTATTTACAAACTAACAAAAATTGTCCAATAGATCTGTAAAACTGTCCCCCTACCCCAAATGAAAGGAAACAATGACATGACATGGAATACTAAACTGTGGTATTAATTTGAGGTAGGCAAATTAATTTTGTCCTGAAGCTGCACAAATTCTTCCATCCCTGTTTTGTGCACCCACAAAGGTCACCATTTCACCATATCATTAAATTACTGTCCAGCTTCCTACAGCTCTTGACTGGGGGGAAAAAGTTTAAAAAGGCAACTACACAACTGCTGCTTTACCCTGCATCAGGGTAAAAGGGAGCCCTGGTGGCTCAGTGATTAAAGTGGTTAGAATGTAGTACTGCAGGCAGATTCTGTCCACAGCCTGGAGTTCGATCCTGATGAGACTCAAACTGGACTCAGCCTTCCATTCTTCCAAGGTCAATAAAATGAGGACCCAGATTGTTTGGAAAAATATGTAAATAATGCTTCGACGCTGTAAACCATCCAGGGAGTCCTGTAAAGTGCTATGGGGCAGTATATAAGTCTAAATGCTATTGCTAAATGCTATTATCAGGGTAAAAGCAATTTGGTACCCTACAAATTTTAACTCTTCCAGTTGCTGTACAAATGAGTGGCAACTGAAATCAAGAAACATTTGCTGGGTACCAGATTGCCCATCCCTGAGATACAGCATAACTAATCCAAATAATGTAAAGCACTTAGATGGATTTCATTGAATAGAAACTATTTTGCAAAAATTCCAGTGGCATATGTCAGAAAAGAACTCTTTTTGTACAAAATGTTTGTTAAAACATATTCACACTACTAAAATAGTAGCATTTCAAATAATAATATTCCTAAGTTTGCAGCTTATGTCACAATTTTTTTTTGAAGGAATGCTTTAATCCTCCTTACATTGAGAAAAAGCAATTTAACAGTGAAAATGTTTGGGCTCTGAGCTCCATCTGGTTGCTGCTGATAAGGCCAGCCACATGACTAGGGAATTTTCCACTCTTCAGGCAATTTGCAGCACTCGCTGAATTTCTAAAAACTTAACAGCAAAGCTGTGGCACAGATTTTATATTAGTGAACAGGAAAAAAAAATGCAAATTGCACCTTAGATCACTAGATGAATATTAAAATATTTATTTCCTGAAATCTCTTCAAGAATAACTCACTGTTCCATAAAAAAAGAAAGACATTATTGATCCCTGAGAAATAACAAAAGGTGGCCCGTCCTTGAAAAAGACTGCACGGAAAGAGATGAGTGAGGAGGGGAAAGGAAAACAAAGCTTTTCTGAAGAAAAAATAAACAGGGCTGTGCTCTCTCAACTGAGCTCATAAGAGTGGCCCTGCTTCCTGTCACTCCCTCTGCTGTGGTGAAATGGCTGTTAGGGGAGAACCAAAGGTTCCTCACAGAGCTTGGGATGGTCCATTTTGCCCTCTGTCCTCTTCAGTCATTTTACCTTCCAAATAAAAAGCTTTCTTCTTTAACCAAAGCAACATATTTGCATGATAATTTCTGGAATTTTTTTTCAATATACAGTAGAACTATCCATGACATCTATATCATGATTTTGAATGCGTGGGACCAGCCCGCCACTTTTAGTAGGAGAAACAAGTAAACCAAAGATTGGAATTTTTCCATTTCTAGAGGCATTCTTATAAACTGATATATTTTTCAGATAATGAAAACTATCCTGTACTTAAAAGTACTACAACCTTATTCTTGGTATTCCAGCACTGTTAACACATGTTTTGTAGAATTCATTTTTTTTTGTTGCAAACCGTTCCAGTATATGACCTTTAAAAGATGTAAAGTCCAGTAACACTAAAAAAGAACTTTCTGAAACCTTGTACGAATAAGTAACAACAACAAAAAACCTCTATAGACTAAATTTAGTTCTTATTACTTTTATAAAGGTCAAAGTATACAGCCATTCATCAGCTTAGAAAAATCACTGCTCTTCATAGTTTTACTGTCTTCTTGAAGGCTCAAGAAAAGGTTACTATCTTCCTGAAATACTCACATGCATTAATAACTCTGAGGTATCATGCACAAATCCTACAAGCTAGGCTCCAGCAGTATGTGGATCGAGAACTACCAGAAGTACAGGCAGGATTTTGTAGAGGCAGAGGAACTAGAGATCAAATTGCCAACATACGCTGGATCATGGAGAAAGCTAGGGAGTTCCAGAAAAACATCTACTTCTGCTTCATTGACTATGCTAAAGCCTTTGATTGTGTGGATCACAACAAATTGTGGCAAGTTCTTAAAGAGATGGGAGTACCAGACCATCTTATTTGTCTCTTGAGAAACCTGTATGCGGGTCAAGAAGCAACAGTGAGAACTGGACACAGAACCACTGATTGGTTCAAAATTGGGAAAGGAGTCCGGCAAGGCTGTATACTATCACCCTGCCTATTTAACTTATATGCAGAACACATCATGAGAAAGGCGGGGCTAGATGAATCAAAAATTGGAATTAAGATTGCCAGAAGAAATATCAACAACCTCAGATATGCAGATAATACCACTCTAATGGCAGAAAGCAAAGAGGAACTAAAGAGTCTCTTGATGCGGGTGAAGGAGGAGAGTGCAAAAGTTGGCTTGAAACTCAACATTAAGAAAACTAAAATCATGGCATCCAGCCCTCTCAATTCCTGGCAGATAGATGGTGAAGAAATGGAGGTAGTGACAGATTTTATTTTCCTGGGCTACAAGATCACCGCAGATGGGGACTGCAGTCAAGAAGTTAAAAGACGCTTGCTCCTGGGGAGGAAAGCTATGGCAAATCTAGACAGCGTACTAAAAAGCAGAGACATCACCCTGCCAACAAAAGTGCGTATAATCAAGACTATGGTTTTCCCATTTGCAATGTATGGCTGTGAAGGTTGGACAATAAGAAAGGCTGAGGGTCAAAAAATCGAGGCCTTTGAACTCTGGTGCTGGAGAAGACTCCTGCGAGTCCCTTGGACTGCAAGGCGAACAAACAAGTCAGTCCTAGAGGAGATCAACCCTGACTGCTCTTTAGAAGGCCAGATCCTGAAGATGAAACTGAAAGACTTTGGCCACCTAATGAGAAAGAAGAACTCACTGGAGAAGAGCCTAATGCTGGGAAAGATTGAGGGCAAAAGAAGAAAGGGATGACAGAGAACGAGGTGGCTGGATGGAGTCACTGAAGCAGTAGGCATGAGTTTAAATGGACTCCAGAGGATGGTAGAGAACAGGAAGGCCTGGAGGAACGTTGCCCATGGGGTCACGATGGGTCGGACATGACTTCGCAACTAACAACAACAACAACAAATCATGCACAATGTGCAAGTATTCCCTGAGATAATTCTACTGACTTTCAAAGTACCTAGCAGTGTCCAAAAGAAAAAAAATCACTATGGAAAGAAAAGCTACAAAAAAGTAACCAATCATCCATTCTGAACACAGGGTATATTTTAAGAATGACTAAAAATCAGAATGTGTAATGCTTTGGAATTACTAGAAACCAGAATTTGTAATTGTAAAAATTGAACATTATCAAGCTGCAATTGTGATGACAATATTATTTTCCCTGCAACTGTATCTACCAAATGAAGATTTTCCAGAGTCAAAGGGCTCTTTAATAGAATCCTCTGAGACATATTTATTTTATTTAAAAACTTTATAGCCGTTTGTTTTATTTACCAGAATCTTGGGTGATTGACAAAAAGCAATAAAATTATAAAAACTATACAAAATATTTGAACAATACTTTGAGGATAAAATCAATTGATAATAGAGAAATTAGAGAAATAGATAAATTAGAGAAAGTGTCCATGACACAATCTGATAAAAATCTTATGAATGGTTTTCAGTTTTTATTACCAAGGTTATGTGGAAAATGCTTGGTAAGTTCATCAATTCCCATTTATTCATTATTGTACCCACATTTCCTCATTTCATGAACTTGTAGGTTGAGGGTTGTCCATTAAGGCAACTGAAGCAATCTTTAGAATAGTGTTTTACCCACCTGGCTACCGAGTACATGAAAAGAAAATCATTGTCTGGTGATCCAGGAGTCTTGCTGTAGTCAGTGTATTTTTTCTGGGTAGTATTTTTGATATCTTTCATCACTGACTCCATTTCTTTACTTAAATTGGTTTCTGACTGTTAAAGAAAAGAGGGCTTGAATTTATTTGGCAAAACTAACAGCAATAACAGAAAAAATGAAGAATGAGTTCTGCAAATATAAGGCAATGAAATATTAAATAGAACTATATGACATTACATTACATTTTAACAGAGAGATGTTCAACAAACTCTTAGCTATTCAAGAAAGTATTCGCTGGAATTGATTGACAGAGATGTTTTAAAACAAATACTTCCAACATGCTAGCCTTTCATTAAGGTTAGATATATTAATATTTTATTGTATTATTGTTTTTCAAATCAGTAAAATGATAAAATACAAAACAAACTTCACTTTAATATAAAAATAGGCTATGTTCTTTAAAAGCTATGCAGTACAAAGTAAAAAGAAATAGAAAAACTAAAAAAATCAGTCCATATTAATCAGTATTGTAATATCTGCTCAAAAGTATGTAATTGTAATTTATTTCCAGGTAGATTTGGATTAATTGGCGCTTAAAGCTTATAAATGAAAGTGTATTTTTAAATGTCATTATAAAGCTTCAAAATATAAAACTACACATAAAAGTTATGATAAAATAAATAATCCATAATGATAAACATTCTAAACTGGAAGATTTTAAATAGCTTTCAGTCATAAATGCAGTCATTTTTACACTATTACATTTATTGAAATATGATTTAGTCGTATAGAAAGAAGCTGGAAAGCATGGATTTAATAATATTTTGATTATTTGCTATTTTGATTAAAATGCTGTTGCATACTTATATTAAAATGCAACAGCAAAATGCTGAGATAATCATAACTTTATTTTAAAGGTGACATAGTTGAATTTATCTATTTGAAACAGTAATTTTCCTGAAATGTTTAAATCTAATGGAGAAATGGTAGACAAGGTTCGACTTTTTAAAGTTTACCAAATAGGTTATGAATTATGAGGAAAGAAAAAGAAAGAAGATGGAAAGACAAATTAACAAGGATCTTTCTGCCTTACACTAATGCTTACTGGGAAAGTTCCCAGCTGCTCTTGAAGTTCTTCCACATCCTTGATGAGTTCCTGCATATTCTTGGTACTATGACACTGACAAAGGTTTCGCTCTACATTGTTGCCAGGATAGCATGGAAGGACACTGTTGGCAAACTGCCTACATAGAGGACAAGTAAATTCTCCCTTGTCCACAGCAAAACCCTGGAGAACCTGATCATTCTAAAAGAAACAAGAAAATAAGTGAATTTCTGAAACAGCAAACATTTATAACTGTAACAATTCCAAAAGAAGTGGGAATTAAAAGTAAAAGAAATGAAGACTGCTGAAAGATGATAGGCTTACTTTGAAATTAAAAAAAACTGAAATACACACAGTCCTCTTAATAGTCCCAAAGGTGCTTTTTTCAAGAAGAAATTGGACTTTCTGGAAGAAAATCCAGTTGCCTCTTGAAAAAAGCACTTTTGGGACCTAGATGACTGAGAATCTCCATACACAATCCTCTTAATGGTTCTTGGATTTCCTCATAATCTAAATTTGGTAACAGTCCAGAATACATACAAACTATTATTCTCTATATTATTTTTAAATGATTAGTTATTTATTTGCATCCCATTCTTAGCCCCACTTGCTCCTGTTCTAACACTAAGCATATGTTTCTTAGAAACACCTGTTCGTTACTATCAGCAAAGTTGTAGATGTCTTTGACTTTGGACTCCAGGTGACCGCCTGGATTAGTCCCTGCAGTTTTCTCTATCAGTGTTTTCAGAAGTGGTTTGCTCTTGCCTGCCTCTTCCCAGGGTTGAGAGCGTGGGACTGGACTCAGGTCACCCAACTGGCTATGTGAGTGAGGCAGGACTAGAACTCACAGACTTTTGGATTTCATCATGGTGCCTGAACCACTACACTAAACTGTCTCTGAAAGCATTCAGTGCTGTGTTTATTGACTCCTAATCTGTATCCCTTTGTCTCCTAAGGTCTTCTGTTAGAATTGCGGGGTGTGTGCATGCGCACACATTATTTCAGAAATTACCCATTAACAAGCAGTGAGAATTTACACTGGTCAATTGGCAGGCACAGCAAGGATTAAAAATGCTTCAGATTCTTCCCTAGATGCTGCATTAACATTATTTTATATTTACCAGTATTTTATTTTTACTTTATTTGTATTCTGCCTTTATTTTTTTTAATAAATTAAACAATGAACATATCTAATATTCACTCCACCTGTTTTTTGCCCAACAACCCTACTTTCTGAAACTGACAGAAAGTGACTGGCCAGTGACCCAGTTGGCTTTCATGCCTAAGGCAGGATTAAAACTCACACTCTCCTGGTTTCTAGCCTGGTGTCTTCACTCCTAGACCAAAATGACTATGAGCCAAATATCAAGGAAACTGAATAATAAGTATGAAAGCTTCATATTATAAATGCCTGAATAAGAGGATACATTAAATGTGTTTTTAATTCAGATTTTACTTAAAAAAACATTTGTACAATTTTACTTGGAAAAATAACTATATGTTTACTTGCATTTGGGCAATATTCAACATTACTTTCAATTCCTCAGCTTTTAACACAGCTTCAGACTAGAACCATATCGGTGGAAAGGACCATTGTGTTCATTAAATCCAGGCCTTGCTTAGGGCAATAATGAAATTAAAAGCATCCTTTAGAGATGGCTATCTAGTTATGTGATCCAAGGAAGGAGGATCAACCAACACTATATACAATTGATCTACTCTTATTGTTAGGCAGGTTTTTTTTTCTCTAAGGTACAATAGGATCTTCCCTCCTGTAACCTAAATTCATTAACTCAGGGGTGTCAAACTCGCAGCCCGCAGGCGTCACACGCTGGCCACGCCTACACCCAGCAAAGGGGGGGAAAGTATGTCATGTGACAATGCCATGATGACGCGAGTTTGATACCCCTGCGTTATCTGAATCTGGAATGAAAGAAAACATGTGATGACTTTCTTCTCTCTGATATATTTCCATATATTTGAAAATGCTATTATATTTCCTCCCTCATCACCCACATAATCTTTTCTCAAGTATAAACATAAAGTATCCACATCTTTCCATCTGTCCCCATCAGACTTAATTTATATCCCCCTATTATTCTCATGTTTTTATTTGTATTGTTCCAATTTCCCAGAATCCTTAGAATAGAGCTCAGTTGAGTACTGGACATAGTACTCAAGATGGGGACCTAATAAAGAAATAATAAAGTGTGCCTAGGAAATTCTTCTTCTGTTGTTGCAACCTAAAACAGCATTTTCAACACATTGTTGCCTCTTATTCACTTGGAATTAACCACTATACTACACTAATATCTTTTTTTTAAAGTAACAAGCCAGATATGTATAAAGTATCTTTCCAAAAGTTGTGTGCCTTGGAAATTTCATAAACATTGCCTCATATCTTCATTTAATTTATTAATCAAAATATTGAAGAATGTAGGACTAAGGATTGAAACTTAACTATCAAGATATACTATGCATACTGCATTCCCACAATCTATAGTAAAAGTTACCCCATTAAAATGAGGTAAGAGTAGGATGACAAGACCTGTATAAGCAGCATACTTTGTGCATATTTTTTTTA
The DNA here is from genome assembly GCF_028640845.1 of Ahaetulla prasina. Classification (NCBI taxonomy): domain Eukaryota; kingdom Metazoa; phylum Chordata; class Lepidosauria; order Squamata; family Colubridae; genus Ahaetulla; species Ahaetulla prasina. The sequence goes on from NC_080539.1 coordinate 218,076,965, forward strand.
AAAAAACAATTCTTAACCTTAAAGAACATTGAGACAATTTAGCTTGTCTTCTGATTCTTCTACTTGCCCAGAGCATACCATCAGGACTAAATAACCTCTAATACATTAAGCTTTATTACCTATGTTTGTTTGTTTGCAATTATTTCTGTACAAAAATTATACAAGTTACAAGTTAAATAAATTATCCTGTATTATATTCTTCCTAATTTTAATGAGTTACAATTTGCATGAATAAGAATATTTTCCATCCTTTGAAATTCATGTACTATTTGTGTTTCACATACATAGCTTTAGAAATGAATGTTTTAAAAATACAATTAGCCATATTAATTGGAGGATAAATTAGAGTGGAGAGTATTTTCATTTTCATATTACAGAACATTACTACTGAATCTTTTAGGAAATCTATATTGTTTATGAATTGGATAAAGTACTTTACAATGTTTATAAACGCGGATTTCCTTTCTTATGTATTAAAAGTTCCCATAAGTTCATTGAGATTCCTCCAATATCTACTGGAAACTTGTAATAATGTAATAATTTAATGAATAAAAGATTATAAATGAAACATTTCATTTTATCTTACCCGCAGAGATTCCATATAGGATTTATGGCAATCTATGTGTAATGTATGGCCACATGTTTGCACATATACACCTCCTTCCCAGCCAATCGATACTGATTGCAGACAAGAACTCTAAAAAGTAAAGCATAACATTTAAGATAATGCATGTGGATTCATCATTACTTTAAAATATAGGACACTAATTCATTAGGATGTTCACATTTTTTTATTGATGAGCAAGTGGCAGAGGCACTGTTAAATCTAAAAATGACTGCTGAAGTTACTAAATAATTGTATTGTATTATGAATGAAAAGAATAAAAACAAATATAAACTACAAAAAATAAAACAGTACAATACAAAGAAACATGACAAAGAAAAAGAAAAAAAGAAAAATAATAATTTAGCCTAGTAGACAATTTTAAAAGCTTATTACAATTTCTAAATACAACATATTTTTTCTTCAGTCCCATAACTCATCTCTTCAGTAAAAACTTTGTCAATTATTCTGTCAACAAATGTTCAGCAAAGCAACCACATATAAGGATTTTACTCTTTTAGCCCTGTTCAAATAAGCCAACCTTGTATTCCTTCCCTGTTTTAAGAATCTCATTTTAACCTCTTCATAATGAGTCCCAGAGCTAGTTTTTGTTTTCTTTTTTTTTAAAGCCAGAAATCTTTCAGAACGTTTAACAGATTTCTTTTGTATATCCAGTAAGTAAAGATTCTCCTTTTGTTTGTCTCTAACAAAGTTCTTCAAGAAATAACAGAGCTCTTTTTTTCCAGTAAGAAAAAATTATCCAAGTAAATTTCCTGGTTCAATTATTGTTCATCTCTTTGAAGTAGTAACTTATCCATTAGTTCCATTTGTGTGCCCATATCTTTCTCCATTTTTTTCTCATTGCCTATCACATTTAAGTTCTCTTTCAAAATAATTTCAAAATTATCCGTTGCAACTAATTCTTGTTCTGCAACTTCATTACAACATGTTCTGTACATCTTGTTAAGAAATCTGTTTATCTTATCAACTTCGTTAGACCAATATCCAAAAATTTCTGTTACAGATTACTGCTGCTTTCTTTTCTTTATCCTCTAGCTCCCTCTAGTATCAACATACAAGGTTCCCTTATCATAGCAAGATCATAAACAATTGCCATTTCCCAAGGAATTTTTTTTCTAATAATTCAAAGCTATAATTCCAAATTAGGTTGTTAATTTCCAAAATCCACATTCCAAGCATCCTTTTGCTGCATCATCATCATCATCATCATCATCATCATCATATAAATACACACACACACTTTGGCCACCTAATGAGAAGGAAGGACTCACTGGAGAAGAGCCTAATGCTGGGAAAGCTTGAGGGCAAAAGAAGAAAGGGACGACAGAGAATGAGGTGGCTGGATGGAGTCACTGAAGCAGTAGGCGTGAGCTTAAATGGACTCCAGAGGATGGTAGAGGATAGGAAGGCCTTGAGGAATGTTGTCCATGGGGTTGCGAAGGGTCGGGCACAACTTCCCAACTAACAACAACGTGTGTGTGTGTGTGTGTGTGTGTGTGTGTGTGTGTGTGTGTATACACACATACATACATACATTTCCAAAACTTTTAAGATCACATTTACACAATCTTCCTCTAAGGAGAAGGGCCTTGAGCTGACATATACAGATATATGTCTTTACTATGCTTTATTTTGCTTTTTTCTCTTTTTCTTTTTCATAGTTTGCCAGTCTGAAAGGTCTTAATCTTTCCAGTGCAATAAAAAAAAAAGAAATCCAAAAAAGTGATTAACAAACATGGCTTGGTTGAGCTTAATGTCCATAAAAGTCTGCATTATGAGAATGAGCTTGATGGAATCCAGATTCTTAGCCATTCAACTCATAAACTGATCACAAAGTAATTTGCTCATGAGTGATTGTTATTGTTATTATAATTATTAATTATAATATAATTATAATATTATTATAATAATTATATTATTATAATATAATTATATTATTATTATAATATATTATTATATATTATATTATAATTAATTAATAATATAATTATTGTTATTATAATAATTGTTATTGTTATAACAATCAAGATTGTTGACTTCTGGAGTCAACAATCTTGCCTTCCTCTAGAGAGATTCGACAACCTAGATCCATCATCCAGCCATAATTCTCCTCATAAATGCCCTCACAGGAAGCCCGGGCATGTTACAGTTATAAGAGTTGTTGTTATTACAGAAATTAGCCTAGAAAACATTATATGATGTACACTGACTAACAGCGGTTGCATTTGGAATACAACACATGTTAAAGCTTTGATTTAACATTTTTAAAACAAATTTGTAACTCATTAAAGTTATCTCTTGAAACCTTCCATAATAATTTTAATTATATGTACTATTATAATTATATGTACTGTTAAGGAAATTAGCAACAGGATTTATTTTTACTGTTCAGAGCATTTTGGCAGACAATTCAAAGGATTTCAGAGGTATACATTTTTCTGGAACCGAAATAGATTTATTTTTTCTCGCTATGATTATTTTAATAACTAATTTTCTAGAAAGCACAATCATTTGAGCCCATAAATATTAATGCGTAGATTAGTTTCAACTTTCTGAAGAAATTCCACAAGAGATTCTATTACAGAAATAATTTATGTAGTTTGATTAAGTGTTGACATACTGACTCTTAGAACAGTTTCTCCATAGTATTTCTCCAAGATAATCTGTCCTGAATCTAGCCCTTTAAATCTCTCAATGGTGTATTCACTGCTGCTGTAGTTCAGTCTACCCACCCTGCTGGTGGTGATTACTTATGTTTGTTTATATGCCCCCTTTGTTTTTACAAATAACTCAACCTAATGAACATATCCAACCTACCTTCCTCCTCCCATTTTCCCCACATCAAAAACCCAGTGAGGTGAGTTGGGCTGAGAGAAAGTGACTGGCCCATGGACACACAGCTGGCTTTCACAGCCAAAGTGGAACTTAAAGTCTTGGTCTGTTGCTTTAGACCAAATATTATAGAACTTTTCCAGGGGCTGGGTTTTGCATAATATATACAAAATATAATAGTTTGTTGTTTGTGTCTTAAGTGAGAACTCTAGATTTCTTTGTTCTATGATCCATTTATTTATATTTCTGGCTATCAATGGTATTCTGAAGACCCTTCTCCAGTGCCAGTTCAGAAATGTTTATACTTTATATTCTGCTTTTTTAAATTCCAACTTCTGCATGCATAGCTGCATCATAAGAAAGTCATTATCTACTTCAGCGGTTCTCAACCTGTGGGTCGGGACCCCGTTGGGGGTCGAATGACAATTTGCCAGGGGTCAGTTCAGAAATGTTTATACTTTATATTCTGCTTTTTTAAATTCCAACTTCTGCATGCATAGCTGCATCATAAGAAAGTCATTATCTACTTCAGCGGTTCTCAACCTGTGGGTCGGGACCCGCTAGTCGAATGACAATTTGCCAGGGGTCAGTTCAGAAATGTTTATACTTTATATTCTGCTTTTTTAAATTCCAACTTCTGCATGCATAGCTGCATCATAAGAAAGTCATTATCTACTTCAGCGGTTCTCAACCTGTGGGTCGGGACCCCGTTGGGGGTCGAATGACAATTTGCCAGGGGTCGCCGAAGACCTCGGAAATATGGGAAGTATACTTGCGAGTCGAAGAATCGCGCTCCAATGGTTGACGCCACAAGCCAGCTGCAGGCTCTTCAAATCGCTTGCCGAATTCGGCTTCAGGCGCGATGAATTAAAAAAGAGAGAAATCTTTGCTCTGATGTCTCCCTCTCAAGCCAGCTGCAATCACTCCCAATCGCTAGCCTAATCTGGCTTCAGGCGCAATAAACTTAATAGGGGAGGAGTCTCTGCTTTAATGCCTCCGTCCTCAAGGCAATCGCAAGCAGTTCAGATCGCTACCCAATACGGCTTCAGGCGCGATAAATTAAAAAAAAAAGTTTGCCACTTTTTTTCCCCTTCTGCAGTTGGGGTCCCCACATCGTGGGGAATTGTATTAAAGGGGTCGCAGCACTATAAAGGTTGAGAACCACTGATCTACATAGTTATAGTTGATTTGGATATAGCCCCCACCCCCGAACATCTTTTCCAAGGCCTTGGACTGCCCAATCAAGGCCTTGGCTGCCCAATCAAGTGCAAATCTGTTTGACAACTGATTCCTTTACTGTTGATAGTGGAGCCCCAAAAGCTGACGTTATCCACCATACTATGTCAACTTTAATGCTGTTCTAACCAGTTCCAAGGTTGTTTGTTGTATTGCTGTCATTAGTTGGGTCTTTATATTTAGTTGTACTCCTTCTTTTTCAATATATTACTTGACTTTCATTACTAGAGCTTCCTGCTCATTTGCAATTTTTTGTATTTTCAGCTATTAAAGGAGGGTTATTCAGCTATTAAAGGAGGGTTAGTGCAGATTATTTATGTTCGTTCCTCTAACTTTAAGACCACAGTTAATTTTTTCCAAACTGGCTTGCCTCAACATAGACTCAGCATATGAGCAGAACATAAGGAAGCAGACTGGGTCCAGATCAGGAAAGGAGTGTGACAAGGTTTCCTTCAACAAAATCATCTTTACAAAACTTTATAATATACACACTAGTTCTAAATACAATTCATTACAAGAAAAATAAATGGAATAGTCTTCCACTATACAGCTACAAAATCTACGTACATCTTTAAAGAACTGTTGTAAAGTTGCAAGGCGTGCTTCGTATACTGCTGCACAAGTATCATTGGGATATATTTGTTCCTTTTCGGTTGTTGGTAACTTCTTAGGCTCAGTAGTATTACGGCACTGCCCCAAAACTAGAGAAAGAGAGCGAGGGAGAAGGGGGAGAGGGAGAGGGAGGGGGGAGAGGGAGAAGGTATTTACAGCATATTATAAAATAGAATTAAAATGCATCCCATCCATGCAGGGTAAGTGACTTAAAAGAGTCACAGAACCTACTAAATAGCTGACACTGTTCAATCAAAATTTCTTGTATTGGTATTATATTATCATTGGAATTTCCCAATGGAAAATTTAGTACAAGTTGTACTCTTCAAAATAGACACTGGCATATTTTATTTAACCTAATCTTTCTGTTCTCTAATAAGTGAAAAATTGGATAATTTATCTTTGCGTATAAAGAGGTATGTTCCTTGCCTCTCATTCTCCTATTAGTTCCTTCGCAATACAGCTGCTAATATTCTCAAACAAATGCATTCTTCATCTCATTCATCTGTTGGTGCCATAATAGTTTGATTTTGAAGCCATACCTGAAGAAGCTTGTAAGAGAACAACTAATCCTGTTGGTCTCTCTTCAGTAGAAGGGCCACTTTGGCCACAAATAACACAATCATAGATCGCTTCAGAAACATGCTCTTCTGCTGTGGCAATCTCCATAGCAATATCAGCATCTGGTGATTCTAAGGAATGGAGAAATAAGACTGTAAGTAAACAAGTCTCATAATGTAATAATAAGGAAAATTAATTGTAATTTGAACCATTACAACGTGAAGTTTATTGCTTTTGCCCTGGAGGATGTCTTTCTCTGGTCAGACTTTACCAACGTAACTCACAATCTCCACGCTTTAAAAAATGTTTAACAGGCAGCACAAACCTCTTCTGCTACAAGAACAGCCTGGGAGCCTGTTGTGTATTTTAGTTCTGCAATGTTGCAAAATGTATTTATTGGGTTTTGCAACATATTAGACTTATTAAGTTCTAGCATACGGCCTGAGTGGTCAACTAGGACACTGAATTCCCAGCATGTGAATTGCTAAAATGAAAACTGAATGCTAATGTCAATGCTGAAAAATAATATTGAAATGTGGCATGGACTTCGTTTCATCTTGCTTGTTTATTTATCAGGTAACAGTCCCACTGTCTGATACAGCCTGGATAGTATGACCTTGGAGAAGATCCTCAAAAGTTCAGCTAAATAACTCTGACTCATTGTTAGTGGCTTTGGGGATCTGCTGTCCTTAGGATTTGTTCTCACAGAGTGACTAACAAATGGAATGACTAACTACAGTAAGCCTGCTTAATAAAAGCCTGGCGATGTTTGCAAGAGCCCACTGTGTGATCTTCCCAAAGGACAAAATAACAAAGTCATTTGAACAGTAGAGCTGAAGTATTGACAATGGTGGAATAGAACCTTCAAAGGTGGGTGGCTGAGGCCAGCAGGATAGAAGAGAAACTTTGTAAACTCCAACAAGAGCCATCAGTGCAATAGAGTGGATGAAAAATGAAATGAAATGAACTAACTACTGAAACCATGAACACACGGTCTCCTTGCTTTCTAGCCTGGTGCCTTAACCACTAGCCCAAACCGGTTCTCATTTTACACTATGCATTTTAAAAAAAATTAAGCCATAATACTCCTGTATTTAAATTAACACTTTGAATGCCCACCATCTTTCAAATGTTCAGCTAAACTTAAGACCAAGTGTACATTTACTTAATCAGCTGAAGAAACTCCAAGACAAAATTTTTGGAGTTCATAGCATTCATCTTAACGGTAAAATTAATTGTTGAATATGATCTATTTTGAGAAGTGCCCATTTTCAGTAATCCAAAGTTGCTCTTCTTTGGCAGCATAGCATGGATACACAATATATTACCACTGGTCTACCTGGTATTCTAATAAATAAAAAATAAATATACGGAATAGTTACTAACTGCAGTTTGGGGGATCAAGAGAACTTTCAGCAAGTGTGTGTGTGCGCGTGCGCGCCCGCTTAAGAAAAAACAAAAAACCAAGCAGCCCTGGATTAATGGAACAAACATAGACCTTTCTGATCCTCCAGACTTCCATACTTAAATGTTTCCTGCTTTCATATTCCCTAAACTTAAACACTGAAAAGAAGTTAATATTCCAAAAGGAAAAAGAGTTTAAAATGTGTAACCGGAAGCAGAGCTGCCCTTATGGAACTGCTGCATCAAGATGATTCCCAGAATCAGCATGCTAAGGATTGGTTGGCCTAACGTAGCATGTGTATTCTCAGAAGACCGGTACAAGCTATTTATGTTCTAAAACTGTGCCGTGCGGTTTCTCTCTTTCTCACCTTCAACTCTTCAAAAAGTGTTACCTCAGAAACTGAGTGTGCTGAATGATGCAGTATTAATAGGAGATTTGGAGGGGGGGGGAATTCTACCTACAGTACAGTTTAAAGGATATATTCTTCATGAATTCTCAGAGAACTAAAATCCACACATTAATTTTACTGAGGTTTTTTTTAATATATCACATGTGATCAAGTCAGACAGATTTGAAGGTCATACAATTTTATGCAAAATGATGCAATTTTCCCCTTAGAACAGCTGATCTATTAGGCATCTCTACAGACATCGTTCATGGCAGCAAAGCAAAAACTGGCCAGCCATGAATTATTATTATAAGTATATGCTGCTTTGCCTTATAGCAACTTTGAGGTAATAAAAATTCATCCATTTCTTGTCCAAAGACCTAAACCAATCACGATTAAAGAAAGAGCAAAGGAAATCGCTGTATGTTGAATAAGGCTCCTGATCCAGTTTTATTCACTTTGACCAGATATAGTTTTTGAAGTTATAGGCAAATTTTTTCCTGCTCTACCCATACAGACCTTCTGCAGAGAAAATACTTTATATATATATATATAGCTCATGATAATGACAGGTGATTTGCAGTTACTATAGCATTTACAAAACACAATATCAGGAAATCTAGAAAAAGACAGGTCTAGTTCCTTTCAATGTCAATTTCACTCTCCTAACCACTTCTGTTTCTCATTAGCTAAAGAAAACTTCAAAATCAATTTATTAATTTGATTTAAAAATTAAATTAAATTAGTTAAAATATAAGTGTTTACTTATTTGCTTACTAACTTTTAAATGATTCATTTAAAATAATTAAAGGGAAATATAATTCAAGGAAAACCTTTAATTTCAAATAATTTGAAATAAAACAACAATCTTGACTTACGACCACAACAGAGCCGAAAATTTATGTTGCTAAGACAGTTGTTAAATCAATTTTGCCCCATTTTATGACTTTTCTTACAACACTTGTTAAGTGAATAACTGCAGCTGTTAAATTAGTAATATGATTACTAAATAAATCTGGCTTCCCCATTGACTTTGTTTGTCAGAAGATCTCAAAAGATGATCACATGACCCCAAGATATTTCAGCTGTCATAAATATGAGTCAGCTGCCAAGCATTTGAATTTTGAACACGTGACGAGGGGGGTGTTGCAATAGTTTTAAGTGTGAAAAATATCATGTCACTTTTTTCAGTGCCATTGTAATTTTGAATGGTCACTAAATGAATTGTTGTAAGTTGAGGACTACCTGTATGCCCTTTAAGACAATTCTCAGGATGATTGAAAAATATTGATTCAGACACTCTAGATTATCATTAGGACATTGTATATTGTAATTTGTTCAAACACAGGAAATTGGGAGACATTTAAGTAGAAGAAATCTTATGCTTCAAGAGTCTCGAGGATACAGTTACACTAAGTGTCCAAAACAGGTGACACATTTCTCTCCAAATTCTCCTATAGCCTGGAGTAAGAAAGAAGGGATTCAATTTTATAACCGAGAGCTTCAGTTTCTAATAAACATATTCCCTTTTCTAAAAAGACCATACAGCTGCCTTTGAAAACCACTGGTATAGAATGCATGTGATCAGGTACACAGGTTACCAGTATGTTTTGGAGTTAAATTCAAGGTGTTGTTAGTGAGTGTAAAACCATTCCTGGCATGGGACTGGGTTACTTCCAGGACTATATTTCCCAAGTTGTATCTACCCATACTGTAATATCCAACAGAAGACCTATCTGCTAGGGAGTGTAATCTGGTAAATCAATGGAGGAAAACCTTTTCTATTGGGGCACCTGCCTTCTGAGCAGCATTCCTCTGGATATTAGATTTGCCCTGACCCTACGCCTTTTCTATAAGGCCTTAAAAACCTAGTTTTGTTTCTACACTTGGGATTCAGCTTGCACGGCTAAGCCCATATCTTCGTTAAGTTGATGGTGATGATTGCTTTTATTTTGGCTCCTAAATTTCTCACTTAACAACACACATTTTGGTCATAAGTTAAAGACTACCTGTACATATTTAAAACTAACAACTTCAGTTACCTGGGCACGCACAGTACCTGGGCACGCACAGTAGCCATGAAAGACTCAGAAAAATACTGGCAGAATTAGAGAGATGTCACCTCAGTGGTGACTCATTATCACACATCCTGCCACTTATCTAATTCAAAAATATATTTACCTGAGTCCATGCAAATATCATGCAAATCTCAGGAAAGGTGTGGTACCTTTAAGGAATAGCTGAGCAGTAATGAATGTGCCCATGCTAAATCTGAAGTATCCATGTCTACTTCAGATGCAAATATTACAACAAATATAAAGACCTATTTCTTTTTTCAATGTATGAAAACAAAACTACTGGAACAGCTTATATTTACAGCAGAGATTCATTTTCACTATTTGTAGGGAACCTCATTTTGAATGTAAACAATTATTTCCATAGTTACTCTTACCTATATGTTCTAAAATGGAATCTAAAGAGAAGATACTATTTTGTTCCGTTCAGTATAAAAGATGTTCTATTCTTCCCCATTTGCCCTTTAACTTCATTTCCCAATATCAAGAACAATGAACAATGAATAATGCAAACAGAATACAAATCTTACCAACATCCATAGCAGTTTCCATAAAACTTTTCTGCCTTGATGCAAATTCAGCCAAAAGCTTCTGTTGTCGTTCCCTGGCCTTTTGCCGTCTAATGAAATAAACAGAAGGGGGGGTAATTATAAAGTAACTGTTAACATTTATTTATAAGGTCTATTTATAAATTGATACGGGAAGAAATTCTTATTTTTCCCCTTCAAATCTGAAAGGTCATTTTTCCCTGAAGTCATTTCAGTGTCTCAACTTTTCTTTTAGTGCTTTCTCTTCTAGCCTGCTAGGACAAGAAGCAGTCAAGGACAGAAGCAGAAAATGGGGGATTCTTTATCATTACAAGAAAAGTTCCCTGGTTTCAGTTAAGAAATAACTCTTATTAAATGTGCACTACTTCTGAGGAATCCAGAAAACAACAAATGCTCTTAGCTCCAAATAATAGACTAGCTCAAGGACTAACAGATCAAAAGACATCAATACATGATATTTTGATTAGCAAGCTATTTGTGTACATGCTGAATGACATACAATTAGACAAATACATAAGTGGATTGAAATTGCATTCAAGGGCGGTAATCAATGGTATCTTATCAAACTGGAGTGAGACATCAAGTAGAATGCCACAAGACCTGGTCATGAGATCTATGTTCCTCAACGTTTTTACCACTGGGTGAAAAAGTAAATGACATGATTATAAAAACTGCAGAAAGCATAAAATTTGGCGGGATGGCTGATACCCTAGAATCCTAGGATATATATTTTTGAAAGGGCCTACACCACCAGCCAGAGCTTAAAACAATTGAAGGAAGTGATTCAAAACAGGAAAATGTGGAGAGTTGGTCCATTGAAACAATAAGAATCAGACACAATTAAAGGGATATCATCTTCATCCTCACCATCCTCCTCCTCCTGTTATCAGATTCTGTTCTGACCTAGACTTCCCCAGAAGCATGAAGCTGAGTCCTCGTCCCAATAAACCCCTTTTATTTAATTTACAGTGAATTCCTCTCCAGCAAAGTCTTTCCTCTCCCACAAACTATCTTGATAGTTTCAAGATAGTTCACAATTACTGACCTTTATCAGGCTTGGAGAATGGCCAAATATCTTTCAGATGCAGCAATACTTGGCTAGAATGCATTAATGAACTAATTGTCTCCTGCAGACTCCATTCTCCTGTCGCTCCTCTTTTATTCCCTCTGGGAGGGGCCATTCATCGTCCACCTGTGGCTTTACTCCCAAGTCGACTGTTGTTCTTTAGCTGTTCCCTTCGTCTGGCAACTCTGCACATCGGCACACTGGGAACAGGCTCCAGCTGTTTGTCTGCCTCACTGATGTCTGACTCCAAAGGCAGCTGATAACTGGCATACGGGCCTGGCCCCCTCTCTGCCTCCGACACAGAGCCCTCAACAGAGGCCTTCCCCAGACTCCAGGACTGGCCCATGTTCCTCCCCAACCTCCTCATTGTCCGAATCTGCAGCCAGATCCACTAGCCGCTGGCAGGCCGCAACAGATTCAACATCTTGATCAGTGCAAGAATCCCTAAATTATTCTGAAAAGGAGGCCACCCAGCCTCCATTTGAAAAGTTCCTGTGGTGGCACATCTGTGTGTTTACCATTCAAGCAGTTACATTAACAGCTATTACCATCAATAAATTTTTCCTACTACTCAGCCTGTATCTTCTTTCTTCTATTTTCTTTTCACTTCAATCTGTTGATCCTTCTTTCAATTCCAACAAGAATAAACGCACTCCCTCTTGTTTATATTACTTTAAACCCTTATAGATCACTATTGTATTTCCACTTAGTCTTCTCTTTTGTAAGTTACCTCTCTCTTCTAACTCCTTAAACCAAAACAGGTTTTGGTTTCTTGCCCACTTGTTACCCTGCTAGCTCTCTTCTGATCCTGCTCCAGCCTTTCCATATTTATTTAATGTGCAGACCCCAGAATCAGGTAAAATATTCTAAATGTAATCTAACCAGCAAAAATACTGTTTAGAAAAATTGGAAATAATACCGCCTGTGAAATGGACATGATGCTTTTGTTAATACAGAATTGCACTGGACTCTTTTTGCTCATATTACTCCTAGATTTTTCTCACACATTATTGTGAAGCCAGGTTTCAGAGGTAAAGCTAAGCATTACCTTACTGCAATACTTAAGTTGACTATGGTCATTTTAAATGCTGACTTTGCTCTCTAGGATTTTAGCCAATAGACCTAGTACCATTTGCAAGTTTCTGTTCCATCTCTAGATGATTTTAAAAATATCAAATACTTCTGGGCTAAGGATGGAAAACTGAGGATTCTACCTGATACTTTCCTCATGCCAATCATGTATGAGTATCCTTTGGGTGCAATTGTTCAATTGGCTGCATACTATCAAAGTACATCCAGGCCAGAGTTAAGTTATTTTGTTTGAAATGATATCAGAAATTTTCCCAAACCTTTACTAATTTTACTGTTAGGTCCGCATAAAAATATTAGATTCTGAGCGCATAATTTAGAGAACTATCAAGAGAACTTGAGAAAAATTGAATGAGAATGATAAAGAAAGATAATGATCTATGAGACTGAAGGACTGTTAGCAGTGCAAGGTAGCCCAGACAAAAAGCACAACTAGGTGCGTTAGCACTGTCTTTATTAACATTAACACAATCTTGCAAGATTGGAAGTATTTGTTTCTTCCTTTCCTTTTACTCTCTGGGCAACTACAGAGGGTCCTTTCAGAAACGCTTCCCATGCTCTCCCTCCTTCTATGGGCTGAAATACCTTTTACATGCTGGTAATCTGCTGCAGCTCTCTCCCTCCTATCTCCCAAGGTCATTCCCACATACCATTACAAGGACCAGGGGGGGAAAGAAGAATGAGGTAGCTATGATAGCACTCTGAAAGATTTGAAAGATCTGAAGTTGTCCCATCCTAAAGGATACAATATAGTGGCCTCTCCTCCTCTGGATGTGTTAAATAGAGACTGGATGGGGATCTATTGTGACTGTTTAATTTTGGATTCTTGCACTGAGAGGGATAAGTTTAATGATCTAAAATGCCCCTTCCAACTAAGTAAGTGCATGTTATATAATTCAAAACAAGATAGAATACGATAAAACATTGAATAAACAAACAAACTCGCATTAAAACTCCTCTGCCTTCAATTTTCCTAACAAATATACGCTCACTTGCAAATAAGATGGATGAAATACTCCTCTTAAACAAATACTATTCTGATTTTCGCAATTCAGCAGTCCTATGCTTCTCTGAAACCTGGTTAAATGAATCAATTGAAAATAGCAGCCTGAACATTCCAGGATTTCAAATTGAACGATCAGACAGGATTCCAGAAACATCTGGTAAAAAGAAAGGAGGAGGCTTATGCCTATATATTAATTCAACCTGGTGTCAAGATTTTAACATAATTTACAAATTCTGTGACAACAATTTAGAGACTCTAATTATCAACTGCAAACCTTACTATTCGCCTCGTGAATTTTCCTCATTTCTTCTAATTGCTGTTTATGTCCCACCACAAGCCTGTGTAAACGAGGCATTACGAACTCTAGCTGACCAAATCATGGAGGCTGAAGCCAAACACCCTGATTCACTGGCCATTGTTTTGGGAGATCTAAACAAGGCAAACTTAAGGAAAGAACTACCAAAATACTTTCAGCATGTCAATTGTCCCACCAGAGGCAAGAATACTCTAGACCACTGCTACACAACACTAAAAGATGCTTATCGGTCTTTGCCACGTGCAGCTGTAGGACACTCTGATCATTGCATGATTCACCTTGTACCTGCTTACAGGCAAAGACTTAAAGCCATAAAACCAATAATTAAATCAGTGAAAACCTGGACGGAGGAATCAGAATTAAAGCTACAGGCATGTTTTGACTGCACTGATTGGAATATTTTTAAAGATACCTCTGCAGACCTGGATGAACTCACAGATACCGTAACATCATATGTCAGCTTCTGTGAAGACCTATGTGTACCTATAAGGAACTTGCAAATACACAAACCTTGGTTTACACCTAAACTTAAGCAGCTACGGCATTCCAAAGAGGAAGCCTACAGAAAAGGTGATAAAATGCTGTACAATCAGGCCAGAAATGCACTAACAAGGGAGATAAGAGCAGCAAAAAGAAGCTACTTTGAAAAGCTAAAGAATCAGTTTTCAGCAAATGAACCAGCAAACATGTGGAAAACTCTTAAAAATATCACCGGCTATGGCAAACCTCCTTCCCAGGCTGAAGGTAATCAACAACTGACAGATGACCTGAATGAGTTTTACTGCAGGTTTGAAAGGAAACTACAGCCACCTATCTCCACAACCCCCATCTCAGACACACCAACAACAGCCAAGCCTCCTACAACTGACCCCATTTCATTGGGTTCACAACCCCTAGTGATCACAGAAAAGGAAGTGCAGGACCTATTTCACAGACAAAAGCCAGGAAAAGCTCCAGGCCCAGACAAGATAACTCCTTCTTGCTTAAAAGTCTGTGCTGACCAATTGGCCCTCATCTTCACCCATATTTTCAATAAATCACTAGAGATGTGTTATGTTCCTTCTTGCTTCAAACGCCTACCATCATCCCAGTGCCAAGAAGCCCACCATCAAGGAACTGAATGACTACAGACCAGTTGCTTTAACATCTGTAGTCATGAAAACCTTTGAAAGGCTAGTGCTTTCCTACCTGAAAACCATCACGGATCCGTTGTTAGACCCTTGCAATTTGCATACCGAGCAAATAGATCAACAGATGATGCTGTTAATATGGCTCTGCACTACATCCTACAACATCTTGAGTCTCCAAAGACCTATGCAAGGGTCCTTTTTGTAGACTTTAGTTCAGCATTCAATACCATCATTCCAGACATTCTTCTAACTAAGCTAAACCAGCTACAGGTACCGGAACAGGCTTGTAAGTGGATCACAAGCTTCCTAACAAACAGGAAGCAGCAGGTGAAGCTAAGCAAGATCACATCAAATACCTGTACAATTAGCACAGGGGCCCCCCAAGGCTGTGTGCTCTCCCCACTTCTCTTCTCTGTATACCAATGACTGCATCTCCAATGATCCATTTGTTAAGCTACTGAAGTTCGCAGATGACACAACAGTGATTGGTCTCATTCGAGACAATGACGAATCCGCATATAGACGAGAGGTCGAACGACTAGCCTTGTGGTGCAACCAAAACAATCTGGAACTGAACACACTCAAAACCGTAGAAATGGTGGTAGACTTTAGGAGAACCCTTCCATACTTCCACCTCTCACAATACTTGACAACACAGTATCAACAGTAGAAACCTTCAAATTTCTGGGTTCTATCATATTGCAAGATCTCAAATGGACAGCTAACATCAAAACATCATTAAAAAAGGACAACAAAGAATGTTCTTTCTGCGCCAACTCAGTAAGCTCAAACTGCCCAAGGAGCTGCTGATCCAATTCTACAGAGGAATTATTGAGTCTGTCATTTGCACCTCTATAACTGTCTGGTTCAGTTCTGCAACCCAACAAGAAAAACACAGACTTCAGAGGATAATTAGAACTGCAGAAAAAATAATTGCTACCAACCTGCCTTCCATTGAGGACCTGTATACTGCACGAATCAAGAAGAGGGCCGTGAAAATATTTGCAGATCCCTCGCATCCTGGACATAAACTGTTTCAACTCCTACCCTCAAAACGACGCTATAGAGCACTGCACACCAGAACAACTAGACACAAGAACAGTTTTTTCCCGAAGGCCATCACTCTGCTAAACAAATAATTCCCTCAACACTGTCAGACTATTTACTGAATCTGCACTACTATTAATCGTTTCATAGTTCCCATCACCAATCTCTTTCCACTTATGACTGTATGACTATAACTTGTTGCTGGCAATCCTTATGATTTATATTGATATATTGATCATCAATTGTGTTGTAAATGTTGTACCTTGATGAACGTATCTTTTCTTTTATGTACACTGAGAGCATATGCACCAAGACAAATTCCTTGTGTGTCCAATCATACTTGGCCAATAAAAATTCTATTCTATTCTATTCTATTCTATTCAAACAGTGCCCACAAATACAGAATAGTGCTGTTGTGAGGTATTAAACAGGAAGGGGGCTAAACGTGTTTTCAGCACATAAGTAAATTTTAATCACTCAAAGGAAACTTACCGTATATACTCGAATATAAGCCGATCCGAGTATAAGCCGAGGTCCCCAATTTTACCCCAAAAACTGGAGTAAACTGGGGACTCGAGTATAAGCCGAGGGTGGGAAATGAGGCACCTACCGGTTGGGGAAACCCTCCCTCCCTCAGCTGAGAAGGCTGGCGGCTCCCCCGCCCCGCCCTCTCACTGCACCGGCAGGGCTTCCCCGCGCCGTCCGGTAAAATGTGAAAAAAAGAAAAAAAAAAAACCTCGAGTATAAGCCGTATATACTCAAGTATAAGCCGAGGGGCTTAAAAAAAAACAACTCGAGTATAAGCCGTATAGACCCGAGTATAAGCCGAGGGGACGTTTTTCAGCACAAAAAACGTGCTGAAAAACTCGGCTTATACTCGAGTATATACGGTATATCAAGACTATGAGGCAACTCATGTTTTCCCAAGATATCTCTCTCCGCTGTGCCTTTGTTAAACTGGCTAACTGTAAATAGAGACCCTTAATAAGGAGACAGAAACAAACTGACAGAATCAGTACAAGTCAGTAATTTTCCGCAATGCCCCAAGGGGTCCACGCAGAAAGACTGAAAGTATTACAAAGCAACCCAGCAAAATTCTTTGCTGTGCCTTAGTTCCTATAGCAACAAATTCTGCGGGCGATGCCAAGTTTGCCTAAGATGAATAAGCTAGAAAATAGGTCATCCAGCTTCTTTTCCCCCCAGTTTTTCTTCTAGCGTCAACAGCAATAGCTGAGCTTCTCAACTCCCCAGCTGATAGATGGCAGTTGTGGGCAGCATTGACAGAGAGAATTTTATTGTGATTCATGTTCAATGAAACAAAGCAAGTCATGCTAGATATTTATATCTGTGAAATGATTTTACATACTGCAAAAGATTTAGCACACAACGTTACCACAACCTGTTTTCTATTCACATAGGTCTTCTAAGAACGTCTAGACAACTTTCTCTGTGTCCTGGAAACTCAATTTTTCATGGAAAAATTTCCAATTCATGCAAATGTGTCTATACTGAAATAGTATGATGTTTACCTTTCAGGTATTTACCAAAATAAAATACATGGCAATTGCACATTATTCTACCACACTACTGTTTTTAGTATTCTCGTTAAAATCTTTTTTCTCCTCATATGAAAACTTTTGGTTACTTTGAATGCAATGTTCAAATCACAGACAGTAAGCTAGATGTATTTTTGCCCATCAAGTAATATTGACTCTGAACTTTTCAAGTTATGAATCTTGGGACAAATATGGTTACTTAAAACATGCCCATCTGCATTTGAAATTTTTCCAATTCAAATATTTCAGAAAAACTCACATCTCTTTCAACCCTCCTGGGAACATAGCTAGCAGAGGGACATAATTTTATGGTAAATATACATCTCCGTAATGGAAGCAACACAGCAACATGACTGTTTATGCCTGACTTTTCCTTGAATCCTCTGTCAAAAAGATCCAATAGGATTATATTTAAGAGTTCTGGTATAAAGACTCTTCTCCAATTCATCCCTTATTTGTTGTTTATTATCACTTTAATTTTTATATATCTGGGGGTGGGGATGTCACAACATCTTTTACTAACAAATCTTTTTACATCTGTTAGTTTGCTCCAGGAAACTAGTTTTCATGTACTGCATCCTTTTCTACTTACTGCATTACATTGCAAACATAGCATGACACTACTAAAATACTTTTTACAAATTTAGACTGCATTCTTTATAAAATGTTGACGTGCATCTTACATATGCACTCATTTTTACTTGGGATTTAGATTGCGCTCTTTATAAAGAGTTGTGCATCCTATATATGCCCTCATTTTTACTTGGAATATTTTCAGAGTTGCAGATGCTTGTTACATTCCTGCCGTAGGGAAGAATTTTCAATTGCTATGCTAGATCTTTGTGCCATGTTTGTAAAATGTTCTAATTGTCCCCACTCCAAATACCATTTATGTAAAAAAAAAAAGTATGCGTAAGTGTTTGAAGGCCTAACATACTCAACAGATCGACAACAACAACAAAATTCCTCTGCTCTTCTCTGTAGCATTTCTGTTTTTTTTTAATTTTGGAGAATATTCTGTTGTAATGACAAATTAAAAACAATTACGTTACAACAGAAAATTCTTCATATGGCTGCTAATAAGAACACAGCAACAAATGATACATTTGAAAGCTGCTAAACAAAGAATTGAGATTGATTGATTGATTGATTGATCAGTTTCATAGCTCCAGTGAGCTATGAAACTGATCAATCAATCAATATCAATTCAGTATATTCTGGAAAGCTTAGAGCACATTAACATTATAAAAGCTACAACAGAAACACATCCAACTGATGAAAAACAACAGTAATAATAATTCTCTAAGATGGATACTAATAAAATTATTTAGAGTTGAGGGCTCATTGAAATTAAGCTGTCTAAAAATTACAAGGGAATAAGCTTTACAGACTTTTAGGCCTCCCACAAAGACCTCTTGCCTCAGCCATATGACCTCACTTCAGAGAAAGGGAAAACTCTTTAACAGATCTTTAGATGTTCTCACTGGATATGCATATTCAATTCTCTTCTACACTTTCTAAAGACAGGTAAACAAATAACTAATCAGTAACTATTCCTTTGAGAGCCAGATTTGTACAGTGGTTAAAGGCATTGGATAGAAACTGGGAAATTCCAAGTTCTAGTCCTAGCTTCAGAAAAAAACTAGCTGGGTGACTTTGGGCCAGGACCTTTCTCTCAGCTATATGAAGAAGGCAAACCACCTCTGAAAAACCATGCCAAGAAAACTACAGGACTTTGTCTATGCAGTCACGGGAAGCCAAGACTGACTCAAAGGCACAAACATACACAAAAACTATTCCTTAAAACATCAATCTTGTATTTTAAATTTACCTAGATTTAATAAAGACCTTTTGGGAGACTGTATTTTAGACTTACTTTGGCAGCAACGCATGTTTTGATATGAATCTATACATATTAAGGGTCTAGAGGTCTTCTTTGCCTTAACTTTAATTCAGCTTCCATTACTAAGCAACCTAACACGCCACTTAACCACGGAGATTCTAGCACTTCTCGCTGTTGTCGTTAAGCAAATCTGCCATGTCACGTGGTCGCCCTGTGTAACTTCCTGCCGGCTTTGTAAGAAGCTAGCAAAGACAGTCGCAAATGGCAATCACGTGACCATGGGGATGAGTATATCCTAATTATGGTAATTGATTGTAAGTACCATTTGTTTAGCTCCATTATAAATTCAAACAGTTGCTGAACAACTGATCATTAAGTGAAAGCCACCTGTATATTTTTTCCAAGTCCAATTCACACATGACATTTCTCGGTCAGTTGAAAAATCGCCAAAATGGCTTTAGTAAGACACCATTCCTTGTGTAGTCATAATTTGTTACCATAATATGTTCATATACACAGGCAACCATCTTAAAAAGCTCTTGTACTTTGCCTATTTTAACCAGATGTATCTGTGTCTGATTCATCGGATTCCTCACTGCACCCTGAGCATTCACATCCATCATGTATCTATTTCTGCTCCGGTTTGGTAGACATTTAGCTCTACAAGTCTTGACAGCCCAGAGCCAGTCTCCGCTGATGTTCACATGCCTTTCTATATCCTTGCATTTTACTAGATGCCCATGTAGTTAGCAATCAGAACAGACGTAGGATTTAATTTTAACTGAAATATTATGTAGAGGAGAATGTCAGGGTTCCAATGAACACCCCCAACAAAATAAAGCTCTGAGGCTTGAGGTTCCTCAAAGTTCCAATTTATTAGAGATGTCATGTTGGCACATCCGGGAAAAAACGAATCTGAAAGCTTCCAGGTTTTCCACACCCAGCTGACAGTTCACAGCCCTGCCCCACATCCACAAGTTCATCACATTGTCCAATCAACTCTTCACACTCAACAGGATACAATCTTCAGGCAGTCTCCATCAGATGCAGGCAAAAGTCCTTGAATACGGAATGTTGTTATGACTAACTTTCTACCGCTCCAACAACAACCCCTTCCCAACTTCCCCAACTAAAATATGTGGCAGTTAAGAAGCAAAAAAGAAAATTGTCTTCCAAAACTGACAGTGAATTTCTTGTCTTTTTTTTTACTTTAGCTTCATTCAAAACCACAAAACTGCCAGACCCAAATAACCAGGAATAGGAGTTGTGTTCAAAGCACTAAGAGTTTATTCTTGCCACCTATACTCAAGAATCTGAGAACTAATGGTCCAAGCTAATTTGGAACTAGATAAGGGTCAATGGAATTCATGTGAGGTCAGACTTGGGCCTCTTGTGGCTGCGCAATGACTCCAAACTGATTACACATTTAACTCTGACCTCAGCTCAGCCTGCTCATCCCCCTAGAAAATGTACTGTAAAAAATAATAAAATAAAATAATGTTAAATTAGAACCTGGCTAATTTTACCCATAAGGAAGTTTTTGCACACAACCCACTTTTTTAGAATACGTTTTCAAATGCAAAATAAGGCAACATCAACAGTTCGAGAACAAAATAATACCATGCTTCTCTTGTCAGCATTTTTAAAAAATTACCTTTCTTCTTTGTCCAAAGTTTTCTTCTCTGCGGGACTAATCTTTTTGGGTGGCACCGTTGGAGTTACTCTTCTACATATTTCTTCAATGATGTGTTTGTTTAATCTACTTTGAAAAGCAGCTTTTAATAAAATCCTTTCTACAGCAGTCATTCCATCGCCATGAAAATATTTTGGGTTTTCATGATGAATTGAAGTATCCATGTTGTCCAACCAAGGAGGATAGTAGGAGTTCTGCTTGCCTGACAGTTTATGGTGAAGCTTAATAAGCAAAGACAATATGCTTTCTTTGATTTCTAAAATAGCTGTTGTTAATTGGGGAGTTGCACCAGGAGCAGACCATTTCATTGAAGACTTCGGTCGAACAGCCTGATTGGCTTCAGTAGTATTGCGATTAATTATCTCCTGAAATTTCTTTCGACGCTCTGCAACCAAACTGAACACTTGTGCAGTCCCTGAATTCTTAAAAGAAAAACATAAACACTGCATTAGATGCCAAAAACCACTTTTTGTAAAACATTTTAACAGCAACAGCAAAACATATCAAAAGGATTATTTGTTATTTTAGTTCAATCTAAAATACAATGAAACTGACAATTGAAAAATACTGTAGTATTACATACCCCTTTACATATAATGTTGAACCATAATGTGGTATGATTGCGCTTTTGCATAGAATGGAAATTCTATGTTCTGTACAAGTTCTGTATGAACAGTTTAGCAGCATGTGTGAATCAAGCCATAATAGCTTGTTAAATAATGCTTAACAAAATTTAATTTCAAAAATGCTAGCTAAGCATTATATGCAAATGCAACCTAAATGAACGACATGTTCTGTAAGGTTAACAGATAACGCAATAGAGTTGGCGATGGGCAAAGTAAAGAGGGACAGAGAAGTCTGAGAACTGTGAATGAGAAGTTCTTAAACTGTCTTGTAGGGGGTTCTTCCCCCCTAGCTGTCTTTCTCCTTCACAGCTGGAAAAGAACAGAATGAAATAATCAACGAAGATTAAGCAAAGAAATGAAGTTGGGATGGAACAAGAAGCCACAAATACTACAAAAGGAGATTCATAAGACAACTTCAAACCATGATTTCAAATTAAGGTATGCTGGCAATATAAAGTTAGTTCACTTCAGCAGGTTGCAATATAATAAGCATGAGTTAAGCCAAATTAACAATAGAATACTAATATATTCCAAACTTAACTTTTGGGAAATAATAAACTCAGTTTATTCTTATATAAGTACCAGAATGTATATTTAATTGGTTTTTAAAACTCCAAAGTAAGATACTAGAACTTCTCTTATTGTGAACATTTTTTATCAATTTATGATCTAACATTTATAGAAGAGGAGCACATATAACATTTTTTTCTTCCTTAAAAAGCAATTACTAACAACTGCACATTTAATATTCCAAAATATTTGTAATGCTTAAGAAAAATTCTAGTGATGATCCAAAGAATCAAACTCCACACTATATATTTCACAAGAAGTTATATGTCATAGTAATATGAGCTTATTGCAACTCTTAAAAAACTAAAGTAGGATACCTACTTTCCATTTAGTAGTTTTTTTAAATCATAATCTCAATTCTAATAAAATATAAGAATACATGTTCATTTTACATAATAGATTATGGCTTCAGACTTTTTCCATCTCAGAGGTAGCAACCTAATTATGAATTAGTTATAAAGCATTGAAACAAAATAATACGTTCATGAACATGAATAATTTTTCAAATCAAATTATTTTTAACAGTACCAGAAGCCTAAGTTTACTGAGAAAAGGGGAAACTAAACAGCAAAATTATTAAATATTAGCAATACTTCCAGCAAAAATTCACACATATCAAAACAAAGCAAGCTGGCATATATTCCATTAACAGGTTACTTATTATTTCTGGCAGCTCGCATATTGAATTTAGGACCAAACTAAAGGATTACACTCGTATATCTTTTAATACAATCATAAGAATATTTCAAGGGCTACTGTATCTCAGTGTTTTGAAATGAATATGGAAGTACCATAATGTTAGGGTCAGCGCAGTTAAGGCAACATTGCATTAGGTTTACAAAATACACACAAATCTACCTCTCTCTGGAGTCCTTTAGAGCGCCTTGGATTCTGATAAATTGGAGGGAAAAGGAGGCTATTAAAAACCCTTTAAAATCATATTGCTAAATATCAGATATGTAAACAGTGACAGAGAAAAATATTTTTTAAGCAAAGCTTACTTGAAATCCCTATAAAAAGATTAAAACCGATGCTGAATTTAAACATCTAAAATTAGCACAGTAAGGAAAAAAAATAGAGGTTACAACTTTACCTGAGAGGTTGCTAAGCCATCAGAGCTTGTACTTGCAGGCGGTTCTCTTTTCACCTCTGGTGCTGTCTCTGGTACTCGTACCCGCACATAGTTAATAAAGTGACGCATGTTCGACACCAAATTATTCCCTGGAAACCAGCTATCATGGCAACGTTCATGGCCTCCCATGGAATCCTAGTATATCAACCATAACACATGAAACTGATGGTCAACACTGTAGGATTCAATTAGCACAAATAGTAAATATATGAAAATTAATATCAATTTCAGCATGTAAAAAAAAAATCTAGTTCTCTATTTAGCCACGTAACTAGTTTAATAGCAATAAAAATATAGACCAATATCTTTTGAGGGGAGAAAGTATGTTCAAGGTAGAATAGAATTTATACCTATTCATGCTGTGCAAAACATTTGGGGAGACATTCTTGGAGTGGTTATGTCACCCAAGGTTTTATCATGGCTACTTCAAAAGTTCTGAGAATTGTCCAGGATGTGCTTCTCTTGGGATTGCTAACCAAGTGAAGTCCCCAAATAGGTTGCATGATCCTAACATGTATCAACTCACTTTACTACGTACTCGGAAAATCTGGCCACATAATACTTTTACAACATTCCAGGGTCACATAATTATCATGGATTTTTCTTTTATCTTATTGTGAATATTATATCTTAGCATTTTATGTGTCCCAGATTATTGTGATATGTTCAATACACTATTTTTAAAAAAATCCTAATCTACTATTATACATAAATGGAACCCCCCAAAAAATTAAGATAGCAATCCTATGGAATTCATATTTCTATTTACCAAAGTCAGTAATACATGTTCTTTGTAACCCTTCAAAGAGGTTTGTGATTTACTGCTATCCCTATACTATGCCTGGTAAGTGGAGAAGAAATAACTTGCACAAGATTAGCTTGGCTAAAATACTCATTTTTAGCTGACATATTATATTACATTTCCTTTGAGCTCACCTTCAGCCTTTAAATCCATCTAACTTTACTCAACGAGAGAAACATATGAATCTCTAAAAATAAAATGCATCACAAAGGCATATACTAGTATATACTGGAGATTTCTCATGTTGCAGAAATAAAACTAAAATCACATCATCCATCCATACAAACAAGATGTTAGCAGATGCGGGGTAGCCCCAATCTTTGCAAATGGCACAATTTTATAGGAATGATTAAAAACTATCCCATAATAATTCGATAACATAGAATATAGAATCTATAGAGAATATAGGTTGACTTGAATGGGGATAATCAACAAAAGTGGCAGAAGAAAACAGAATGGAATGGCTGGAACAGGAGAACGTATATATAAATGAATGAAGGAATAACGTAAAAAATGTTGTATATGAGTAGGACCTGTTCACATTCACATTTAACAATTATTTTTAAGATACCTTCACAATTGAAGGTTTAATTTCGCAATGAGAGAATTTAAATCTCATGCAATTAGAACTGAGTTTTCAGTATGGGTACAGGAGAAAACCTATAAATGGATGAAGAAATACATACTCAATAGGGAGGAAATATGGCAGAATATAAAAAGAAAGGGGAAATGGAGAAAAATGGTATGGAGTAGCTAGAAGCCTAAAAAAGCATAACACTTCCCCATTTCAATTCAAAGTTCATTTGTTTTCTATCTAAAATGCTTTAATTAGCACTTACTTCTTCATCAGATTCCTGCTCAGAAGAATTTTCTAGTCCCAATTCAATCAAATATAAAACCATGCAAAGGACATGTTCTGACAAATTTTGATGATCCATTAAAATCTGCGACAAAATAAAGAAACTTATTTTTTTTACTCTCTATAAACTTTTTCAATTTAGAATTCAGGGGAATAAAAACTTCCCATTCTGAATTCAATAACAGAATATATGAATGAATGTTACAAGAAACCTCAGCCACAACTGGAAAAATCCTTTTATAAGAATATTTTTTTAAAAAAAGAACTAACTGAAAAAGTACATACATACTAGTAAGCTTAAATATATGTTCAATTTTTCCTTTGGAAATACAATGAAAAAGAGGAAAACATGTAAAAGTTTTGTATTGCATTGTATTGTATTGTGTGTAATAAAAACAATACTTTTTGCAAAAAACTTAAAACAATGTTGAAAGTAATTTTTAGTTTCAAATTCTTTATCCCAGCCTTTCCAATAGTACCTTGTAGAGCAGAGTGAACAGTACAATGTGTAAAGTTTTGCAATGCAAGAGTTTCATGAGTCCTTTATAACTTGGGTGCAAATGGGTTCGTTTCTTGTAGGGAGGCCAAGGATTCCCATGGACTTTTCCACTCTGTTTTAAACTGTAAAAGACAGAAATTCTACACTAAATATTCTTTACCTGTAAAAATGAAGATTAACTATACACTTGAATTTGGATCACTTTTTAAGCTAAGGATACAGTAGTTGGAGGGGAAAAAAGGAATAGAAGACTGAGGAAAGAAGAACTCAAAAGGTTGACTTCCAATCTGATTTTACTTCGCCTGAAAGAACACGTTATTCTATTCACTAAAAAATGAAAAGGTTATATATTTGTGAAATATGGCAGGTGATACATCATTTTGACATATCATTTCTAAAAACCAAAGAAATAAAAACATAGATCAAAGCTAGCTCAGAACTATACATTTTTATAGTATTTTTGCAGTATACAAAAAGTATACATATTACTGCTATGTAGCACCCTAATAAGGGATAACTTGTCATAATCTGTGGCAGTTTTTCCCTGGCTAAATTGAAACTGTATATAAATATTGATCAGATTTTAGAGCTTATCCACACCAATGGATTTTCTCTTGACTATATTCCAGGCACAATTGATTCAATATGCAATACTGAGTCCTGCATATATTCACAGATTATTTCTCTGGTACTTGGTTTGAACACAAGAAATATCCCATTATATTTAGAAGCAGCTTGCAATTCACTCAGATTGGGCACTAACATAATATAGAAAACCATAATTATTGTTACTATTTCTGATGCAAAGTGTCTATTTTACTGAATAAACATGATACTGCTACCAACAAACCAGTGTTAACAGATCAATTAAAAGTTCAGCTATTAGCTGAAGATGGCCAGTTTTAAATGTTAAGCCTATATTAAAGGAAAGGGGTTTTTTTCTGCCTCCTTTAATTTTTTCGTAAGGCACCTAAACAGAAAATTAATTAATTCGGAGGGGGAGGGGAGAGAGAGAGAGAGAGAGAGAGAGAGAGAGAGAGAGAGATTGAGATTCCAAATATTCAACAGCTTCCCATTTCTGTTATATAACAGTCTTCCTTTTTATGACTCAGAATATATTCCACTTACAACGCAGTATATCTATCCATTGCAGACTGTACATCTCTGCGATAAACAGTTCGGAGAATTACCATGACTGGATCGAATTCCTCATCCCAGATCTCAGCTGTTAAAAAGAGGCAGAACATATTTAATACTAAATTATGAATATTTTATTGTAATAATTTTATAATTCATAATGTGCACAAATTCATAATTTAATTTTATATGTATGTGTATGTATTTATGTATTTATGCACTTTGTCACAACTTTCCTTCCCTAAGATTAAAACTGAGCAATATTATTCATTATATTTATTTTTACACATAAAAAGTCACCATGCTGTTTCTTTAAATCAAGTAATTAAGAAAGGAAAAGCACATATCATTCAAACTGATGTACTGTACATCATATAATTAAAACTATGTAACTGGTGTTAAAAATGAAATAGGAGTATTTCTGAACTTTTTAGAGTGCTTGAAATAAATTGCAAATATACAGTATATTAATAGCTTTTATCCTACCTTTAGGTGTATACATTCCTTGCTGCATTGAACCTCCTGCCTCAAATACAGGGGCTTTAAAATCAGCCACAGCAGACAGCATTGATTCAAAACTTAAACTTCCAGGAATAATGCCACTTTTAGGATTAGGATTTTCTGGGATGTTATTGTTTGGTTAAGACAATAGCAATCATTAAGAAGATCTTTTCTGTAGCAAGGTTTGCCTATAAACACTGTATTTACAACTGTTTAAAGGGAAAAACCTATCAACATTATCTTGTGAAAATGCTGAATTTCACCACAAGAGGTCTCTATTAAATCATTAAAATTTGAATCCCGTTCTAATTTTACATTTTCATGTTTTGAGGCGTATAGGAATTAAATTTGTAGTACATCTTTAAATAGCAACATTTACATCACTAGAAGAATAATGATATACTGCACTCTTCTGGTTCTTGGTATACACTGCATAACTTTTAAACAGATTTATGTTTCAAACTATCAATTACGTAAGATATATGCTTATTTGACCTGGTCCCTTCTATCCCTACACAGAATCCAGGGCCCAACGAAGACAAGGCACGTTACTTAAATGCCAAAATACACACAGGTTTTAAATCTTGTGTCACTTCTTTAGAAACAAACTGTAAAAGAAGCGAGGATAAAGTGTGATAAGATTTCTTACATCAAACAAAACTAGAAAGACTTGCTTTGCTGATAGCATTTTGCCAACCTGGTAATACAACAAAAGTTTAAACTTTATTCCAAGGTTGATATGATTTTTATATGTAAAGCTTAGCCACAAATAAGGATTAACCTGATACGGCTAACACAAGTTCAGAATAGTTTTGTTTGTAAAACAAATGGACGGAAAATGCAACAGAATGCCTGAAATAATAAATCAAATAATTTCATATAATACAAGGATATAAGGTCCAGTAGAGAACTATGAGTTCTGTCGTTCATGCAGAGCTGAGCTACCATTTCGGCTCTTAAAATCTCATCATCTGTCATCCCTAGAAAAAAATTGATAGGGAAATTAATATACTCAAAATCTATGAAAAAAAAGATCTCTGTTTCCAACTAAATGATAAACCTGTTTAAATGGCCTAAAGTATATTGAAGAAATCCAAGTATAATACGTGATCTTATCAAGCCCAGTTCTATGTAAAAGACCTTAATTAGACAGAGTCCCATTGAGTCATTTAGGCTTATTTCTGGATAACACATATATAAAATGCATAGTAAATTAACATTCTCCTCAATCTGATGCTAACATTCCAAAAAAAAAAAAAAGGTGGGAGGGGAGAGAAGCTACTTTGTCAGTGGGAAATTATCTCCAGATTTTAAATTCAAGTTACTAAGGCATTTTATAATTAATACATTATATAATTATTGACTTAAAAAAAAACCTCATAGTCAGTATTTTTTAAAAGAATAGAAACTTAAAAAGCAACTGTTACCAAGCTTGGGACTTTGAAGTTGAGTCTGTATCATAGGTATATTTATTGCTGCTTTTGTTATGATGCTTTTTACCTGTTTTCATTCTTTGTTAGTGGCCAAGATTCATATATTTCAGATGGTAGTGATATAGATTGAATAAATAAACTGATCACATGTGCAATTAGTGTTTTTTAATTTTGTGTTAACTTTTTGTTTACATATATTTTAGTTTTAAAAAAATAATTTCTATCCCACCCTCATTATTCTGGTCCCATGACAGTAATAAAAATTTGATTGAACTATCCAAACAATTAACTTTTGCCTGTTAACAATAAATCCCCGCATGAGTCATAATACTTCAAAAGACTTTTAATGAATACAGCGCATATACAATATAAGAATACAGTCTGATGCAAATGCATCTGATCATTTGCTCCAACATAAGCTTGAATTTTATTAAATCATCAGAAATGAACTGTTTCCTTAATAAAAACAAGGAAAGATAAAAAGCTGAAATAAAGAGCAAACGCTAACCATTTGGGCATTGCTGATCATTTTTCCAACCGACATTAGATTTCACCTTTCCATGGAAATAAGTAGGACAAGAAAACCAGTTTTGTGGGGTTTTTTGTAGTTTGGAGTTGGGATATAACAGAATAATCCTAATGCTAACTTTAGCCCTACAATCTAGCTAAAGTTTGGAGAGTAGACCCCTCCCCCATTGCCAAACCAGAAAGAAATGTTGGATCTGGCTAATTCTGTTGTGCACAGAAGGGGTAACTAGAGTATTCATCTACCTAGCTGTAAAATAAACTAACATCTTCTCTTCCAGAGATGAAAGAAAAGTTGGCTGTTTCATCCTGGAGACTTCAAAGGTCTCAATCAATAACAAAACAAACTTAGTAAGGAGAACCAGATTGTCTTTCCAGGATGTCCAAGCAAAGTCAAGAAATACTTCTATCTTTATCCCTAACAGAGACTGTTGAAAATATTGAACTAAATGAAATAACTGATTTGATGTAGTATTTATTTATAAAAATTTATTGACCGCCCATCTTACCACAAGGTTAACTCTGGGCAGCTTACAATCATGAAAGATAAATATAACTATACAAATAACCTAAATTAAAACAAGCCAATCACTACGATCTAATTAAAGCTGGGGAGGAGGGGCAGATTGGGGGAGGTGGGATCTGTTATTAATCGATCAACCACCTCTACTGTGGTGTTTCCCCCATTGGGAGCCCAAGCTAGAATAAAGCAGCTTTATTCCCCAGTTTCATACGTCTCTACCTAGAATAGGTAATAAAAGATTAAGGATCAAAACAATAACGCTACACATATTTACCTGGAAACTAGCCCCATGAAATATAACAGAACAGAACTTCTGCCAATTGGGGCACTCAAATTAAGAATTACATGTTGGCTTCCTTAACTATGCCTTTAATATAGCAATCATTTGTTTAAAAAAACAAACCCAAATACAAATGTATATTTAACCAGGTTGCAAGAAATAAGAAAATAAATTGTTACCAAATAGTTTCTACCTGTTGTTACTATTAGTTATCTTCCCCCACCCCGATAATTTAAAATTCATTAAGGTCCGTGTTATGCACATCTGCATAAATAAGCTGCTAAAAATTAAAGCATAGAAGAAAAGACTCCAAGTTCACCTAAATGTAAACGTAGACTTAAAAGAATGACAAGAAAGGTTAAAGCGCCTTCTAACATTGACCTCTCATGCTCCGAATCTAGCACGGTATTCTGATGTTGGGAAGCCATTGTTAAGAGATCAACCACTTTGAACCTATAGGGATAAAAAGGGAAACAAAGACAAATTCAAAGAGTGTATTGGTTTGAAGAAACCTTTGAATTCATGCAACCCAAAAATCTATTCTTGCTAACAACTTGAGAAGGCTATGAAGCTATAGAAAATCCTGCCATCATACCCTCATGCTATCATATATCATGCTATCATATACATTGTATAAAGAATTAGGCCCCAAACAGCATTATTAGCTTAATTTGCAAGCTTTCAGATCAGCATCCATTTTATGCTATCCTTTTCTAAAGCTTCTTGGACCTATCTTGTATTTTTCCCAATTGCACTCTACAGAAAACGGAACTCAGCTGACATACCTTGAAGGTTTCTTATAATTTGGTGTGAAGAGGGCAAGTAAATATTCCTAACATCTATGAAAGCAAGAAAATCATGTAACTAAACTCTTGCCAATTTTGTCTCTTTAGCTTTTTGCCATTGCTAAGAGCAAGAAATTTGAGAGGAACCCCTATAAAGGTACCCTGAGCAAAAATAAAAAATAAAATAAAAAATCCAGCCTAGAAGAAGTTGGCTATATTGCTAAAGAAAATTATCAGTCAAATAATGATAACAATGATGTGCATTGGGATAGGTGCTTTCTACCAAACTAAGAGACATCTTCTGACCAGTGTAGTATTTGATGTTTTGAGACATCCAAGTATGGGATACTGGTAGTTGTCGCTTACTCACTGTCTTGTTTAGTGACTGTTCAAAATTACTACAGTGGTAAAAAAAGTGTGACCAATCTTTGCATTTATGACTGCCAAAGCATCCTGGTTATGTAATCATTATTTGGGCATTTCACCACCAGTGCAAATTTACAAGAGTCACGTAATTGCCATTTGTGTGGTTCCTAACCAGCTTGTGAAAGCAGAGTTAATGGAGAATGTGGAAATAAAATTGCAAATTGTGGTAACGTAACGTCTCATTTAACATGGTAATTTACATAATGATCAAATGGGGAATGATGTAAGTCCATCATGGTCATGTGATTTTCCATCTTAGTGACCTAGTGAGAGTTGGCCATGTCAATTGTGGTCAGTAAGTGAGAAATACTTCTATGTAGAACCTATGCAGGAATGTAGGATTGTGAACAACCTACGGAGTCTGCATGGGAGAAAGAATCAATGACAAAGATTGACATCCAGAAGATCCTTTAAAGCAGGGGTGTCAAACTGGTGGGCCGTGGGCCGGATGTGTCATGCACAGGCCACGTCCATCCCAGCTCTGCAAAGAGGAAAAATGTCACAAAACATCATGTGACGGCAACATGACGCCATGAGTTTGACACCTGTGCTTTAGAGGCATGAAAATCCAACATGCAGTGCTTGGTGGCTGTTAAATGGTTGCAGCCCTGCAAAACTCTAGTGAGGAGGGATTTGTGAGGAATGTTTATGAGATGGCTGCAAACATAGATTATGCAGTGACATGAGTTTCTGACTTAAGAAATTCCTTCTTGAGAATGGCCTTGGATGTTATTTTGACTGTAAAAAATTCCATAAAATGGAAATCCCTTGATACATTATTTTTGTGCTACACCCAGAATGAATAAATAAATTCCTGACCGCTGCAAAAAGGAAGATTTGAATGTGCTGATTTCTGATTATGTACACTTGAAAATAAGTAGGAATTAAGTACAGGGTGATGCCTTAATAGAAGGCCGAAAAAGAATGTCAGCAGATGTATATGAGATGTGACTGACTGGGGAGGAAGGGGGGAGAGATGTCGCCTACAGAACAATCAGGCAGATAAAGACAGATAAAGAAACTCTGAAAGTATCCTCCCTAACTTATATAAGACTGTAAAAAGAGACAGTGGGAGATTTGTACTTTCAGACTTGCAAGGTTCTATTAAAATAGCCTTAGAGTAAAGCAGAATTAGCTCACTGGGTCGTGTTTCCTGTCTGGTCTATCTGGGAAGGCTGACAGAGATGTTCCCATTTGTTTTGTTTTCAATGGAGAAATAGCTTTCCGAATCTTTACAATCATTTTCTATTGTGTCTGCGGCCTCCGAGCCGGGCCCCCTGCCAGAAAGTGACTTGGAAAGTGAGGGGGAAGGGCCATCAGGACTTACCTCGGGAGCACTGGCTTCCCTGGCTCAGCTCCAGGAACCAGAGGCAGGCCAGGTAGAGGAGATAACGAGGCCTCCATCCCCTGACTCTTCCCCCCCCAGGCCACGCCTCCAGGCCCAGCTGATGGCAATCAGGCCTGGCTGGACCCTAGGTTTCGTAGGCAGGAGAGGCGGGAACAACATAAGCAGGGGTGGGGCAGGCCTAGGAAGTGCTGAGTCATGGAGCCACACCCCACAAGATATAAAACCAGCGAGGGCTGCTATGCCTCTTCGTAGCAGGCAAATCAACTGTTTAACTAGAGCTGAAGTACTGTTTGTTCCTGGGTGACTCATCGGCATCAAGGGAGATAACAGAGTCACTTGGCAGATGCTCGCTAGTTTGCTGCCAGAGCTGATAGTGCTGGTTAATTAAGCCATCGCTCGGACGGAGGCAAGGGGGGACAGAACAATTTTCACTGCTATAGAAATATCTTTGCTAAACAGGCTTCTAGATGAATTATTTTCGTTTGAAAGATTTAATGAGAAATTATATCTGTAAATCAGCATTTCTCTACTGGGGTTTCATGGAACTCTAGAGTTTTGTGGGAGAGAGTGTGATTAGAAGACAAAAATAAGATCTTTTTTTTTTTAACTGTGCACCATGCAATGCTAACACAGTGGTGGGAATCTTTATCCACCACAACTCAGCTGCCATCTTGATGCTTTTAATGTAATGTAGTTTAGGGAGCGCTCTATTTTGAATGTTTCCTATTTGCCTAGAAAGCTTCTCTCTTTTCCTCACATCTATACAGTTTAAAATTTTAAAAATGCATATGGTGGACATATTAACTGGATGTATGTTCATTGTAAATTGGCCTTTTCTGTTTGTTGGTATACAAGCAGAATAAATATACGTAGTTCTCAACTTACAACCACAATAGAGCCCAAAATTTATGTTGTTACGTGAGATTTTAATTTTAATTTAATTTTATTTATTTTATTTATTTATTTATTATTTCAATTTCTATACCGTCCTTCTCCCGAAGGACTCAGGACGGTTTACAGCCAACTAAGAACGACAAATATAAAAATTAAAAAAACAAATTTAAAAGATCAATTTAAATAGGCTGAAAATTCTAAAAACTATTTAAAAAACCCATTAAAAAACTATTAGGCCAGTCCTGCACGATGAAATAAAAGAGTCTTCAACTCATGCTGGAAGGCCCGGAGGTCAGGGAATTGGCGTATCTCTGGCGGTAGCTCGTTCCAGAGGGCTGGAGCCCCCGCAGAGAAGACCCTCCCCCTGGGGGTCGCCAGTCGACATTGTCTGGCCGATGGCACCCTGAGGAGACCCTCTCTGTGGGAGCGCACTGGTCGATGGGAGGCCACCGGTAGCAGCAGGCGGTCCCGTAAGTAACCCGGTCCTAAGTCATGGAGCGCTTTAAAGGTGAGAACCAACACCTTGAATTGCACCCGGAAGGCAACCGGAAGCCAGTGCAGCCTGCGCTGGATAGGTGTTATATAGGAGCTTCGAGCCGCTCCCTCAATAACCCGCGCAGCCGCATTCTGGACTAGTTGAAGCCTCCGGGTACTCTTCAAGGGGAGCCCCATATAGACAGCGTTGCAGTAATCCAGGCGGGAAGTGACGAGGGCGTGAGTGACTGTGCATAGTGAATCCCGGTCCAAGAAGGGACGTAACTGGCGTATCAGGCAAACCTGATAAAAAGCTCCTCTGGCGACAGCTGTCATATGTTCTTCTAACGACAGCCGTGCATCCAGATTACGAACCTTCTCCGTTAAGTTAATTTTGCCCCATTTTACGACCTTTCTAGCTACAGTTGTTAAGTGAATCATTGCAGTTAGTAGCACAATTATTAAGTGGATCTGGCTTCCCCACTGACTTTGCTTGTCAGAAGGTGGCAAAAGCTATTCACGTGACCCCGGGACACTGCAACCATCATAACTATGAGTTCGTTGCCAAGCATCCAAATTTTGATCATGTGACCACAGGGAGGTTGCAATCATCATAAGTGTGAAAAACGGTCATAAGTCACTTTTTCAATGCTATTATAACTTTGAACTGTCACTAAACAAACTGCTGTAAGTCGAGGACTACCTGTAGATCATTTTTTATACAAAATAACAGCATCTTACCTTTCAAAAACTGAGGAAATAAAATAATCGGGGTCAAGTCGAGAAGCACAAACCTTCAGAGAAAAAGCACACATACACATATGTTAGTTATCATATTCAATTATGTACTAATACTAAACGGTGGAGTCAAAGAGAGCGCTGACCTACCTGTAACAGATAAATGTCAGGATCAATCATAGAATTACAGAAGTGAGACTGCACATATGTCATGGCTTGTCCTTTAATCTGCAGGCCATTCCTTACCCACATATTACTATGAATTTCAGAAAGGCTTGCCTACCAAATATGGAAAAAAAGGAAAACAATTTCCACATTATTATATTTTATAATTGTAGATAAACATGTGATCTACTGACTATGTGTGTTATTTTTATTTTCTGAAAATACATTCCTTTATTGAATTATAGAGTTTTTGCAGCAGATCTCCATCAGGATTGAAACCTATCAAAATATTTCTTCTTTTTAGAATAGAATAGAATAGAATAGAATTTTATTGGCCAAGTGTGATTGGACACACAAGGAATTTGTCTTGGTGCATATGCTCTCAGTGTACATAAAAGAAAAGATACGTTCATCAAGGTAATCATTTAGGACCACATATGTATGCTATCTCAAGAAAGTAGTGCCATTTCTAACTTTCTATTTTATGCTTTAGTGCAATGATTGCCATCTTCAGCTCCTAGAATAAATTTAAATATTCAATAAAATAAAGCAGTAGTCCTGATAGTACCTTGCCTATTTTTCTTGTATTTAATTTCCTTTGAAAATTTTCTCTCGCTTTTGTTCCTTGTAAACTTGCATTATCTAACAATTTGTCTTTCTTTCCTGTGCTCCTTATGAACATAAATATAAATTGAAACACAATAAAATAAAATGCTTTGACATAATGACAAGACTTTGATAAATAAATTCAAGTTGGACAGGTAGTCATACATACATACATTCAGCTATAGAACAATTGCAATTTAGACTAAACAATTTAGTCTTTCGAGCTTTTGGACTCGTGTTGGAGCCCATCCTCAGGGAACTTCTCTCTAGCTGTTCTCTGTGTGATATTTATAATGCCTGTTATACCACACACAGAACAGTTCACACTCTGCTAGAGAGAAATCCCTGAGGATGGGCTCCAGCACAAGTCCAAAAGCTTGGAAGACTAAAACTCTGATTGTGGTGACCGACCCAGATTGGATCAGGCAACATTATCCTGGGACACGTATATTCGCCTTCATTCATATAAATAAACTGCTTCTAGTAAATCCTAGGCAAATTGAATACTCAATGAAATTTCATCAGTGATCACTAATTGACATCTCTCAAAAGTTTACATAATAGTATGCTGAGATAAGAAAAGATTTACCTGAATTTGAAGTGGATGAACCATTAGTTTCATCAACATCTCCTGGTCTGGAAGAAGAGAATCTAAATCTAGCTCTTGACATTTAACAGCCTATAAATAAAGTAAGTGCATATTTTATACTCATGTAATCTACTTGTAAAATGCCCAATTTTACTCTGCAAAAATGATTTACCTACCTTACTCAAAAACATAGCATAGTAGCGATGCAATGGGAGATGAAACGTAACCTGATTAGGAGTAGGCTGCAAAAAAGGGACATTAGACTATTAATAAGAAATTCAACTTGGGGATTAGGACAATTTTCTGGACTTGAGGAAACATTCATAGTCAGAACTCAATTTTGCCCTGAAAATCAAGGTCATTGAGTGCCCATTTATCAAAGTTTTCTGAAACATTCAATTCATAAAATAAATGTGTCTTTGAATTAATCAGTAACCTAAAAATGAATTTTAAGGAAAAATCTGATAATGGACAAGAATAAATGCCAAGTAAGAATTTGAAAAAAAAAGCTTTGTGAATGTATTTGTCACTTCATTAGCAAAGATCCTTCACAAATCATGCAATACAAATCACAGCATCTTCTAAAAGGATCTATGGCAGGGGTCGGGAACTTAAACACTCAAAGAGCCACAAAAGGCCCTAACTGGAAGCCCCCGGTTCAATTCTGGAGCCAACTTTATAACCAATTTTATTGTGTATGATTTCTGTATTTTTATCTGGCTGTGAACCGCCCTGAGTCCTTCGGGAGATAGGGCGGTATAAAAATTTGATTAAAATAAAATAAAATAAAATAAACTGGAAGTCTGGCTCCCCCCACCATAGTTTCTCTTCCTAGCGTGGCGTGCTTTTTCCTCTATCTATCCTAACTGAAAGCCCTATCAATTGTGGAGCTGAGTGGCGACAGGGAGCTGCAGCAGAGGGATTAAAGAGCCACATGTGGCTCAAGAGCCACAGGTTGCCGACCCCTGATCTATGGCCTGCAATGTGTAACTGCTCCCTGCATAGATAGTCCACCAACTCTAATTACAAGCATATTACTGGTTTACTGAAATATTGATTGTCTTATGTTTTAATTGAATATTGAGGATAAAAATCATCTAAATTTCAGCATATACCAATGAATTTGTATTTTCACATATTTGTGACGGCAGAAAATTCTGAATTGCGCAGAATATCAAATGTGACCTGTTAACCAAGAAATGTAGACTAAAGAAAAAAAATCAGTACATTTAATTACAAAATTATATGATAGTATTATGTGGTATGATACGATATTCAAATACCAAATTAAATGTACAGGACATACCCACCTCATCTACAAAGTTGATTGCATCAAACCAATCCTGAAGTGCTTCTAGGCAGTATCTAACAACATTTCGTGTGTACTCTTGCGTCTCCTGAAGTGAATTACAAATGTTGCACAGACTGAAAAAGACAAAGGCTTGTAGCACTTCAAAGACGTAGTAAGGTAAACGGGAGGGCTACAGCTTCCATGTTTCCTTTTTGTTCCCCCTAAAGTGCCTTGGATTTACAGAGCTCCACTCATGGGAAGAATAAACAGATAGGTGGGTTTTTTGCCATTACTTGTGGCTGGAAAGGTTGCCCTCAAAAGGACCTTCTGTACACTACTGTAGGTAGGGAGAGGGACTTCTCATGAAAAGTAGGGAGGGCAGGGGTGAAATCTAAAAATTTTCCCTACTGGTTCTGTGGGCGTGGCTTAATTGGTGGGCGTGGCTGGGTGGTCAGATGGCTGGGTGGGCGTGGCCAATAACAATAAATAATAAAAATAATAAAGTATACAAAACAATAAGAGGTACCAAAAACCAACTTTCACACTTTACACACACACACACCACAACATAACTGACTCACACACAATGTAAAAGCAGCTGCACTTCACCCAAAATGGCAGGGGCACACAGCCACAAAAAGCTCAAAAATCAACTTTCACACTTTACCCACACACAACACAACACAATACAACTGACTCACATACAAAGCAGCTGCACCTCACCCAAAATGGCCCCTGAAACAAGCAGGAACCTAACACAGCCACAAAAAGCTCAAAAACCAACTTTCACACTGACTCACTCACACACACACACACACACACACACACACACACACAAAATGCTATATACAGCTTTGTGAGATTTTGTGTGTTTATGTAGTTAGAGTGAAACACTACAGAAACACACCAAATCTCAGAAAGCTGCACAAATATTTTATTTTATTATTTTATTTTATTTATACTTTTTAGATCGGGGTCTCCAACCCTAGTAACTTTAAGGCTTGTGCACTTCAACTCCCAGAGTTCCTCAGCCAACTGGGAGTTGAAGTCCACAAGCCTTACAGTTACTAAGGTTGGAGACCCCTGTTTTCAATAAAAGCAGCTAAATTTAAAACTTCATTAACTTTAAATTGCTGTCTTTTAAAAAAAACCAATTAACTATTTTTTAAAGCTCCCCCCCACATTTACAATTGGAGGCAGGCAGATTGAGTTGCTAGCTGATGCAACTGATTGCAGCAGCCGAAGCAAAGCAAGGCTTTGCGAGCCCAAAAGGAGCAGCAATTAGGCAAGTGGGGACGGGGCAATTGGGTGGGCATGGGTTAGGGCTGTTGTAAGAACTCATATAAAACATGTTTTTTAAAGGTTCTGGTGATCAGGCAACTCAGCTTTTAAAAATTAAAAAAAAAAAAACCTCTGATGATGGTGTGGCTCAGCAGGGGCAGAGGGCGGGGCCAGGAATTTTTGCTACCAGTTCTCCGAACCACCCACCGCCATTGCTACTGGATCGGGCGAGCCGGTCCAAACCGGGAGCATTTCACCCCGGGGAGGGGAGGTATCTGCTTCTCTCAATCCCTTCCATGAACAGAAAGAGGATTTGCATTTAAAGGAAAGCCCAATGCTAATTGGAATCAAGGAAGAAAGCAAGAAAGTGTTACAGATTTCAGGAAAAATAAGAAACAGTTATGCATTTTTCAGGAATACAGCACACTTGTTCTTCACACATGTTGGGAATTAGCCAATATTCCCATAGATTATATTCTCTCCTTTCTCAGCTTGATTTTTTTAATAGTTGTGTCTTAGTTGCTCTTAGTTGCTCTTTCTGACCAGATATTCAGGCCAACTGGCATAAAATATTGTATTGGCCCAATGGAACACAAGACACAGTAGTTAACACAGGCTGATGTTTGATTTGACACAACTGCATGCTGCTTTTTAAAATATACAATCATAAAGATCCACAAGAGGGGAAAAAAAAAACCATAACTCAACTTACCCTGATTTTGCAATGTGACAGTAAGCCCCACATTGGTTGAGCGCAGGCTTCCAGTTCAGCAGCAAAAGCAGCGTAGTACGTCTGGGATTCAAACTCAACATGTTCATTAAGTTCTCTTTTATTTAAATTCATGCCTTAAAAGATTGAGACATCGTACATTTTATCCATGAACAATAATGTGTTTTTCACACTATTCAATCAATCTACTGCTAGCTATTTACAAAAACTCCTGTAGGGATGCATTAAACAACAAAGTTAGTTGTCTTAGTTGTGTGGGATAAGTATTAAAAGCAAGGAAAATGGCCAAGCAGAAAATAAAAATTAGAAGCTTAATCCCTTTACAGACCATGTTCAATGCAAACTGATCTTACAACAGTAGGAATACTGTTCTAATTGTAGTACCGTATATACTCGAATATAAGCCGATCCGAGTATAAGCCGAGGTCCCCAATTTTACCCCAAAAACTGGGGTAAACTGGGGACTCGAGTATAAGCCGAGGGTGGGAAATGAGGCACCTACCGGTTGGGGAAACCCTCCCTCCCTCAGCTGAGAAGGCTGGCGGCTCCCCCGCCCCGCCCTCTCACTGCACCGGCAGGGCTTCCGTCCGGTAAAATGTGAAAAAAAGAAAAAAAAAAAACTCGAGTATAAGCCGTATATACTCGAGTATAAGCCGAGGGGCTTAAAAAAAAAAAACCTCGAGTATAAGCCGTATAGACCCGAGTATAAGCCGAGGGGACGTTTTTCAGCACAAAAAATGTGCTGAAAAACTCGGCTTATACTCGAGTATATACGGTAATTAATTAACTTCATTAATTAAGCAATTTCAACTAATCTCAATATTTGTAACTGAGCTTTTGAAAAAATAATCATTATAACCCCCTCCATATGCTTTAAAACGTTTTGTCAAACTGCTTCTCTAATCAAAAATAATATGTATAATCAATGAAAGCATCACATACCTTGAAAAAATGACACAAAGTTCATCCATGTTACTAATAGCCTGTGATCTTCCAAAAATTTCTTAGCCACACTTTGATGCGAAAGGATATTAATAAAGTCACTGACAAGTGGCCAGTAAGTATTGTTTTTTAACAGTGCTTCTCCACAGTTCACAACTACATGTAAACTGTTTTCCTCATCTAAAAGTAAAAGCAAATGTTAACAATGTGTTAAAAACGTAATAGTTACATTATTTTTCGGACTATAAGGCACACAAGACTATAAGACCACCTTAATTTTGGGGGAGGAAAACAAGAAAAAAAGAATTCTGCTTCTGCCTACCAGCATCAGGATCAGTGATTGTCCTCACTTCCACTCAGATTTTGATAACAAGTAACACAGATCTTTTTATTTGTTTAAAACAAACCCTATCACTCTACATGCATTTAACTGGAGTGAATGGGATGGGGTGGGGGATGATTTTCATGAGGGAAGAAGAGGGACTTGGCACCAAAGGTTCCACTCTCGAGACCCCACCCCCCGTCTTCCTACCAATAGCCATAGGCGTTGAAAGCCTGGCTTTCTCACAGCAAGGCCCAATAGAGACGCAGCACTTCAGTCCTCCTGGACGCTGCCATCTCATAAACACGGTGCTGGGCTTCCTGGCAAGCCCCCTGCGCCTTTGCTGCCTCAACCAGAGCCCGATTCTGCAAGTGGCCCGGAAAGTGCGAAGGTCAGGACTCGTTTGGCAAAGCAGCCGCTTCTGCACAAGAGGCGTAAGGCAAGGTAGCTCGCCGCCCGGCCTGCCCCTTCTCCAAACAACCCAGACGGAGGGCGGTTGGCTCCTGGCCCAGAAGATGGATCTGGCCAGGAGGAAAGAGAAAGTGAGAGTGCGGAAAAGGAGGAGGAGGGCGCGTGGCTCTGCGAATTGCATCAGGTTTGCCAAATGAGTCTCGACCTTCGCGCTTCCTGGGCCGCTTGCAGAATCAGGCTCTGACTGAGGCAGCAAAGGCGCAGGAGCATGTGGAAAGTTCATACAAAATAAGGCCAAATAGAGTATATAAAATACTTTATGTGTAGACTGAAACCTGGTCTCCATTTACTATTTGCTGAGGTGGAAGACTGCAGAGAACAAGGCTACATATTCTAAATAACAAAAGCTATCTCTGTATAATACATAAATTATATAAATTTATTTATAACTGTAAAATTTTACAAAGCATATACTACTAAAATGTAAAATAAAAGACTTAAAAACATCAGACTGCAAAAACTTGTTTTTTAAAAATGTAAACATTTAAGGAATATAAATCCATATTTGTCTGGGGAAAAAAAGAGAAAGGAAAAGTATGACAGGCACCAAAAATGGGGACTTTTCAGATGGGGCCTTACTTAATTTCCTTATTGACACTACACCCATCCATTTCTGAAGTGCTCCTGACCTCATTACTTATTTCTTTTACCATTAGTTTCCACTTGTTGCTAGTTGAACTTGCCAGTTTCACTGACATTTTTACTGCTAATGTTTAGGGAATAGTGTCTTCTGCTTCTTTTCAAATGAGTTTTATTGAAATACAATCCCCATATGGAGGCATTTCTATGTAAGTTCATTGAAGCTGGTAAAAGCCAGCTTTAGTAGTTGATTGCCAGATATTCTCAATGTGTGGCAGATCCACTTCAATCGCCTAATTTATTATTTAATCTGAGATGATCCCTACTTTTAACTTACTCTGGACCTCTTCATGTCAGATCGTTGATGGAAATTATATGTCAAAGATGCAATGGAAACAGAGATGGAAAGCAGAACAAGAGAAAAGGGGAGCAAAAGTAATCTCTCTGCTGGCTTCCAAGAAGGAGACAATCACTGATGTATGGCAACACCAGAATTCCTTGAAAACTACATATAGCAAACAATGGGTCGCATATTCTTTGTGAAAATGTGCTGCTATGAAGATTCCAAAATGAAGCACCTAAAATTGGTAATGAAGGTCCTCACCTATGAATAAAAGAAACTAACAAAGTTTGCATTGAATGTCTATGGAGATTCTCAGTCATCCATGGCTGTCCCAAAGCTATTTTTTTTCAGGAGGCAACTGGATTTTCTGGTTTTTCTTTGAAGACATTCAGCTCAGAGCTGAAGAAGCTTCTTGGATGAGAAGCGAATCGTCTTCAAAGAAAAATCAGAAAGTCCAGTTGCCTCTTGAAAAAAGCACCTTTGGGATTTGCAATGAATGGCAACATAGAAGTGCATGTCAGAAAGATCTAAAAGTGAACCACATATTAAGGAGATCTAGGGAGACCAAAAATATGCTGTTATCCTACTTCAGTATTGATAGAAGAACAATAGTAAATTCTTTTTGAACCAATCAATGAATGGGATAGATTTAATAGCATCTTTTCCAACACTACTTCAAATGGGAGAAGAGAGAGTAACTACAGTTGTCCATAGGGGTTCATGGCAAAACTTGACTTATCCTTGCACGATGATGGCCACTATTCAGACATCGTCTTCAATAAATACTAGAAATCAGAGAAATGTTTGAGATAGTCCACAAAAGCTATATTAGGATTGGTGATAGTAAGAGGTAGATAGCTGAAAGCAACATCTGAAAAAGTCCACAGGCCTTCTATATTCCTATCTGAAACAGTGTGAAGTGGACAATGCTGAGACAGAAGTTGCTATTGGTAATACTTTAGTAAAACATGGTTCTGCTTCTGGTATAGCAACTTCAGCAGGAGTGAAAAGGCATGGGCCATAGATATGAAGAAATATGATGAAAAAGAATGAGGTTGGATTACAGCCACACTTAGCCATAATCTTTTTTAATCCTATGCAGCTCATATCACACTTCCGCCAGAAGAAAATCCCTTTCCATCAAAGGAAATCTTCGTAATTTGGTGATGTAAAGCTACTGCCAGGCTATTCATGGAAACCAGAGCTACCAGGTGCTTAAGATTTACGAAGGAAATGGGATAATAAGCTGTGCCTCCATGTATTTGTGCAGTGGACTAGAAAAGAATCCTTTTTACCTGCTTAAAAGATTTAGCTAGAGAAGTTGG
This sequence comes from Ahaetulla prasina, assembly GCF_028640845.1. Taxonomy (NCBI): domain Eukaryota; kingdom Metazoa; phylum Chordata; class Lepidosauria; order Squamata; family Colubridae; genus Ahaetulla; species Ahaetulla prasina. The sequence continues at coordinate 218,120,189 of NC_080539.1, forward strand.
ATCATTTCACATGGGGCAGAACCCATTTGATTGAAAGTATAAATGTTATAACAGAACAGTATCCAAGTGTCTTAAATAACCTGAAAGCAACATGACCTCAACAAATGGTGGATTTCAATTTCCTTAATTCCACCCGGCATGGATCCAACAATTTTGAATAGCATTGAGAGAAAAATCATCATAAAGCGAGATACACACTTACCTTGTAACTCACTTTTAATAAGGCAACTCTCCATCATATATAGAAGGACAGTAACCATAATATCAAGCAGTTGACATTCTTCTGTCACTTGACGTGCTAATTCCTCATTGCTGAATAGCTGGACACTAATGTGTACGATTCTGTTAGACATTGTATCAGATTCATGGCTTTTCTTCAGTGTTTTCATAATAAAAGCATAATGCTGCACAAATGTTTTAGTAAAAGCAATCTGTAGTGTAGAAAACAAACATTAGTGTTACAATTTGCTTTTTCATATATGTCACAATATGTATGTACTGTATGTATTATTTAAATTAATTTACACCAATCTGGCTAATTTTGAGAGGTTTATAAAAATCAAACATCGATAATAAAAACAATGACAAGTCAAAATACAATATCCACAGCACAATTTCTGAATGAAGACCACATAATTCATTCTATCCTTCAATTCCTACCTTCAAAATAGTCAGATCTGACAAGCTTTTCAAAAGGTCATAAGAAAAGGGGCCAACTTCACCTCAAAGGCCACCCAGTTGCATAGAAAGGAAGTTATGATATCTAATTCTCTCATGGTCATGTGGTCAGGGAAAACAACATACTGTTTTATAGCGAGATGAGCAGCATATAAATTTAATGAGTAAAAATATAATTTAAAAATACATCAAATCTGATTGTTAAAAAGTAAAGGACAAGTGGAAAAACACCACTGCTCAAAACTGGGAGCAAATAGTCCACTATATTAGTGTGGAGAATATAAAATAAAAAATACTTTAAATAGTGTTTCTATATATATGTTGCAGATAATTTTTAGCTAAACACAACTGACACAACTTCAATATTTGGAGTCTCAAACTCTTCATCTCATTGACCCCCTTCAAGAAGTTTCCACCTGTTCACCGATCCCCTCCCTATACTTATTATGCAAGTATGAAAATAATTAAATAAATACTAATTTAATTGACAGAATTACAAAAAGTAGTAATAATAATGACCTCCTTAGTCCCATTGACCCTTTGATTTTGATTACTTTGGGGGAACCTTACTGTATAAAGTACAAGATTAAACACAACATATTTCTGCAAATTTCCATGCATGCTCACTATTTGCATGCAGTTCATTACAAGTTCAAAGTAATAATTAATACAACAGGTATTAATTTGGAAACACTTTCAATATGCATTTTGTAGCAGCTCCTTTGGCTGAAATAATCATTTCCAAATGTTTCCTACAGCCAGTCTTTCTATTGTTGCATTTAGAGTTTATTCTTCCCTCAACTCTTTTTTGTAGAACTTTTCTACTGAAAAACATTCTTAGGTCTTTTTACATGCATTGTGTAATTGAGATCTCTGCATAAATCTTCAATAAGCTCCAAGTCTGGGGACTATGAGGCTTTTTCCAAAAACTTTACTTCTCTTTCCTGGAAGAGCTTCATGATTGATTTGATTTGAACCATTTGAAGGAAGGTTTTAGATCATTGTCTTGCTGAAATATCCAGCCTCTTTCCAGGTTCAATTTCTTCAGTTTTAGGAACATTTTGAAGAGCAGCTCCACTGCAGTAATCTAGTTAGACGATTACCAAAGAGTGGATAACGGCAGCAACGTTCTTTGCCCAGAAAGGCTCTTAATCGCATATCTGCCTAAATTAATTAAAAGTGCTGTTTGCAGGGAAGATCTTCTAGTGACACACTCAAATCTAACATTTCCAAATTGCAATTCTAATTCTTTACAGAAATATAACCCTTCCCCAAAGAATATTTTAATCGCCACCCAGTGAAGCAGCATGAACTACTCAGTAACAAAGTCCCGCAAGGCAGAAAAACATCTTCCTCCTCTGCACTTATTACATTTGCAGACTGCTGCCTAGCAGTTTTGTTCAGGGTTTGTCTGTTTATTTCTCCTTTGTTTTTTCCCCCCTTTCGCCTTTTAGTCAATGTTGACTCCTAGCAACAACCTGGACTAAACTGTAGTTTTCTTGGCAAGATTTTCAGAACGACGTTCCCTCCTTCCTAGAGCTGAGAGAAGTGACTGGCCCAAGGCCACCCAGCTGACTTTGTGCCTAAGGTAGAACTAGAAGACCAAACATTCTAGCTTGATGCCTTAACTATTATCCCAAACTGGCTCTTATTCAGAATTACTCACAATAATAAACTTTTTTTAGAAGAACAGAATAAAAATAATATTTTTTGCAGAAGGGCAGACAGGTAAAAACTCCTCTAGACATGTCAGATGAATCTGTGGGTTCCCTATGGGGCTCTTTTCAGCTTATGTGAGAAATGGAAATGGTTCATTGTAGTTGAAATTCTGCAGCCTCTGGGCTTAGTGTACGCTCCTCTTTTTTTGTCTTTCTTGGACGATTAGGCAAGGCACGAATGGATAGATCGGAGAGGTTATTAACACTTCTTTATAGGGAAGGATCATGCTTGCCCCCTAGGAAACATTTGCCTTTTTAAGAAAAGTTTGCTGAGAAGATGGTGTAGAAGATGGTGGAGGAATACACCCTGATTGGTTCCAGTAGATCTCTTGGCAGCATTAAATACTATTTACTATGGAATAATTCTGGATCACCTTCAAGGGTTGGGAGCTGGAGTCTCTATTTATAGTGGGGGGGTGGGGGGGTTTCGTATCTGAGTGTTTTGATTGGTGGATATGGAGAGGAACTGTTCAAGTCTATGGGAGATCCAATGTTGACTTCCATAAGGCTCAGGGCTCTCCCTCATGTCATTTAATATCGACATGAAATCACTGTAAAGAATCATCTATCAGTCTGGGATAAGGACACCCCAATCAGAAAACCAAGAAAGCAGGGTTAAATATAAAATATTTATATAATATAAAATGTAAAATTTGTTACTACCTGTTCTGTGGGCATGGCATGGTGGTGGTGGGAGGGGGGTGTAATGTGACTGGGTGGGCGTGGCCAACTTTTTTTTTTTTTTTACTTTTAAAAGCATTTTTTCTATAACCACTTTAGCCGAAGAGGTTGTAAAAAAATGCTTTTAAAAGCCTGCGATGATCAGGCAACTCAGCTGGGATTGCCAGAGGAAAAAAAAACTTTTAAAGGGGTCTTACGATCCCAGCTAAGTTGCCTGATTGCCAGAACCTTTTAAAAGCATTTTTTTACAACCTCTTCAGGCAAAGAGCTTGTAGAAATCATGCTTTTAAAACTCAGCTGGGATCGCCGGAAGAGCCTTTTAAAAGCTTTTTTTTTTTTTTACAACCTCTTCGGCCAAAGAGGTTGTAGAAAAAATGCTTTTAAAGCCGCGCGATCATCAGAAACTTTTTTTTTACTTTTAAGAGCATTTTTTCGGCCGAAGAAAACATGTTTTTAAAAGTAAAAAAAAAAAAAAACCTCTGATGATCGCGTGGCTCAGCTGGGGCCGGGGGGAGGCAGGGATTTTTGCTACCGGTTCTCCGAACCACCCGCCACCATCACTACTGGATTGGGCAATCTGGTCCGAACCGGGAGCATTTCACCCCTGCAAGAAAGTCTGAAGGCTGTAGGAATCTGGATGAGGCAAAATAAATTTGATTAAATCCTACCAATAGATAGTTGCTAGCTCCTGATAAGCATCTGGGCATATAATAGTAGACCTGGTAATCACTCAGGCAGGGTTGTGTTATCCCTAAAAGAAGCAGTTCTTGACTTGGACTCACAACATCTGCTCACCAACAGGTGGAGAAAGTGGCCAGGACTCTTTCCCATGTTTGGCTGCTGTGCCAGTTGTGACCCAACCTGGACCAGAATGCACTGGTTTTTGTAATTCATATCTTGATCATCACCCATCTAGACTTGCTGAAACACGATGTACAATATATTGTCCTGTCTTTGAAGAGAGTCTATGAGTTACTAGCAGCACAAAATATAGCAAACTCATAGCTGAAAAATCCTGTCGACATAGAATTACACCTAAATTAAAGTCATTAATTTGGTTGCCAAAGCTTCTGAAACATTATCTTTAAAACCCTACAAAGTGTAGACAAGGCTGTAACAGACAATGCTTGCCAGCTAAATATACTCATTCAATCATTAGCCAGAGAAGTCCTGCTCAAAGTCCTCTCTCTTTGTGAAGAACATTGGATGTAGGCAAAACAGCAGCATGTTTTCACCCATAACTATGCTCAAATTCCACTTTGTTAACATTCCATAAACAAATCAGTTTTATTCCATTTAGACTTTAGCCTGAGCTGACTGATTATTATGTCCATCTTATCTTTTTTAATTACCTTTTTAATAAGCTTTTTATCCTTTTTATTTTTTCTGTTTTGTTTTGTATTTTTGCTGTACACTAGCCAAGGTCATTTGGAATTGTGACAAATTATACAGTAAATACAAATTAAATAGATAAAACAGTAGAACATTAATCTTATATAGATTACGGTAAATTGAAATCTATTAACTGTAGTGAAGTGCCTTAGGATGCACAAGTATTGGTTTAGAATAGCCTCTGATGATCAAACTAAATTAGATAAAATAGAGAATATAATTGTTCAGTCTCTCCAAATTATTTCTCTCAGAAGCCCAACCATGTATAAGTTGACACCAAAAATTCTCACTTTATTTTCGAGGTTATGATACCATATAACATTTCAACAAAAAATAGAAAAACTTTTAAAAAACAGGAAGTTAAAAAGGAACAATGGGAACAAAAAGAATAAAGATTATATTAATTTAGCAGGACTATACAATGAACAGGGAGATAAAATATGCTTTACGAATAAACAAGAAGTAATACAATTCAATGAGTTCAGTTAACTGTGACTAGCAGAACTTTCAATAGATAGATCCTAGTGCGATAAATTACAATACATTATGCATGTTACATATTGAGCGGGGTTTTTTAAACAGCCAAAAAAGTAGTTGTGAAAGTACTAAGCAGCCACTTTACTTTAATGTATTTTTAATGAATTATCCTAAGTAAGGTCTTTCCATATTATTGCTAAGAATCAACATGAGCTCAATGACTTATAATCAATTAAAATATACATTAAAATGGGTTAAATTGTTAAGCAGGTCTCATATGAAGATACTTTTATACAGCAATTTTCTTCACGCTTACTTCCGTTGTGAGTACAGCCTTAAATTTTAAATACTACCAAAAAAAATGACAAAGTCCATACAATTTTGTATGTGTGTGTGAATTCCCAAGCAATGTAAGTATTCCTAGAATTTAGAGTATTAGAGATATAGTCCTGTTGATTATGAAAGTCAAACACAGAAAATGTAAATCATTCTTTTCATAGCTTAATGCATTATAAAGAACCTGTGCCATGTCTGATTAAACAATATTCTTATCTTGTTTCCCCAAAATCTCTCACATATGATATAACTAGTAAAAACTCATCAAGCTTTTATCATTCAGAAATGATATGTCAGAATGTCAGAAATGGAGCAGTTGGCTTGATTGTGCAAAGCAACTGTCAGCCTTCCAAAAGAGGAGGACTTTCATGTATAGTTCGCATTTAATAAAACAAGCGGACTAGCGGTCTAGAAGAATAAGAGGCACAAAGAGGGCCTTGCCCAATTCATCCAACCAGGGAGCCTATATGTTTTCTTATAGATCATCTTATCTTCAATACATTTTAAACAAATTTTGAAACCATGTAGTTCTACTCAAAGAGATGCATATTGTAGCTGGTTAAATTAGGCTGAGTGTACTGATTTAATCCAAATTCTGTATGATACTATCTTTCTTTAGGTTTCCTATATTCCATCTTTTCTAGGGGTGGGATGCTACGGGTTCGCCCGGATTCGGGAGAATCCATAGCTAACATTATGGCCAGTTCGGATAACCTCCAAATCCCATCCCTAGCTGGCCCCGCCCACCCTCCCCTCCCCTCCCCGGAGTCTCCATGCGGCCCATTTTGGATGCGAGGTAAGTGCAGGGCTCGCACAGAGGCTCAGGGAGGGGGAAAAATGGCCTCCCGGAAGTCCAAAAACAGGGCTGTTTCCGGCCTCCGGAGGGCCTCCAGAGCCTGGGGGAGGCAGTTTTCACCCTCCCAGAGGCTCAAGAAAAGCCTCCGGAGCCTGGGGAAAGCAAAAATGCCTCCCACCCGCCATGGTGCAGGAGGCCAACTAGGCCACACCCACCCAGCAACCAGGCAGAGAACCTGTTGCTGAAATTTTTGAAGCCCATTCCTGATCTTTTCCAATAAGCTCATTTTTACATCTAAACATTTGGGTTGATTTGCTTAATTTGAAACCTTCCTGATGTACAACAGTAGTCCTCTGTTAAGTTCTAAATTTCTCGTTACAGGGAGAATGACACCATTTTTTTAATTCTTCCAAGAGTTGGCCTGAAAGAAGACATTTTTGATAGAACTGGTTGAATAAATCAAGAGGTTCACTGATATTAACTAATCGTAATTATATTTAATGGGTACCCCTTGGAAATAGAGATATACCAATGAGATATTGTATTTTCACTTCCAGCCAACTCATAATATTGTTCAAAACACTTCTGACACCTTTCAACACTACCTTGATATTTTAAACTACTGCAATTTAGTTCACATTATTTTCTATACTATTTTCTTTTAGTATCCTGAATATCGTGTTAAATTGTTGGACTTTTTCCTCTAACAGTGGTCTTAAATTACTACAAATGATTTCACAAATCATTATAAGAATTGTCAGGACAAAAGAAAGAAGAAATACACTAATACCTTATAATCTTGATCTGGAAGCATGTTGAGCAAGAAAGTTACCATTTTCTGAGGAAATTCATATTTTACTGTCCAAAATAATAATTCTTCTAGAAAACATTTATGCTTTAAAACATCCATGATGGACTGATCTGTAGAAAAATGAGGATAAAAGGTAGATGGAAGAGTTCACGGAGAACAGATTACAAAACCTATCAGGATATTTTTAAGACAGACACCAAGATCTCTTGAAAAGCCCATATTTTAGAAGACTTCATATGCCTGTCCAATGCTCCTGACTCTACTCAGTCACTGAATACTTACTACGTAGCTACATCTACAGTATAAGGGGGAAGAGGGCTGTCAAAAAAGTCAAGATGGCAGTTGGAACTTCGTAAGTGAAACCTTGCCTCTCTTACACAAGTATCAACAGTGCTCATAATGTACAAGAGGCAGAGTTTCAATTACAGTCATGAGGATTATTTTGATATTTTGCTCTCCCCAGAAGTTTCTGTTCATTGGCAGAATGGAAAAGAAAGGTCTGGATTGAAAGTTTTTGTAGCTGGAAGATATTTCTTTGGGGGTAAAAAAGGCCTCTGACAGTGTTAACTGGGGTGGTGGCAATATAATAATATGTACTGGATGAAGGGAAACTATTTATCTCTTTTATTCCTTTTTCCTTCCGAAATGAATAGCCCAACTTAAAACAGGCACATTATACCTATTCAAGATGTAGAATTTGTTTTATCAAGAAATAATAAACAACATCACTGAGAATGGATAATTTGTAAATTTTAACAGCAGGAGAAAGAATGCTGAGGCACATATAGCCTCAGGTTGAAGATTTGTGCATCATAAAAGCATAAATAGATCTATGATTACTTGCAATAACTTGGTGTGCCAACTGACTGCAGGAGTCTGGGAGGCATGAAACAGAGAATTGTTAAAGCAATCTAGAAACAAACAACTTTTTTCCAATGATGGCTGCAATTTAAAATTCTTTTCAGACTGCAGAGAGTGCGGAGGGGCAAAAAAGTATTTTTAATTGTTCCCCCCTCCCAGATACGGGGGTTTAAAAGTCAGTTTTCTGATTTAACACTCGAAGGCAGAAAAAAAAGTTTTGTTAAAAAAAAGTGATGAAATTTATTGATGTCATGGAGGGCACACAATAGGGCAGAAAAGTTACATACAGCTAATGGGTGTACATGGCTCAGGGGCTAGGACGTTGAGCTTCTCGATCAAAAGGTCGGCAGCTCAGCGGTTCGAATCCCTAGTGCTGCCGTGTAACAGGGTGAGCTCCTGTTACTTGTCCCAGCTTCTGCCAACCTAGCAGTTTCGAAAGCACGTAAAAATGCAAGTAGAAAAAATAGGGACCACCTTTGGTGGGAAGGTAACAGCATTCCATGCGCCTTTGGCATTGAGTCATGCCGGCCACATGACCACGGAGACGTCTTCGGACAGCACTGACTCTTCGGCTTTGAAACGGAGATGAGCACCGTCCCCTAGAGTCAGCAACGACTAGCACGTGTGTGCGAGGGGAACCTTTACCTTTACCTTTAATAGGCAGCTGCTTATCCTACTATGCCCTAAGCCATTTTTCCTCTTGGGAAAATGCATGAAACTATAAAATAAGGAACACTAAGTCTTGTAGTCAGTCTATATTGCTCATATGTAAAATACTATAGAAGCAAAAGTGTGTGTATAGGTGTGTGTGTATGAATAAATAAAGGTAAAAGTTTCCTTGTCAATCATCATGGTGCTCATCTCTGTTTCTTGGCCAAGGGAGCAAGTGTTGTCCAGACAAATTCCTTGGTCATGTGCCAGCATGGTTATATATCCCAAAGGCACATGGAATGCTGTTATTTCCACCAAAGTGGTACCTATTTATCTACTCTCATTTGCATGCTTTCAAGCTTCTAGGTAGACAAGTAATGGGAGCTCACCCCATTGTGCAAAGCTCAGGTCTTAAACCTAGGCTATATATAACCCTGTCTGTCTGTCTGTCCACGCTATATACAAACACACACACATATACACACTTACTTTTGCTTCTACAATATACATTACAAATCTTGAAAGTATATTCACCTTCATCCATAGAAACTCAAAACTACCAGTTGAGTAAAACATGGTTATAAATTATAAAATATCCAACAAACAATTTACTGTATATACCTTTGGTGGTGGTACTTAGTTTCACTCTCTTGCACTTTCCCACACCTTGGTTACCATCATGGTCTTCCTGAGATAAAGAGATTGAAAATGAATGAATAGAAAAATCTAACATCAGATCTATTATACTGTACGGGGGTGGGATATGAAAATAGACTCCCCCTAGGAACATTAGGAACATTACTTTACTGCCATATGTTATTCACAAACACTTCCAGTATTTCAAGCTAAATATTAGTATGTTATTTATTGGAAACAGGTTATAAAAATATATTCATCATCAAAAAAGTATCTTTTAAATGTCCTTCTGTTATGGTTATATCACTTGGGGATCTTATCCCACATAAACTGTCTTTAAAGAACTACTAAAACTCTAAGCTAAGATTGGAAAGCATAATCAATGAGGAATTTGCCAATTAAATGGAAAAATAATGTAAGGGGTATTATATAAAAGTTACTTAAATCATAAACATATTTGTTTAGAAGCAAATACTGTTTGGTTATAATACACTCAATTAGAAGCACTTGCAAAATGTCACAATTATTAAAAAATGACTGGAAATATTCAAAGTTTAAGTATTATTAGAAGAATCTGAAGTATTCTCTCATATCTGAAGCATTTTCCAATACCTAATTATTATACAGCGCAAGACATTTCTTCCATCAACAAACTGGAAGTGTACAGTGGATATTAAAAGTCTACACACTCCTGTTAAAATACCAGGTAGTGATTTATCTTGGTTTGATTTTTTTACATTTCAAGAACCTGGCATTTTAAACATGGTGCATAAACAGTTTATATCCCACTGTATATAACGGCAACCTATTGAAATAGTATAATGGCATTCTGCTGAATTAAAATCCAATTAAGTATTTATCTTCTCTTCCTGACAATGTCATGAAGATTGATGGAAAATCTAATTATTCAAACAAACCTACTGACATTCACTTAAATAAATTCAATTCATAAATAAATATCAAAGGCAGAATCATTATCTTTAGAAAGGTAAGGTTTTCAGTAACTGCTTGAAACCACCACCTCCCCAATTCTCTCGTATGATATACTACAGGGATCCCCAACCCCTGGTCCGTGGACCAGCATTGGGCTACAACATGCCAGAAACCAGACCATGCGAATAAACCAAGCCCCATCTACAGGATGCAGGCAGTATACGAAACCATGCCCCCTCTGGTCTCTGGAAAAATCTCTTTCCTCGGAACCAGTCCCTGATGCCCAAAAGGTTGAGGGCATATTCTCATTGTTCATAGGAAGTCAATACAATAGTGACTCATTGCTATAGCCATATGGCTTTCATTTTCTTATTGGTTTTTTTTTCTCTTGTCGGATATCTGATATCAAGTCAAGAATGTCTGTCTGTCTAATCTCACCCTTATTATTATTACTTTTAAATAAATAAAGCAGGGAACATAACTAATACTCCTTCCTCCTCCTATTTTCCCAACAACAATTTTTTGAGTAGGTTGGGCTTAAAAAGAGAAACTGACACAAAATCACCCAGCCAGCTTTCATGCTTAAGGCAGGACTAGAACTCAGTCTCCTGGCTTCTAATCTGGTGCCTTAAACCACTAGACCCAACTGGCTCTCATTACCGATATATTAATTTTAATATACTGAATCCTGAATCAGGATACTGAAAAGTGGAAGACCTGAAGGAAGGCATAAAGAGTGCATGGATAGATACAATATTGCCTTAACTAATGAGATCAAAGTATTCAGTATTTCTTTTTAATGAGAGGTGTTAAATAAAACAGATGCAATCCCAGGAGCCTGATATCAAGTAATTTATTTAAACAAAAATGAGGGTGTCATGGATGTTAGGATTAAATCTAATCCCTTGCTCCATATTGATTAGGGCTCTGGTCTTCCTCTGCACTGATTATACTTTTATTGACCCTAAATGAAGGTTTAGTAGAAAAGACTGTGGGACAACAAAGTGCCAATTGCCACTTTTCCCCATGCTAACAAGATAGTGAAAATAGAAGGAAATATTCTGTCAAGAGACAGAGAGGCCGGTAAGATAATATTTAAATTTAAAGACCTTTCATAAGGTAGAATCCTGCCTTATGACTTAGAAAAGTAAAAAGGTAAAAAAGTAAGAACTATTATTTACTTAGAAAAGTAAAAAGGCATTCAATGCTTGGCTGTCTCTTTAGAACTTAACATTATCTATTTATTGAGTGGATTCTCCATTGAAATAACATTATTCTCAGTTTAGATAACGTTTAAGTAGGAACATATAATAGAAAAATATTTTATAAAATTATAAAATCTGATATTTAAGATGTTATTTTTTTCTTTTTCCTTCAGAGTTTTATTTTTAATTCTGGATATAGCTTATTGAACTAAGTTTATCTATGTTTAAAAAATTCTTAACCATTCATGTAAACATAAAATAAGGTGGTGATCTCTGTACATAGTTGCAAATTACAGCACTGTTTGCTTCCATATGTAGAAACTACATCAGCTAAATCTTTCTTGACCCTGAGCCAGAAGGCTAGTTCCAGGCCACAACTACAGAGAGACTGAAGCTTCAGCAGTCCCTTTTCCCATATTTTCCCTTTTATTTCTGTACTACAGATTGATTGATTGGTTGGTTGGTTGGTTGGTTGTTTGGTTGTTTGGTTGGTTGGTAGGTAGGAGGAAATCAGAAAGAAGCCAATCCAGTAATTATTCAGAATATAAAAGTTGGAAGCGACCTTGGAAGTCTTCTAATCCAAACTCCTATTCAAGCAGGAAATCCTTTAGCATATCAGACAAATAGTTGTCCAATCTCTTCTTAAAGGTTTTTTCTTGTTCTAAGAATTCCTGGTTTAGAAAACTGAATGCATATTTATGCCAGGATTCATTTTTCTCTCCTATTTTTACTGCATATATTAAGATAAATCTGATTTATAATATGTCAAATGAAGAAAAGATGTAACAGACCACAAAGATTTAGAAATGTGCATATCACCTTCTCAGTAACACTGATTAAAACCTGTTTTACAGATATAAACATACCTGATATTAAGCTAGCCTATTTTCAGAAGTTACTATTAACATCAGAGGTATCCAAGCCATGGCTCTGGATAGCTAGCCATGTGGTCCCATAAGATAATAAAGTAATATAAAATAATATAAAAATAAGAGAAGTTTATATTTATTAACTACATTATATATTATATATGTGGCCCAGGACAATTCTTTTTCACTCAATGAAGCCAAGGGCAAATCAAAAAATTTGACAACCATGATCTACACTAATGTTAACAAAATTAATTCAACAAGAGTAGTAATAACAATTTTCTTACTGGAGGCATTTTCAGCATAAATAATCCTATTAAATAAATTTGTTAGCAAAGACAAAATACAATGAGGCTCATGGTATCTTAATTTCTGTCACACAATATTACACTTTATTTTATTCTGAAAGTCTCACCTCATCTGAAGAGTCACCTTGCCCTGAAGCTGGTGTAGAACCTGCAAAACCTTGTGAAATTAAAAATTAAAATATCCTTTGTAATTCATACAAAACTGGAAAAATATTTTTAAAACAAACCCACAGTTCTTCTTCCATACAAACCTACATTGAGTCTTTAGAATCTGAAATTAAAATCTAGCTAGAAAATGCTAAAACTTTAAGTGATACTCGTGATTTGTTACTATCTCTAGAATGGAAAACAAATGTTGCTACTACTGATATGTCATTTTAGCACAATAACTATTTGTAATCCAAAATGCTGTATTTTCTAAACTTATTGGAAAGGGCTCCTAATATTTCCCATAATTTAAACTAGTATTTAAGAATGAAGATACTTCCCAATTTTGAAAATTGAATAAGGATTCTGACACACTTATTCTCCCTGCATTTGTGCTGTTTCAGGAACATTTCATAAGCCATTTTAGAAGTTCTATATGTTAACATATCAAAGATGGGAATTCTTCCAGTTACAATTGAAAGTATTTTTTTTACACAAACCTTGAACTACTGAAGCGCTAGCTCCAGCTCCTTGATCCTGCATTCCACATGCAATCTTATCTTCAGCAAATGTCAGTCCAGAACCTTTCAAAGCTATAAGGTATTTTTCATGGCTTTTCTTTGAACATGTATTTTCACCACCACCTTAAATATATTTCAAAGATACAAGTTCACTCCAAGGGCCCATCTTTACAGGATGGCACAGGTTAAAAAAAATTGGCTAACAAACATCATAATAAATGGTCCATAAATACTTTAAAGAAACTATGGGATGCATTGGTGCATATACCTTCAAATGATGCTTTCCATTCGTAAGTATTATATTTTCCAGCATTCAGACTGCAATGCTTAATTAAATTCCTCTGCAGATAGCACATTCAGCCATAGTGAGTCAAGATCTGACATATGAATACACCAGAACTAAAAATCAGCCAGACTACAGCCCATCTATCCTTTTATTGTGACTTTTCAAATTAATTATCAAAGGGTGAACATTTCTGCATGATACCATTCCAAAATGGAGACTATAAACTTGGTTCTTGAAATTAAGAGCAATATGCATATTCTATTTACAATTGTTTAATTTGGTTTTGGGAATGCTGTTTTCTTTTTCAACCCTAGAATTCTGTTAAAGAACATTCTTATAATCAGGAAAGACTTTATATAAATCATATAAAAGGTAATAACAGGAAGTTCTAACTAAGCTTGCAAAACACTGAAATTCTGCTGTCATGATGGACTCTAAGGATAGCCCTTTTAAATATATATAATCTGAATTGTCATCTTTGGCTGACATATATGTAAAAATATCAAACCGCTTTCATGCAATTTGTCACCTGCTGCTCAACTGAGTAAATAATGAATTGCCTCAGGGAAGGCACTGTTGATTCTGTATTTCCATCCTTTCATATGTACTTGTCATGTTCTTAGCTCACTGGCTCCAGTCTCACATTGCACTAAGGCATGATTTGCTTATTCTTTCTTGAATAAACTACAATAGATTAGTTTACACACCAAGCCATTATCCATGGTTTAAGAGTCACAATGTGTGGGTCATTGAGAATCTTAAGCCAAAACAAAATAAAGAACATTATCGCTTAGTGCAATGTGTGAAACTAGATCACTACTTTTACTTCTATCTTATGGACCGTTAAACCTGAACTTGTTAGTTTAAGCAGAAGGAAGAACAATATAGTGTTATAGGGGAACAATGACACATTTACTCTAAGAAAAAGAACAGAAGCAATATATAGTACTTATTCTCTATTTAAGAATTGGTGGAAGACTGCCTACAAAACTTTTTAACAACCATTTTGTAAAATATCTAAACTATATTAGCAGCATAAACTAAATCCTAAAAGTAACTCAAATATATAACATTTTTCAACAATTAAAATGGCAAAAACTGACATCAGTAAGGCTTAAACAGATCAATGGAATTTGCAGTTCATAGCAAAGTAAAGCCTGCTTCTTTTTCAGCAGATATCCTGATCCTAAAGCATAAAAACATGTTTAATGATGAATGCTCCTTCAAGCAAAATAAAACAACAACTCACCAGAACTAAGACTTTTATAGTACTGCTGACCGGTCAAAACCTGAGTAAGGACTGAACGCATTGCTCCTCCCATTTTTGTCAGATCTTCCAGAAATGAAATGTGGGGTTCCAACATCTGAAGAACTTTATGAAGTTCTTTTTCTGATGGCAAATCAAGAACTGAAAAAAGCCAAGCAAGAATTTTGCACAAAATTGGATAAATGGTTTTAATTGCTTAAAAACTACAGACTGGCTATTATTTTGCTAAATAAAACACACCATTCTTACAACTTTGGATTGAACATGCATCATATACCATAATAACAAGAATTTCCTCAATAGAAGTCTCTTAGTGTAAAAAGGCTTGTAAGTTTCCAGCCTAATGAGATGTCATTTTTAGATATATATTTAATGTTCAAATGTTTATTTTTGGGTAACCAGTATAAGATCACAGTTCCTCTTAGCAAACCATACACAATCTGAGTTGGTAACTACAGTCACTACTGTCAGTTTTCTGAATATTAGTAGAGATGCTGCTATCATTTTTACCACATGTATGCTTCAGAGAATCAGTTTCTATTGGGCTGTACAAGGCTGAGGCAGCAAGTGAATTTTCAAAGCTGACAGTTAATGGGCAAAGGAGGCAGGGCTGAGTTGATGAGCAGGTTCTCACCAACTGTTTAGCACGCATAGAGAAGCAGAGCCAAAATGGTAAAATAGCTCTTGCCAGTGGACTGTTGGTATGCATACTTCATGTCTTTATGTGACTAGAACTGGTGACTTCACTCGAAGTGGTTTTGGATAACAGAGATTATTTTGATGTAGGACAAGCTGGATTCCTATTTAGTTTGGGGATAGAATTAATTTTGCTCATCTTGTCTATGTCCGATATCAAGGAATGGATAGGCAATATGATCTTACTAGCTCCTTGGACCTCAGTGGTTTTCCACCTTTCACCATTTATATCCTTCTTAGTCCAGTCCTTTCTGAAAAGGCAAAGCCAAAAAAATAAAATTGGAGAATTTATTGTTCAGCTTCTGGGATACCTCAATAGTCTGTTTTGTCCACATATTTTGCATCATCTGCTTGAAGCCATTTACAGAAGCCACAAGGAATTTGAGTTGAAGTAATACTGATATGCATACATTTTCACAGAGAAGTTCCAAGAAGATTGTGACAGAATAATAAACCATTTTAACTACCAGTAATTGACTTGCTTTCTTCCTATGTTTAGCATAAGATTCTGGTTATTCTTATCACTTTTGCACCCAAACAGGGCTCATTTTCTTGGTTTTTGATAGTTTCAATTATCCAAGTATTTCCCCTTCTTTCACTCATCACTCCATTCATTATCTTGAATGTAATCTGGTGTTTATAATAGCTTGGCTCTTGCTATTCGTATTTTATTAAGAAGGGCACTGTGTACTGGTTGTGATGTTTTTTTTTTAGAATTACTCTTCAAAACAACATAGAATACAAACTCATCTTCTCTTCTATCTGAAATAGATGGAATTCACTTTTTTTTCTTCCAGTTCTTCAAAAGAGCAACGCTTTTCTTCCAGTTCTTCTCTCAAAGAGCAACACTCTTCAAGAGTTGCTTAAACAGGACAGAAGGGAAAATAGCTTCAAAGGAGTCTACAGAATCTTGCGACATTAAATTCACTTAAAATATATATTTTACATATTTCCTGCAAACTTTGGCAAAACATCATTCATTTGCACAAATTACTTGAAACTAAAGTTTCCTAGAAAATATTGATACCACCATCAGGTTGATGTTGACACTTAGTGACTATATCGATATTTTCAATGATCCTCAAAATAAAAAGGAATATAAACTCCAACAATCCAAATCAAATAAAACAAAATTAAATTTATTAGTAGTGTTAAAAATTTGACTTGTGACATAAAACACAAATACTGATATTAGGTTTACCTGGCTCATTATAACCTTCTCTTAAGTACTGAATAAGACAGAAGATGAATTGTGGAAGAACTAGTTCTGACATTATCAACAAATCTTTTGGAACAGATGGAACTTCTGAGCTTGATTTTATTCGATGCCTTTTGCAGAACCTGTAAATAAAGTTATTCAAAATTAAATTATCACAATTAATAAACATATCTATTTTATGTTTAGGCTGTCTGTCTCCCAAAATGACTCTAGCCAGATTAAATTAAAAAACAATTGGGGTGTGTGTGTGTGTGTGTGTGTATACATAAACATACGTGTGTGTGTGTGTGTGTGTGTGTGTGTGCGCGCGTGTGTGTGTGTGTGTGTAAATATATACACACATACAGACCAGAAAAGCTAAAAACCAAACAAAGCAAGACTATGCATAAAAGGGGACTCCACAATTCTCCCATTCCCAAGGCCAGAGAGAACAACTAAGTCTTCAACCATTTCCTGAATGATATAAAGAAAGGTCCTTGAATATATAGCACAGTAGTTGGAAAACAACTCATAAACACAAAGGGTGCCATACAGAAGCAAGTAAGGAGCCGTTCTCTATTGCCACAGAATGCAAAATTCAGCACAATGGAGTAACAATAGACTTATATACCAGTGCTTTACAGCCCCCTCTAAGCAGTTTACAGAGTCAGCCTATTGCCCCCAACAATCTGAGTCCTCATTTTACCCACCTCAGAAGGATGGAAGGCTGAGTTAACCTTGAGCCTGGTGAGATTTGATCTGCCAAACTCCTGGCAGCCGGTGATCAGCAGAAGTAGCCTGCAGTACTGCACTCTAACCACTGCGCCACTGTAGCTCTTACTCTTAGTTAAGTTTTAGGAAAGCAAATTCAAATGTAATGTTAGGAAAAGATTTTAACCATAATGCCAAATTGATGGAATGCAGCCAATTACAGGTATTAGTGGAGTTACAATGGCAATTGGACCTGGAATTTCCCATCACTAAGCAATATGGTTGTAAAACGCAATGTCCCATGACTGCATTCTGACAGTCCTGCTTATACCACAGGACTGGCTGAATGGGAGCCATGGGGGAGAGCTACAGGCAGACCCTACAGAGCAGGGGTCTCCAACCTTGGCAACTTTAAGACTTGTGGACTTCAACTCCCAGAGTTCCTCAGCCAGCAAAGCTCTGGGAGTTGAAGTCCACAAGTCTTAAAGTTGCCAAGGTTGGAGACCCCTGCTACAGAGCACAGGCGGGTGGATGAAAGAGTGCCATGGGCAGGCATTATAGAGCAAGGCTGGGTGAAAAAACAGCAGGAACAGGAGAGACTTGACTTCCTAGTGGCGCAGTGGATACAGTGCAGTATTGCAAGCAAACTCTGCCCAGAACCTGGAATTTGATCCCGACTACCCAGAGAGCACCATGGGGCAGTATATACCGGTAAGTCAAAATACTATTACTATTGTTATTCTTGCCAGCACCCACATTGACTTTGCTTTTGGGAAGCCAGCAGGGAATGTCAGAAATCATGGCTCACTGTGATGTCATAAGTCTCCCTCATTCATGGTTGTAACTTTGAATGGTCACTGAACAACACTGGACATCACTCAAAGACTATCTGTAATTAAAAAGATAGTAGCTCCCCTTCACCTCATGAGTTGAAATGGAACTTAATAGAACTATTAAGGATCTTTAAAATTGGTTTTCTGCACTGAGCAAGGGGATTGGTGTCCACGGCTTCAATGGCCCCTTTGAATTCTATGATTATTCACTGGACCTTAATGCTACACTTAAGCCAATCTCTGTACCGGCATGAAATCATAGAAAAGTCATTTTTAAATACTAGCACACCAGTAAAAGTTGGTGATCACTTTCTAATTCAATGGTATTATTCAAAGTTTGAACAGGTGTTTTTCTGTGCCATGGCTTCAAACAAGGAATTACTTCCTGAAAGACTAACCCATTTTCTCAAGCAAGATAAAAATAATTTTATTCATCAGCTTTTCTTTTCTCCAAAAAATATTTTATATCAAACGAATTAACCGAAAAAAAAATGTATAACATAACACCCGCATCAAGGCAGAACTTTGGCATTTTGTTTAGCAGTGCAGAGTCATGCAATTTGGCAATTGATGAGACTGTACCCTGTCTGGATGATGACTTCTCCCAGAAACTTTATGTGTATTCAAGAGGGAAGAGGACAGCCCTGAAACACCCAACAAAACAAAGGCCTAGGACTAGACCAACACAACACAAACTGGAGCTGATCCAAGAGGAAGGAGGAGAATCACTACAAGTGAGTGCTTCCCCATTCCTAACTGATTGTCTGCTCCAAAATGATACCATGGTTGATGTATTAAAGAGTACTGAGAAATCAAGGAGAGCTAGGGTGGATGCACTACTCTCATTTCGAACCCAACATGAGGTCATCCACAAGTGCAACCAAAAATGTCTCAATACTGTTATCGATGAATTATTTTTATTTGATTTTTGCCCTTTCACAAAAAAAAAAGGAAATTATTTAGATGAATCAAATGAGAAGTCTAAAATTCCTGCCGGTATAAGGATATAAAAAGGAGTTGGAAGCCAACTTTAACAATCTTAGCAGAACTCAGTCCAGCCTTTGGCATGATCCCAAAGTATCCCAATGAATTGTATGACATTTTCAAAGGGATAATAGTTTGTACCCTCAGTGATTTATGGAGGGAACAGACACAACAGTATTAACTACAGGCAGCTGAGTAGGAGGAAATGGTGTAGAATGATTGAGGTTTGCTGGATGTGACATGTCTGCAAAATGAGTAAGTTAAGAGCTGTTACCAGGAACAAACCATATATACTGTACATACATATCATTATTTGATTTATGTAGCTGCTCATGTCACAATAATGACTTCCCAAATAAACCTGGAAAAAGCTTACAAGCCTTCCTATCTATCCTGTACACCAATTACAATCACCTCACATTCATCCCTCTCCAAATGGGGACTACTCGAATTGACTTTTGAGTTCATGTGGGTTCCAGAACAGGCAGATGGCAAGCAAACCATGTGAGCTTCTCCTTTGTAAGGAAAAGACATAGATTGGTTCTATACTTCTTCTTGTACCATGCTCTTTAGGTGCCTAGGTGCTAATGTTAACAGGGTTTGTCCTCTCTTTCACAAATGCTACAAATAGTCCTCAACTTACAATCACAATTGGGCCTGGACTTATGAATCATTACACTCATAGGTCATTACATGACTGGATCTGATTTTATGATCCTTTTTACCATGGTTGTAAGTAGAGTCACACCATTGTAAACACCAATCCAGCTTAACCAGTGGCATTTACTGATAGAAAATGGGGGTGGGGAGGAATTCACAAATAATTATCACGTGGGCTTGAGATGCTGCAACTGATCCTAAATGCAAGTCCATTACCAAGTGCCCAAATTGTGAGGACATGTGGGGGTGGGGTGTCGGTCATAAGTTCAAATTTAGGTTGTAACTAACTTTTTGGAAGCTTAATTTAAGCTGTCATAAAGCAAACAGTTGTAAGTTGAGGACTATATGTCTCTCCATTTCATGTTATCCCCCCCCCGCCCTTGATCTTAAAAAGCACCTAAGGTTGCAAGTGTGCACAGTAATTAAGCATTGCAGATGATAAAGCTCAAAGTTCAAAAATGGGGCCATGTGCATGCATCCCTACCCTGCCTCTCTTCAGCCTTTCCTTCCACAATATATTTCAGCTAAAAGCTCAATGGAAAAGAGTAAATGTCATTGCCTTCCAAAACATTAGCAGAAGAACCATCTTAACCTTGAGAGGCAGTTGTGATAAAATTCTCTGACCTGAGAATGAACTATGCTTCTAAAACACAGCAAAACAAGGACAGATGGACATTTTTGTGGTCTCAGATAAGCAAGTAGCATTCTTCCCATTAAATCAAGATTGCTAGAAGGCAATAAAAAGCATAGCCCTAATATACTAACTACACACAGTTTTCAAGGTTCTATAATCTCACCCCTTTGCTCATTGCAATAAACCTGCCTCCTTCGAATTCCCATAATGAGCTGCCATAAGGGGTTTGACACAGTGAATTTCTGAGCTACAAAGTATAAAACAAGAATGACTGTTTCTAATCACTTTCCCATAGCATCCTGAGAAGAAGCATTCCCAGCCTAAGCAAAACAGGTGGGCAGATTCTACCTGAAGTTTTGGAAGCAGAACATTTTGGAGTACAATTTTTGAATTTAAACCAAACTTATTTTATGTTTAGTATAAGTTCTTTTTCAAGGTATAAAGAGTAAATAAAGAGCTTTATTGGCATAGAATATCTCAGGTGTAAACTAGTATGCAATATCTTTAGAATGCAATAAAATTTTCTTTTCATGTAAATAAGTATTCAAGTATGTCATCTTCCATAATCTTTTCAGTATCCCCATTTCTCCAAAAGGAAAAGGTTTGGTTTTTCATCTTTGCCACACCATCACTTCACTATTTGCATTCTTGCTTAGGAATAGTTACAGTCAGTGGAGTGGAATAACCAGTTACTACATTTCCAAAATGTTAAAAAAACAAAACCTTGTAAGACCCATTAGAAAGAAATTATTGCACAGCAGTCAACACTTGCTGTTAATTATATCCAAGAAATGATTAACTCTCATAAATATCAGTCGAGTGGGATAAACCTGTTTTTTTAAAGAGACAGGGAAAAATAATTTCATTACCACTTTCATCTTCCTGATTGAATAATACCCCATAAATATGAAAACCGTCTTCAAGTAGAAATCTTAGTTTGTTTCCCCAAAGTGCTAAAATACAGGACAAAGTATTTATTGATTCATCACGCTGCTGTAACTTCCATGATTCTTCAGATATTGTAGTCAGGTAACAACATTCAACACAGGAAATTTCACTGTTACTTTAACTGGAAATACATCATAAACATAAATTATTACTTACAATCTCAGTGACTGGGTTCATATAATATTCAAAACTATAAGCAATTACTTTATGACTTACAGTGAGATGTGAACCTTTTCCATAAATCTGAAGGCTACTATTATATTACTACTAAATTATAAGATGTAATAATGTTTTAAATAAAAAGCTTGTTACTGTCATGTGCAATTGCTTGTGCATGAAAATAAAAATGACTAGGGCCCACAGATATCTTTGCTTTCTCTCTCCAAATTCATACTAATAACAATGGGCAGCGTCTGTCACACTGAGTAGTCAACACTTGAGACTTGTTTACATACTGGCATACTTCAGAGTTCATGTATCAAACTACTAACATGGAGGCAGAAGATAGGATGACTCTATCACATGCTTTCTCTGTGACAGTAAAATTTGGCAGCATTCAATCATCTCATCCTGCCAAAAAAGTACTGAACTGAAAATATGCCCTCATAGCAACTTTACACCTACTATTATCCCAGCATCATCAACACAGCTCTACCCAACATTTGACTGCATTATTTACTTTCAAAAAGGAAATGTGCCCCATGTGTCATCTCTTTCATTGCAGTTCTCTGCATCATTTTATAAATCAGCTCTTCTCTCAGGCTACTTTCTTGTTCCCAACTCACTATTTTAACTATTTCCTCCATTCTTTAAGGTGATCTATATTTTTTAACCTTTTTCAAGTACATCCTTCAATTTATCCCATTGGCCCTCCATTAGTCTTTATACTGTATTAATTAAACCGTATTTCAAAGCTCCTTCTCCCATCACTACCATTCAAATTCAGAAGTCAACATACATTTCAAGAACTTTGCAACAAAATAAAAGCATGTTGGAGAGGAATTTGTTTTGGTAATTTGTTTGGATAATATTTTGTCCCAGGATTTAACTTGGATAGAAACTGGAAACAAGCCTTCAGTGCAACAGCCTGTGTGCCCCATGTCTCCTCTACTTCCTACTATAGACAAGAGTTATTTAGTATGTGGGATTTCTCTATTTCTCAAATGTCGAAAATGAGCCCTAGGCATGGACCTTCTATTGACAACTTTATAAAGCCTCCTAATAATATAAATATTCATATAGAAAGGCTAAAGGCACACGCACACACACACACACCCATATATGTATGTATAATTAATCTCTACCAGTGTTAAGAGTATATGGGGTTATAGTCATGGGAATCTTGGGAAAACATAGAAAACTCTATGGAAACTTCTACAACTTGCTGACCGGTAGCTAGCAAGAAGGATACTACTGAACGAATTCACATAAGATATTTAACCTTACAATTTTCTGGTTTTATATATTATACAGAACCACACTGGCATGGTGTAGTCAGTCGAGCCAATGTTTTTAATTTCAGGAAAAACACAGAATAAAAAGAAATAAAAGAAGAGAACTGTATCTTTAATTAATAGTATATTTTGCAATCTCATACATAAAGGCAAAAATCAGGAAATATGGAGCCACATTATTCTGCCTTCTATCATGTTTGTGCTTGTTTTTATGGATATACTAACCCTATCAGACTTTTAACAGCAAAATCATTTTTCCAGGGGCCAAGAAAAATGTCCCAAGAGTTTGAATTTGGCTGGCAGCAATATTGGTACCTAACTTTCATGTCCAAGAACTGATATTTTCTAAGAATAATTTAGGACTCCCTGCTGAAGTAAGGATTGTATCTCACAAACAAATGTAAGAGTCAGTTTTTGCAACAAAATGTAAGAGTTAAGTTTTCTTTAAAGGCAAATAAACTTATTATGGCTTCTAAACCCGCTTCATCATGCCCACAAAAATTTATGCCACAATATATCAGATTCTACATACATTCTGGGAGCAGTACCTATGATGCTACAGAGAACAAATGAGGTTGTGTTCCTTTCAAGGGGCTTATCCCTGATTCAACACATAGTAAGTAAA
Source organism: Ahaetulla prasina (assembly GCF_028640845.1). Taxonomy (NCBI): domain Eukaryota; kingdom Metazoa; phylum Chordata; class Lepidosauria; order Squamata; family Colubridae; genus Ahaetulla; species Ahaetulla prasina. Next base: position 218,143,505 of record NC_080539.1, read on the forward strand.
TGGACACAAAAGTACAGGTAGTCCTCAACATACAACAGTTCACTTAGTGACCAAAGTTACAACCGCACTGAACAAAATGACTTATGACCGTTTTTCACACTTACAATCATTGCAACATCCCCAATGGTCATGTGATCAAAATTCTGATGCTTGGGAACTGATTTACATTTATGACTATTGCAGTGTCCGGAGTCATTGCGACTTTCTGACAAGCAAAGTCAATGGGAAAACCAGATTCACTTAACAACCGTGTTACTAATTTAACAACTGCAGTGATTCACTTAACAACTGTGACAAGAAAAGTCGTAAAATGGGAGCAAAATTCACTTAACAAATGTTTCACTTAGCAACAGAAATTCTGGGCTCCATTGAAGTCTACCTGTACTAGATGGGCACAAAAGTACCGTGTCTTTTCTACTAGGAGTACGGACCCTAAAAGCAGACGCCCAGAAAGATGAGTTACTACAGTCCCAATGAGGTAGGACGATGCCTCAGCCTAGGTGGCTACTTCTATACTGAGCTTCCATCCACCTGTTCCTCCGGATCACAGCCCTGTCATGCAGTTGTTGTTGTCATTATCATTATCATTATTATTTACTTTATTCATTAAACATGAAATTCAGTCAACCGAACATTCAAAAATACATCACAAATACCACTGACTAGTGCTAATGGTTGATAAGGGTTGCTGCCAGCGTATAATAATAATAATAATAATAATAATAATAATAATAATAATAATAATAATAATAATAATAATAATAATAATAATAATAATAATAATAATAATAATTTGCACGTGTGCTTCCTTTAAAGAAAAGTTGGGAGAAAAAGGGAGAAAGGGGGGCATGTGGGGCTCTTGTAAACCCCACACACTTGGCTGGAGCCCCCTCGGGATCCTCCCATTCGCAAGCTGCGGGGGGGGGGAGAGAGAGAGAGACGTTTCCACTCGCGATACTCACCCGGCTTCCCGCATTACGTTGCCGTCGCCGCAGTCGCAGGCCCCCCCCGCCTGGCTGCGGAACATGTTGTAGTCATGCCCGGCGTGCTCGCCCTGGTGAAAGCACTCGGCGCAGAGGCTCATGCAAGGCGAGATGCCACAAGTCCGGCAACGGTAGGCCACGAAGTTGGCCGTCCACACCAGGCCGCAGAGCGTAGCCGGGTCGTAGGCCCTCACCGCCTGCACGAAGCTGTCCCACGGCTCGCCTCCGGCCAGCAAACAGCGGCACCACCCCAGCGCTTCGGACACCGCCTCGGCGTCGTCGCTGCCCGTCAGGGGACCCAAGACCCGCTCCAGAAGCGCTTGGAGTTCTCCGGCAGCCTCGCTCTCCTCGGCGGCGGCGGCGCCTAGGGCCGCTTTCAGGCGCGCCGCCGTGGCCCGCTTCTCCTGGGCGCCCCCTCCAGCCCCCGCACCCGCCATGAGGGCGGCCGAGGACGTCCCTCCACCGAGGCAGCCGCTGCGGGCGGCGCAAACCCTCCTCAGACTCTGGCTGCGCTTCTTCCCTCACCTGCCTCCCCTCTCGCCTTTCCCCTCCCTTCCCTCCCAGCGGCGCCTCTCGCGATAGCCGGGAAAGTCAGCACCCCGGCCGCCTACAGTACTCTCCCTCCCTCTCTCTCTCTCCCTCTCTCTCTCTGCCCTTCCACCTTCTGCCACAGCGCTAGGCGGTCTTGCCTGCCGGCTTCCCTCACTGCTTTGCCCGCCCGAGAGACGAGACCTTCCCGACGCCCCCGTCTCCCCTCCCCCGGGTGGAGAGAGAGAGAGAGAGAGAGAAAGAGGCGGCTGCTGGCGCCCGAGCTGATAAACGCCGCCCGTTTTTGTCTCGTTTGACGGGACCCTCGTTCCCCAGCGGGTCAGCTGGAAGAGCCGGTTGGGAAGTGGTGGGTGCTTCATCGTTGGGTGTTTTCCAAAGTGGATCGATCGGGTGGCCCTTTGGCTGGAATAGACTTTCGAACTTGGAATAACTTTACTGTCACTTTGAATGTACACTAATCGGCATACATTTAAATGAAATTACGTTGCATACAGCTCTCAAAGGATCTCTCCACGTCTAATATAATATAAACACATGACACGAGAGAGAGAGAGAGAAAAAGAGAAAGATGAAAGATAGATTAATGATAGATAAAGAGATGATTGATAGATAAATGATAGATAGATAGATAGATAGATAGATAGATAGATAGATAGATAGATAGATAGATAGATAGATAGATAGATAAAATTATGCATATACCCACATATATGGTATAAGGACTAGTCTAGAAGATCTCTTGAGGTCCTTTCCATCCTTATGATTCTTTGTTCTATGCTTTCGTTGAGGAAAGGGGCACTGCTGAGGGGAGGGGGCAAAAACAGAATAACATTTTTTTTAAAAAAAATCTCTTAGTTCTTCCTGCGGGAAATGCTGGCGCCTGATAAAATGTTCATCTTCAAGAGATTTTAAGCTGAGACTTTTACTACAGAGAAACCATCTTAAGAGTTACCAGAGGGAGAAAGTGCTGTATTTAACCAAAGGTCCGGCAAACTGAAGAGAAAATGTCATCACAGAGATTCGGGAAAACCGAGAGCTGCGATCCCCGCGTGTTTGTTTTCAAGGAATGAATTTGCCCCTGAGCAGACTTTAATCCGTATGGAAAGGAGCGCTGGGTTCACTCTCTCGCACTCCCATCACCAATCTCTTTCCATTTATGACTGTATGACTATATGACTATATGTATGTGTATGTATATGTATGTATGTATGTATGACTATATGTATATGTATATGACTATAACTTGTTGCTGGCAATCCTTATGATTTATATTGATATATTGACCATCAATTGTGTTGTAAATGTTGTACCTTGATGAAGGTATCTTTTCTTTTATGTACACTGAGAGCATATGCACCAAGACAAATTCCTTGTGTGTCCAATCACACTTGGCCAATAAAAATTCTATTCTATTCTATTCTATTCCATGCACAGGAGCGGCACTTTTCTCTCGGGTATTAAGTTCTGCCCACCTTCCTTTAATGAACGCTGTTAGGCACTGGTTTTGGCTGGTTATTTAATGAACCCTGTTAGGCATTGGTTATGGCTGGGTGGAAATTTAAAGGAAGCAGGACCAGAAACTCTTAGGGATGAAGCAGGGCACTTCTCCTGTCTTCTTACATAGCAAGCTATTGCTAAACAGTCAACTAAGCAGGCACTTTAGTGTAAGAACCTTTCCGATCGGAAACTTTCTCCGTGCCAAAGGAACAAGTGTCATCCATTTCTAGCGAAGATAGAGAAAGCCGCCTATTACATACCCACAAAGCAACGCTTTTTTCCAGACAAGCTCCGCTGTACTTTTATGCCGCGTGCATAAAACGCACAGGGAAAGCCAAAGAATGTGGACATGCAAGACAAGCCTTGGTGAGGTGAGCAGGAAATAAAATGCATAATCTTAGGGCAAATGGAAACGGCAACCGTGAAAAATAAACGGTTGCTTAAGGCGTTCTTCTGTGTGATCGGTAAGAGTCGAAAATGACCTGACACAGAAGGCGTTAAAAACCCTAGAACAGCAGTTACCCGCAGGTTCAGTAGTGTTTGATGTTTAGATAAATTTACGAACAGAATCGTATGCGGATGACTCACATTTAAATTGAAGGATTTTTCTAGGGATTGAGACGGATCGAACCGAGCAGAATCGAATCAAACCTGTGAGATCATGGAAAGTATTTACCCCATTATGGTATACTGGTCAGAAATGGTGTATTATGGTGTCTCCTGCTTGGGCGGGAGGGGGGGGGAGTTGGACTATTTGACCTACAAGGTCCTTTCCAATTCTGTTATTCTGTTACTGTACATTTATGTGTAACTAAAACCGTACTGCTGCGCGTTGCGTGATTTATTTCTTTAAAAGTCCGGAGAAATAAAGGATAATAGCATTACATAACAATCCACCGAAACCGAACTTCTTTACTGTAAAACTTTTTTTCCCCTCCCGGATAGACGTGTCCAAATTGAGATCCCATCTAGGATTTCCAGGGTAATGGACCTGGGAAAAAGGTTCCCTGTGCTCTGTTTTCTGGATAGGAACTTAAAGCACGGAACTTTGTTTCCTTTGTTTGGGGGATGGCTTAAGTTCCTGCACAAAACGGAAGTACGTGATCGCTGAGAAAAGGACAGAGAGGTAAAAGCTTTTTCTATGTTTCTAGGAGGTGCAGCTTCGAGGAGATCTTGCGATTAATTGTATAAATAATTTTTCTACTTGGATAAACAGATAAAATAGTTAATTTAGTTTTCCTCCTGTATAAAGATGTTCAGCAAATTTATTCCAGAATTAATGGAAAAAGCACAAGAAATTATTTGCTTATGTTCATTAAGACACTTGGAGTCTACGCTCGACTGGAAAGAGACTTGGTGGATACAATAATCCTTCTCTGCATTAACTTCAGTTCATAAACTCAGAAGTAGGAAGTTGTATCTACTTCCTTCCCCCAATTTTTCCCGTTCGTGTCCATCTAAAGAATGTAAGGTCGTTACTTTGGAACATTTGACATTTTCCTAAATATTCTATCATATATTTCTTCCATTTTTATTTATTTTATTTTTATTTATTGGATTTGTAATTTGTTTTTCTGCTATGTTTAAAGTTAAGCAGCGCTAAATTTTGAGCATAAAAATTAACATTTTTTCCCCAGTCTGGTTTCACATTTTAAAATACCTTGTTAGTATACATTTAGTTTAGTATGTTGTATTAATGCAACCATTATGGTTTGTGGCGCATAATTTATAGCTTGATATAATGCAAATCCAGATGTTTAGTCTGTTGTAATATGAACCAGTTTATTTGTTGGATACTATTTTGTCATCCAAGGGAGATGGGAGGGTTAAGAATTATGAAATATAAATATGAATAAATTTTGAGTTTTCTTGTATTTTAAAGTGTATGCCTTAGTTTTTTTAAAAAAAACATTTTTATTGAAATTATACAAAGGAAAGTAAAACAGACTAGGAAATAACCATTAATATTTGTGTGTATGTATTCATTCTTTCCCTTTATGTAACCGATTATAAATTTCAAATTCTAAGTATGAAAAAGTTAAAACTTAAAGAACTTGAGAGTTCTTTGCAACAAGTTGATGTCTTTGAGAATCCAAAACTCCTGCTTGAACAATATCCGACTCAGCCACATATTGCAGGTATATTTTACTCTTCTCTGTGTCATGTATATAGCGTTGGTCTACTATACACATTCTAACAGCTAAATTTTAAATGTTATCATTAAATTATATGTTCTTTCTGTAATATAATAATGCTGATTGTTTTATTCCAAGAATCTTAGAAGTTGGAAATTCAATATTCTGTTAAAGTTTAAGTGATAAAATCTCCTGTATAATGAATGCCTAATTAGTTTATTTGTTAAGTTCTTGATTAGATTCTCCCCTATACTTTTTCTATCTGTAAAAATCAGTATTTGGATGAAAAATTATATCGTGAACTCAGTGGAGTAACTAACATTTTTCTTAATCTAGATGTTTATATTTAAGGGGACCTTTTCTTGGAAGCTTTGGCATTTCACTTCTGTAAACCACTTGAGTTTTTAATTTGCCTTTTAAGACACATTGTAGCCATCTTAGTAGGTGTTATACTACATTACTGTTATAAAGTTTGCTGATATATTAATTTACGGATGAATAAAATAAAATGTTGCTTGAATGAGGAAATAGATCAGATGGCTTTTATTCACCCGTTTGTTTAGTATAGTTTGTATTTGCTCTGAACCTATTGCCTATGTGTCTTTATTCTCCAGCATGTATGCTTTATACAATTCATAATACATTTGATGATATTGAAAACAAGATTGTGGCAGATCTTGGATGTGGTTGTGGCATACTGAGCATTGGAAGTGCCATGTTGGGAGCAGGGTAAGAAATCTCATTTTCTTATTGCTTTTTTAATATTAAACTAATGAGGAAGGATGAAAAGAGTAAGGATGAAAACCAGGGTTACTTCAGAACAAAGAACGTCAAAACAAGGAGCCATATCATCTCTAAATAAGTCCATCTAAATGGTACTGGTAGCTTTAGAAAGTGATTGTTTCATGTTTTTAATGAGTCATGAGTAAAGCTAATCAGAATCAGATTACTAGGAAATCCCTGGGCTGCAAACTAAACTGCAAAGCTAAAAAAAAACCATCCGCAAACAAGCCACTACTATATTGCCATCAAGAAAAGCTACATGGTTATAGCAGTCAAATTGGATCTTTGCCATTCAATCCAACTACAGGTAGTCCTTGCTTAACAACTTGTTGCTTAGTGACCATTCGAAGTTAGGACAAATCTCCCTGAGATACTTACCACCTAGTTCTAGAGTTCTGATGGCCATATACAAACAAACATCTGCATCAAATGATATTTTGGGTGCTTGACAACTGGATTGCATTGAGGGTCATTTGCACCATGCAACAGTCTCACAACTGCAATTTTTGGTAGTTTTTGCTGTTTTCTGATATTTACTTCTGGGTTTTGGCAAAAAATGCCCATTTAATAAACAAGTGGCATTTGCTGTGAAATCAGGCAGTCACATGCCTGTGCCCGATTTCACACTTCACACTGACATCACACTTAATGACTTCTATTAATTACAAGTATAATTTTGATCGTAAGTCAAGGACTACTTATACTGTAAATACAGATTCATTAGACACATTTCTAATTAACAATGCAATGTAGTTACTCATATTATTTTAAACAGAATGCATCTAAAACATATTGCTAGGCTAGTGATAAATTAGTATTTAGTTTACATATGAGTAAACTGTATCAGAGATATTATAAGATACATACTCCATAGTTCAAACTTTCAGTGTCTGCTACTGAAATAGCATCACATGAAAAATCATTCAAAGATGTAATCACATTGACTAATTGTTCAAAATTTATATAACTGACATTTATAAATCATTTTTCCATTAACACAAAAAAAAATAATACCAAAATCACAACAGATTTATTAAAATTAATATGTGCTGCTATAATTCTCTTAATTTTATTTTTCCCAGGTTATGTATAGGATTTGATATAGATGCCAATGCACTGGAAGTCTTTAACAGGAATGCTGAAGAATTTGACCTTACAAATGTTGACATGGTTCAGTGCAATGTATGTTCTTTGCCTGACAAAATGTCTAAAACATTTGATACAGTTATTATGAATCCTCCTTTTGGAACTAAGCACAATAAAGGTTAGCCATTTTGTTCCTTGAATGGGAATGAACTTCCTGAAAAAGCTATCTAATCTTATTTATTTTACAGCATTTCTACACTGCCGCAGTGAAGCAGTACTTCCTTTTCTCTTAGCTGTCATTGATGTCTTTCACCTCAGACATAATATAAAGAAACATTCTTCATCCTTACCTTAAAACCTTTGTGCTGGATTGTTACATTCTGTGGTTCATAGTAAGCAAGGTTAATTTATCCCTATAATTTTTGTTAGACTGTGTTCCACCAATCATCCATAAATTCCTTTATGTCCCTACTTTTGTCTGTCTTAAAACAAGTATAACTTAGAAACAGCTTCCATTTTATAAACATATACCATTACATTTACTTAAATTACATGGTAATAGTCAATTCATGATTTTTCAAATCCTGCAATTGGCAAGACATTTCTCATATAAGAATATGATTTTAGTGGCACTTCTATTGAAAAAAATTGAACAGAAGTACGTGTTTCCTAGTCTGACAAATTTTAGGACTGTGCATTCCCTTCTATATTTAAGATAAAAGCATTTGATATTTTAGCAGATACTAGATAATTATTTAACCAATTATGTACCAAGTACATTTATTTGTGAGATAATCAAAAATATCTGAGAAATCAAACCTTAACAGACAAAATTTTAGAACTTTAATATAAGAAATAGTTGAAGCAATATACCTAAACAAAGATGGTTACATAGCAGCTGAATTGCTTAAACTGATTAAACATTAAAACATACTAATCAGGAATGTTTAAAAATAAAATTCAATTTGCTATCTGTTGAGAATAGGGCAAGTACTGAATATTTAATACAGGAAGTACTCAATATACAGCAGTTCATTTAGTGACTGTTTGAAGTTACCACACTAAAAAAAAGTGATTTATGACAGTTTTTCACTTACAACTGTTGCAGCATCCCCAGGCTCACATGATCAGAATTCAAACACTTGGCAACTGACTCATATTTATGATGGTTGCAGTGTCCTGTGGTCATATGATCACCTTTTGAAACCTTGTCAAGCAAAATTAGTGGGGAAGCCAGATTCACTTAACAGCCATGTTACTAACTTAAGTGTTGCAGTGATTCACGTAAAATGGGAAAAAATCACTTCACAATTTTGGGCTCAGTGTGGTTGCAAGTGGCTGTAGTACTTAAATCAATAAGGCACCTGGTACGGAAATAAAAATGTATATTCTCCAAGCTAGATAATATACAGCCGTTAATTGTATTATCAAGCTTTTTTTAACACCACCAAGACAACTTTATTTCTGTAGGTGATATTGCTCAAGGCTACTATTAGAAATTCAGGAGAAATAACAATTTAAGCGTGACTGAGTAAAAGAGGCTTAAAAGTCTTTATTTATTTATTTATTTATTTATAGGTATGGATATGGCTTTTCTCAAGACAGCTGCGCAAATGGCAAGAATAGCTGTGTATTCCTTACACAAAACATCAACTCGACAAGTACGTCTAAAGTTTGTCCTAATATCCATCTTTGTATGAAACGGTAAGATTAGAAATTTTGGGTGTTGTAGAATCATAAGATGCTGAAATCAGGTATCCTGGAATAGCCTAAGACATTTTATTAACAGCATATTCAAGATATATTACAATTATTTATTTTATAATATTCTACAGTTTGTGCATAATCTAGAAGTTTAGTTTTCAATGGAGAGAGAGAGAGAATCAAAATCAAGAAAACCTCTAATATCTTGCATTCTTCCATGCTCAGCATATTCAGAAAAAAGCAGATGAATGGAATATAGGAATGGAAGTTGTAGCAGGTAAGAACAAGTTATTATTGTTAAATTCAGTTTAAAGGCACACAAATTTCCCGCTTAAATATTAAGACTATCTTTATATAGGATACCAAATAACTTTATAGAAGCTGTCTTAAATAGCATGATAAAACATGTTTTATTTACTTTTAATCACTTTATTCTATTGTTTCACAGCAGTTGTTTCCTTTGTGCTTTTTAAAATATGCAGATCCAAAACTATTTTGAAAATAATTTTATAATGGTATCTTAAATATAGGTAGTATTTGCATTATAGAAGTAGATCTAATTGAACTGTTGCTACTCAACTAGACACAATATAGTTTTATGTAATAAGCATGTCCAATAACCCAGTATCAGATATCCAGATCATACATACATGTATTAACTGTTTCCAGCTAATATATTTCATCATTTCTCAAATATATTTGATTTTCCATTACAGCTTGTATTCTTTTTAATTCACTTTTAGAACTGAGATATGACCTACCAGCATCATATAAATTCCACAAGAAAAAATCAGTAAGTATTAGGCCACTTTTACTTCAGAAAAATTAAACCTATTAATTTTTTGATAAACAATAAAGCTGTATGCTAATGATCGTAGACAAAAATGTTTCCGTTTGAAGTATGTCTTTATGGTAGCGAAAACAAAATTGAAGATCTAAACAAAAGGGAGAAGAAACATACTATTTAATTTCTAGAGCCATAGGAGTCTCTTATTCTAGTCAACAATATGGAACCTATTTTATTACATACACCAATTCGTTCAAAGGAGTGCTGATGCAATCAAATGGTGTGGCTCCTAATCTTTCAGTGACAGGTTGATGTATTGTATGATAGATAAGGAAGACTTATAAGTGAGAATCCCTTCTCAGAAAAGATTGATGTTATCATGGTGTTTTATCAGAGAAGATAAAACCAGCAATCCTAACCTCCAATGCAAAGCCGGGGTGCGTAATAACAAATGCTAGGAGAAATGCTAGGAAACCATGCAGATTTCCCTGTTATAAAATTACTGCCGATCCGTATGGGTAGCAGAATTATTAGAATGCAGTATTATGTTTTATTTGCATAGGCATTCACCCTTGAAAGAATATGGCATTACTGATTTAAGTTAGACTGTACCAAACCAGTTCACATAAATAGAGTGTAAAATTCTATGTTTGGGGCTGTTCAGGATTTTAGTACAGGTACATAAAGTAAAAAAGATGCTTTGGAGTGTGCAGGAACACACATTTAGCACATGACTAAAATGCCTTAAGTCAAACTCACATTTTCTTGGGATCTTGTGCCAAGCAACTGCGTGATCACAGGAAAATCTACATATTAAAACATTTGCAGGCAGGTGTAAACTGAGCATCTGTACAAACCCCAAATTCATTTCACCTTCAAATTGAAAGGCCTATGCAACCTTTCTGTTTAGCAAACATATTCCATTCTACCTGAAGTCTCAAGTCACTATTAACTATTTAACTAATAACAGTGAACAAGCAAACTAAAATATAGTATTTCTAGCGTCCTCCACAGTAGTAGCAGGAAGAGTATCTACAAAATAGGAAGCATCCTATATCTGTTCTGTTTTAATTTGCTTTTTGTCTATCACAAGTAGAGTAGTTGGAAAGAACAGGAATAATATGGAGTTCAGCCCACAAATCCAAGAAGATGAATCACAATTATAATAAACTTTCAAATTAGCACATTTACTTGTGGAGATGCACGTTAGAAATTAAAACTAAATGAGATTTTCCACATGTAGAGAAGCATAGAACTGATGGACATCTTTTGTTCATAATACATTACAATACTATTTTTAGGGTCTCTGAAATGAAAGTTATGGGCAGGGTGTATTCATGATTGGCTTTACTAGATCAATTCCCTTTCTCCTTCATCACATAATGTAATCTATATTGGATTTTGCTATATGAAGAGCAGAAGCTACGTTTAGACACCTTTGCACTAAAACCTAAAGCAATATCTCTTTATTGGACTAGACACTTTCTTGTCATTGTCATACAAAAAAAAGTATTATATTTTGAGAAAATTCTATTGCAACATTGAAGCCAAGTACAAAATCAGAATTAGGTGCTATGGTAACTCTACATAGTTGCTTTATTTTATTCATAGATTTTTTTTTCTTCCAGTAAACTAAAGGTAGCAATACAATTTGATACATCTGTAACTGAACACAAAGATTCACAAAATTTGAATACACAAGATACTGATACTTATTTGTTATATGCTACTCAATAAATTTTGTACATAATAGCTATTTGGATATAGTTCTGATTTTTCAGCCTTTTCTTTCAGCCTAATTATAGGCTCGCTCATCAGAATTTTTTTTAAAAACTGCATGTTAAATCAGCCACTATTCCAAGAATCTCGAAATGTAATTTTCTTCTTTGTCTTACAGGTAGACATCAAAGTCGATTTTATCAGATTCTCTTGTGGGGGGAAAAAGATGGATGGAGGAATGACTTAAAACTGTATTAAAATAATAAAAATTGCATTAAATGGTTTTTGAAGTATTACAACTGAATTCCAGCACCATTTTCTGTTTTTAGCTGTTTGAGAGCTGGCCCTTCTTGCTTGTCTTCTTTTCTTGGTCTTTTCTTGGGACTTGCTGACCCTGTAAAATTGAGATTTCAATCATGGTGGGCCACAACCATCACAATCAGACCTATAGTAATAAGTCAAGTGATAGTAAGCTGATTGATATTGTATTATATATATATAGTCATTTAATCTGGTCTCTTTCTCAAAACAGATTACGAAACTGCTTACATTAACAAATTTGAGAAAACCACTAAGGAATAGACACTCCAATCTCATACTCTACATGGTGAATCTATCCATGGATGTAAAACTCAGCTTTCCAGTCTGATTCATCATTTATGCAGTATGTGTAGTCTCCAAAAAGAACGCTGCAGACCTAAAATAATGGTTCTGAATATTACAAACACAATTCCGTTTTGGCGGGGCAAAGTTCCAAACAGCTAACAAAGATTAACACAGAAGCTTCAACAATAACTTAATAGCACACCGTCATAACCTGTATGTTTTGGTATCTTGTTCCACAAAGACAAGTCACCTGTGGTATTTGCATCTTCACCCTCCTCTTCATCTTCACTTTCAAATTTTGTTTTCTTGCCTTGGAATTTCACTTTTTTGTCTTGTGTGTCTTGTCCTCCCTTGCCACCTTTGCCTTTGCCTTTGCGACCTGGCGAAAAAGGGTATGTACAGAATTAAGATCATCACACTTTTAGAAATGTATTCCTCACAGTAAGAGGGAAGGCGATCATATAAAATAGCCCTCCTCAATTTGGACCATAGGTAGAACTACTGTTTCCACAATTCCCAGCCAATACAGCCAGTATCCGTGTTAGCTGAATGTAAAGAGTAGTCCCTTAGTCTCTCTTATATCCAAAGGAGTGCTCACAGTGCACAATACAAAAAAGAAAATTTAGTGATTTCTTTTCCACTAATACATGAATAATAAAGGAACACTGAAGCTCTCTGTGAACTACAGTTTATTACTGTAGATGATCTGGTGTATGGAGATAACCCAAATAGGTTGACTCTCATTTGTTTTCCTTTTGTGCATTATCCAAGATGAATGGAAGCTCTTCTCTAGTGTACAGTACCTAGTAATACAATGACTCTTCTAATAACCAGTTCATTTGTTAGTTTGACTACTGAGATAGCTGCTGCTCTGATAGCAATAAATTGATATTAAGAAGATATTAAACATGTTTTCCTATGTTATGGCAATGAAAAGCGTGCACTATCTGGCGTGGGTTAGTGTTACCGAATTTTTCCTCTTAACATTCATATTTTTCTAATTGCTCTTGCTGATGAAATCCCGGGCACTATTAGCAAGATACTGGGTTTATTAATGAAGTAATTTTAGAACGAACAAAGTCTGCTCCAATGTATACCCTTCTTCTCTAGGCATTCTACCAACAAAATGGTTTTAAGAGATTATCTTTGTAAGGAGGAGAGGATTTAGAAGACTAAATAGTACAGTTATGTATCTTAAAGGAGTGGAGGAAAACCAACTGGGAAGAAGAAAGGGCGAGTGCCTGCTTTTAAAAAAAAGTATTTTACGTCAGTTTTTGACATATGCCAAAGCTTAGAACGTCTTGAGTGTTTTTGATGCCTCCCATCCTGTGATTAACCTTCCATAGCTCTATGCAAGACTGCACTACGCTGATAAGGACATTTGCTAGCAGAGCTTTTTAAAAGTCCCGGAAAGATTATACTTTGCATCAGCAAGACTATTCTGTGAGAAAGGATCTATGCCTTGATCATTAGCAGCTAGATAATTTTTGCAATTAATATCATCTGAAACAGGGTGGATTTGATTTAAATCACTAGTAAAACAGAGCAACTGTCATCTCTGTCCCACAGTGGCTCCTCCTCGACCCGCTGTTGACTCACCGACTGTCCCAATACTGCAGAATATACAGCCTCATGCTACATAACTAAGCGCCATTTCATGCTGAATAAACTAAATTATTAATGTATCTTAAATAGAAAACTGTCTTTAGATAGATTTTTACTCCAAAAACATTTTATTAAAGTTAACTTAATAAAAAACAAAAAAAAATCTGATTTAAATTTTTTTTTAAATTGATTTTTTTTAAGATCAATTTTTATCCACCCTGATCTGAACCAATGTAGAGCTATTAAGATTACTGATATCTAAGACATTAGTTGATGATTCAGATTTACTTTATTTGCTAAAAAAGCAATGGCTGGGGGGAGGCAGGACTATGGCAGTTTAATGGACATGTTGATGTGAGTGTACCCATGGCTTCTTCTTCCTTTTCTTGAAACCACTAAACAATTCTGAGATTTATAGAAGAGGTTTTATAGGAAAACCCCATTTTCTGGGTGATATGTGAAAACAGAAGTTTATATTTTGATCAAATGTGTTTGATTGCTCTCATGGACCGGTAACAAAAGACTTTTCTAGAAGCCACAAAGAGAAGTGGTTACAGTCACATTTTAGTAGAAAAAATCCTGAGGCCTAGATGTAAATAATAATTGTTCCAAGATCTTTGTTGGATCAATTGAAGAACATGCTCGGATCAACTATGTATCTGAAAATGGAAGGAACCTTGAAAGATAAAAATGTACAACTTGAACAAATCCAAACAGACTCACAAATCCAAAACAGATGTCTCTGTAATGAAAAAGCTTTTGTTGGTAAAAAAAAAAAAAACCCGACCAATTTTCAATGATTGGAGAATACGGTATACGAAAATGCAGATATGGGTCACCAGTGCAGAATTAGTGGCATGCCACAAATCCATTTCCTTCCCCTGGAAAGAACTTCCCCAGTTCTTTCCTGCATGAGGATATTACCAAGAATTTGATGTTCTACATCTTTTGCAGAGGGTATTTTTAAGAAAAAAATTAGACTCTAAGGGCCAAGTGATGATATCACCAGGCGGCTATATCTGATACGTTTATCCATTTTTGAATGGAAGAGGTATTTAAAACCAAAAGCCAACCACAGGCTTTTTAATGTCTTGATATAGTATTAAAAAATTGGCTTGCTGGTCAAAGATGTACCTCCTTCAGTGCCACAAAGCCATAGGCTACTCAAAAACAAGGCCTTTGGCTGGGCTATAAAGCTCAGATCATCACAATTACCAAATTTTCCCTCAGCCCAATAACATTTGGTCTTCTAGGACTCTCCTTCCTTTCCTTGCCACCATTGTGGACAGCTGCTCTCGTGGCTTGTCCTGTATGCGTATAAATCTGGTCCTTTTGAAGACAAATGGAATCTTCTTCTAACACACACAGATGGACTCACTAGATCAGAACTCCTCTCAGAAGAGAACAGTCCATTTCAACAATTTAAGTATAACTTCCAGGAAAGATTAAATGATAAATAAATGCCTTAAAGGAACAAATCACCTTTTCCTCTTTTTTTGTTTAACAGCTCCTGCTGGCTCTCCATTATTTTCCTCAGTGCTTCTTTGGCTACATCTCCTTCAAGCACTTCCCACGTGACATCTTTTTCTCGCAACTGTAATTTCCCATTATTTGCTTCTTCGGCTTTATCCAGCGCACCTTTGGCACTGCTCTTGAACAGGATGATACCCTGCATACAGAAATATAATTTGAATCACTGCAGGCACCATCCAGCCATTTTCATGTTCACAATGGGATTATTTGCAATGGACAATTTCTTGGGCAATAGGATAGTTCTAAACCCCTATTTGGCTGCTTCCAACCATCAGCCAGAAAATAGCATCTTCCTAGAGCCGTGATGGGGAACCTATGGCATGTGTGCCAGAGGTGGCACATAGTGCCCTTTCTGTGAGCACGTGAGCTGTTGCCCCAGCTCAGCTCTGCTGCACATGCACACACACCTCCCACCAGCCAGCTGGTGTTCAGGTCTCTGCCATGCATGTGCCGGGGTGTGGGACGCACGCAGGGGGGCAGGGGTCGCACGCACATTGCATTTTGGGAGTTTGGCGTGCTTTGGGCACTCAGTCCAGAAAAGGTTAGCCATCACTGTCCTAGAGATTGAAGCAACAGTGACTGCAAATTAAAAGTCTTCTATAAGCTTCATCTTACTCAATGGAACTGAATATGTATATAACTCATATAGAGGACGGATAACTGTCTTAGGATATTCTTTGACAAATGCGGACAGCAGACGCTGCAGAAAGCAACACACAATCTGCACATTTCTCCCTTATCCTTGAGATACTTGCCTCTCTGACAACAAAAAGAAATCAGGCATCAAGAAATATATTGGCAGGGAACAAATTGTTGCAGTGAGCAACTTATCTAGGATCTAGAATTGTCAAGGCCATCATTGTTTAGCAAGCAGGAATGTCATTTGTGTTCTGCAATAATTACTAGGAATTACTTCCCTAGTGAATAGTTGGAAAATATATCATGTTTTTTTTCATTAAGATTTTTGCCATTAACACATGTTCTACCAGTAAATTTAAGGGAGATGAATAAGAATAGTAAAAAGAATCAATAGTCCTTGCTTCAAATTATGCATATTTAGCCCTGAAAACAGAGTGCTATCTATATCTGCTTAACATTTCATCATTTAGAAATATCAGAGTAATCCTTCTGACCTCTTTCGCACCCCTAACAAAGTCTATCCACTTGATTTCACCATGATTTGAAAAAACAGCATGGAGGTCTTCTCGACAAGTATGATCTTCCAAGTCACCAAAAAACTTCAGCAGGCATCCCTGTTTCTCTGCCAGATATTTCTTTTGAACACAAAAAGAGGAAAGAATGTGTAAGATACTTATTTATGTCCTAGATATTTTACTGGACTTCAGTAAAAAGACTGCCCTCAGATCTTTCTATAATTTAATCAATAAAGATGTATCCAATAAAAAAAAAAGTATACCGAGAAACCATCTTGTCCCAGTTACACTGACCTGTGCCACTCGGTCAGGCAGGGAGTGTTATGTTACAGACCCCTTTTGTTAAAGAATGTTGATTGATGGGAGCTAGGAAAAGGGCCTTCTCGGCTGTTGTTCTCATCCTATAGAACAGGGCTCTCCAACCTTGGTCCCTTTAAGACTTGTGGACTTCAACTCCCAGAGTTCCTCAGCCAGCTTCGCTTCAACTCCTCAGTTCCTCAGACAGACAGCTTCAACTCTGGGAGTTGCAGTCCACAAGTCTTAAAGGGACCAAGGTTGGAGAGCCCTGCTATAGAATATCTTGCCCTTGGAAATAAAGTTGGCTCCCGCTATTTCAGCTTTCTGGAAGACCGTGAAAACCAGGCTCTGCCAAATGGCATGGGGATCCAAGAGTGGCACACAACCCTGGGGTTGGCTGATGGCTTGAGGCTGCTCTCGCCATTTTTTTTAATTGTCTTTTCAATTTGGCTCTTATTTTATTTTTCACACCTTTTTAATTCTTTTTAATTATTATTTTTTTGTCCTACCTACTTGGAAAGTGGCCTGGAGGTGTGGGGAAGCGGATTCTCATAGAGCTGGTTCATTTCTCCAGATGCTCCATACCCCAAATCCCATAGAAGATAGTAGGAACAACCCTGGTTTGTTCTATAGTGCTTTTCTGAATATTCCCATTGCCCGTAATTTTTATTCAACATAGCTATTTTTCTCTAGGTGATACACTTCATCCTTGCTTGATAATGAAAGCAAAATACTGTATGCAGAATATCCATTGAAGTAACACTGTATTCATCCCATGAAGATTTAGCAATAGCACTTAAACTTATATACCGCTTCACAGTGCTTTTACAGCCTTCTCCAAGTGGTTTACAGCATCAGCCTATTGCCCCCAACAATCAGAGTCCTCATTTTACCCACCTCAGAAAGATGGAAAGCTGAGTCAACCTTGAGCCAGTAACACCTGAACTGCCAAATTGCAGGCAACTGACAGTCAACAGAAGTAGCCTGCAGTACTGCATTCTAACCACTGCACCACCGCAGCTCATTTAATAGCTTATATGAAACATTCGTCTGCCTGAAGGTTTAGTTCTTAATCTTGGATCTCCAACAGTTAAAGAGTAGAATCCCGATGATCATTTTTGATAACAATATGAGTTGAAGACCCACAACATTTGAAGACCTAATCTTAGGAACCACTGCACTAAAAGACTGGAAAAAAAATATTTTATATTGTCATCTTATATTCTAAGATTTTGGCAGTGTGGGAGCAGAACTGGTGGGTTTGTTTAGCACAAGGTATGGCTATTACTTAAAGTCACAATAAGGTACAAATGAAAATGAACATGTTTTGCACTTTGGTAGTTCTCAGGGAATACAGTTTTCTGCATTAAGTGTCTTTCAAATTTGAAGAAGTAAATGGTTGTCTTCAGCCTTCCCAAGCTGGCATTTTTCAGATAAATTATAGCAAAATGTTAATTAGTGTTTGATGCAACATACTAGTTATACAACATGGACAATGTAGCTCAACACAGTTTCTGGGTGCTAAATTGGGGAAAACAGTCTTATTCATATACCTACATACATTCTATGAGCCTTTGCAGGCGATTTGGTTGCCTTTGTCAGGACGGCCTTTTCCACAGAATGAGTGAGCCACAAAACGCAGGACTGCTTCTAAGGTCCTTCTTTTCATATACTTCGTTAGATTCATCCTAAACCCAGTAAAAAGCCTTTATGGGCCTATTTCTAAAAGAAAATAATATCTATCAAAGTTCACGTCTATCAAGGAGTTTCACTTTATTGGGAGAATTGCACTGGGTACCTCCTCCGGGTATATGTTTTAGAATTGAGCCTGGTAAACACATAAACATTAAATGCTGTTGATTTGAAGTATCCAGCTGAAGTTTTCCCATTTGCCTTATTTCAGGAAATCAGATTGAGGTTAGTCTAAGCAATTTCCTCTTTATTTTATCACTAAAATGTAGCCACCGAAACATGGAAAAATGTAGCCACCACCAGAATGGACCATACAGTCAGTGAAATCAAAAGGAATGTACCATTTCAGTTTCTTCAGCATGTTTCTGTTTCTCTTCCTTCTCCCTGTTATAAAAAGAAGGAAAAGTCAGATAACAAAACTCGGGCACAAAAGCCGAGAGTTAATTTCAAAGTTGACATTGTCACTTACAGTTTAGCCTTTGCTTTTGCTTCCAGTTTATTCCTTTTCTTCTCATCATTCTTTTTGGCAAAGTAATCTTCCCTGCACAGAATATAATCCAGTTAAGCATATGCATTTGGGATTACTACTGAAAAGTACTAAAGTACTATGAAATCTTCAGGCCATGATTTGAAAACATTAATCAGCATTAATACCCAATCTTAGCTTAGTTGGCAACTAGTGCCAGCTGCTACTGCCAGTCTGACCTTAACCTGCAAATAAAATAAGAAAGTACTCAATAAATCCCAAAGGTGCTTTTTTAAGAGGCAACTGGACTTTCAGGTTTTTCTTTGAATGTTTCACTTCTCATCCAAGAAGCTTTTTCAGCTTCTTCAGCTGAAGAGCTGAAGAATCTTCTTGGAAACGTCTTCAAAGAAAAACCAGAAAGTCCAGTTGCCTCTTGAAAAAGCACCTTTGGGACAACCATGACCTGGATAACTGAGAATCTCCATAGACATTTACTCAATAAATCCTTGTTCAGTAAATGATTCTGACCCAGAGTAACTTGTTGATTCAAGACCCCCACATGCCATGAATCTACTATAAAGATCAAAGAATAAAAAAACAATATCTGAAAGGAAACGGGAGCGATTTTATGACCTCAAAATAATTCAAAGCCTCTCAGTTTAGCTCTTCTCCTTTTACTACAATTCGAGATGAGGAGCTCCAAAAGAAAGAAAGGTTCAGGAAAAAATAGATACCCCCATCCATGTCTATTTACATGTCTTCAACAATTCTTCAAGAGAAAAGGATCGTCAAAAGAAGAAAAGGTAGCCAACCCCATTGTATAAACTGATGGACTCTGTTTACTAGCATGCTCTCGTGTAATATAATAACATTTTTATATTCATGTAAGCTGCCTTGAATTGTCATAGGGGAGTAGGCGGCAATATAAATTTTCTAAAATACATCAAAATAAATAAGCAGAAAGTGCTGTAACACCTTAGAATCAATATCCCTGTGTCTTCTTCTGAGGCCAGGAAAAAACTAATTGTGGGAAGTAAAATACCATACAGAAAAGAGGGTGAAAATCTGGGTGGGTCTTATACTCCGAATGTAGGTCTGTTCAGCTTTTCAAACGGAGGTTTCAGAGGGTGAAAAAAGGTTCAGAAACAAAGCTTCAGAAAAGAAGCCCCCAAACAGAGTTTCAGAAGCCTTTTTTCTGAAGCTGTTTCGGAGGCTTTCAGAGACAGAAAAAAGTTTTTTTTTGAAACAGAGTTTCAGAAGTTTCAGAGGCAGAAAAAAAAAAGCAAGGCACAGAGTTTACAACCAAGGGACCTGTTGCTAAAATTAACCTCTGGGAACAGCTGATTGGGAGTAGTCTGGGAGGCCAATCCACCTGCCAATCAGCTTTTTTCTTATTTTCCTTCCCAAAAAATAAGGTGTGTCTTATACTCCGGTGCGTCTTATACTCCGAAAAATACAGTATGTAAATCCCATGCATAACATTGTAAAATAATAAAAATAACAAGATTTTAAAAACAAGTCTTAAAGTCAAAAAGTAGGCCACCCATCTGAAGATTTGCATGAACCTCATGTCAAAATCCAAATGCAGAACTGAAATGATACTTACTTGAAGAGCACAATCAGTTCTGTGTCCTTATATCTTTGGTTTGGCGTCTCAACAAACTCCTTGGCAGATTCAACACTATCAAATACTGCAAAGATGGATCCCTGGATTAAAGAAAAATAGAACTGAATTTCATCTTGGGATCCGATAAAGCCTTAGGAATTTTAGAGTTAACAGAATTCTGTTCAAAGGTTATTACCTTAAATGTTTTCTGAAGTGTTCTCCTCATCTGAATGTTTTCTACTTTGCCTTTACAATCCAGCCATTCTTTGATATCATCTAAAGTTGCATCTAATGGAAAACCTTTCTGAAAAATAAAAGTTTAAATAATTCTCATATTTTTAAGTTCAGTATTTTACAGATCTGTGCAGTGCAGAAAAAAGTTCCATTATTATATAGAAGCAATAAGTGTTTTTAATGTGGTTTGTTCCTCCATAATCAGTTCCTGAGTTTGTGTGTAAATAATTAACACAGAGCAAAAACCATACAACTTACAGCAAAGGCTTCAGATTTAAGTAAAACTCACGGTTTAGAAAAATAAACTTTCAACAACAATGGTAAAGAGAGATCTGCTTGTTAGGGAAAGTTAGACCAAAAACGTATTGTACATATCTTACTAGAGCAGGGGTCCCCAACCCCCAGTCTGTGAACTGCCACCAGGCCGCAGCATACCAGAAACCGCTCCATGCAAACAAGCAAAGCTCTATCCATGGGATGCAGGCAGCAAGTGAAACCACGCCCTCACCGGTCCACGGAAAAACCTCTCTCCGTGGAACTTGTCCCTGGTGCCCAAAAAGTTGGGGGCCGCTGTACTAGAAGGTGCACCTTTCTTAAACATGGGGAAATGGGCTGAAAAACTTTAGGTCAGGCAAATGATGGTGAAAGGGCACTATGGTACGTATGTCAAGAAGTGAAAATGGTTATTTGCAATAACGTGCTTCTTACCACTTTCTTAACAGGGGGATGGGAGTTGGTTATGGTAAGAGAAACATAATTGAATATGGGAGAAATGGGGTGCTTAATAAATGTGTTTTTTCAAACAGGAAGAGATACAGTCAAAAATGAACGGTGGATGAATGAATGCAGAATGAATACAAAAAAAGTTTCAGCTACTTTGTTCAGCTGGAGAAAATGAAAGAAGATCAAAATCGAACAAAACAAGCAGATGAAATAGGAAGAGGACACGAGGAAGGGGAAGCCTAAGAAAGAATTATTAGAATTGATGAAATCCTCAAAAGAAGCAAGATGAGTTTTAAAGAACAAAATTAAATATATAAAGCAGTGTATGAAAGGAAAAACAGAGGTAAACAGAGAGGTATAAAAAGAGATACAGTGAATAGGGTCAGTAAAAAAATAAATGTAGCATTATTTCCTTTTCTTATGTTATACCGTAAATCCTCACTCCTTCTCTACTTTACATACTTACCCTGCAAGGAACAGCATGATAGGTATGTATCTAAGTACGCATACATGAAGCTAAACAATCTGAATCATTTTTCTAATATATAATATATAGAATCCCAGAAAAATAAGACTTTCTTTTCAGAGCGATTTTAGATTATTATGACTGTAGTAATTATAAACAGAATTCTTGAGAATCTGAGATCAAAACACAGTACATTCTTTGCTGAAATATAGGACTGCTTTGTGATATGAAGTAAGCTATCAGGAGTCATGCGAGTTGTTGAAAAAGCAAAGGAATATATTTTCAATTTATAGGAGGCGTCACCAGACATCAATTAAATAGACTTTGGAATCCTTTCCATGTTCTTGGGGCCATTAAACAGAAAACCCTGATGGAAAAGGCAGAGTCAATCATATCAAAATCAAAACCTGAAATTCACAATATTCCACTTACAATATATATAGATCTGCTTTTAATTGCATTCTTATATTGTTCAGTAACTTCAGGCAACGGTTTCTCTGGAGATCTTCGGATTTTAGTCTTATCTTCACTAACTTCCATAAGTTCGGTCTTCGATTTCTTTAATGCCCCAACTATTACATCAAAGTCTTTTGTGAGGCGATTTAGCCTACAAAACAGAAGATAAAGAAATTGTTTTTATTATATTATTTCTGTTGCCTCAGTCAGGTGTCTTCTGACAGTCACCGAATCTTCTGACATTTAAATGACATCTGTGCAGTCTCTGCAACTAATCCTCTCAACGAGAGTAAGTGGAAAAATGGAATAGTACTACCCTCCCCCTCACACAACTTTTTCAGCAGTATATTCCAGCAATCTTACAAAAATTTCTTAGCTTCCCAGATGGCAAGGTCCTGAAAAAGATAATATTAGCTTTTAATCACTTCTCACTCCCTTCAATGATTTTTTAAATATAAACATTTCTCGGGGTTTTCAAATCACATCTGCATGTGTCTTTCACAATAGCAGTTTGCAACCTCTGCCAAATTCTGGGAGGGGAGCCAAACTCCCACAGGAGGATACTATAAGCTCCAGAGCTCCTAACATCAGCCAGCAGCCACCTGTATAGCAGAATGTTCCAACAACTTCAAGGTCAGGTCCAAATAAGTACAGGAGGCATTAGGGCTTGGATTGGATTGGGATGGGATGAGATGGGATTGGAGGGAAGACACAGACATCAGCTGACCCTATGGAAGATAAGGAAGAACTAGCCTTCCCTACAGAAAACCAGGAAACCACCACATGCAAACCTGAGGCAGTTAAGTCAATGCTTCCGTCAGAGACTGCTGCAACTGAATCTCTTAATACTTTGCTACCCTCTAGCTGCCCTGTTGAAAAGCTGAGAAGTTCATTTTCCAAACTGACAACTACAGATAGTCCTCAACTACAACAGTTCATTTAGTGACCGTTCAAAGTTACAACACTGAAAAAAGTGACTTAAGATCATTCTTCACACTTATGACCACTGCAGCATCCCCACAGTCATGTGATCAAAATTCAGACCACTTGGCAACTGATTTATATTTATTACCTTTGCAGTGTCCTGGGATCATGTGATCCCCTTGTACAAGCAAAGTCAATGGGAAAGCCAGATTCACTTTACAACCGGGCTACTAACTTAAGAACCGAAAGATTGTAAAATGGGGGAAAACTCAGTTAACAAATGTCTCACTTAGCAACATAAATTTTGGGCACAATTGTGGTCACAAGTTGAAAAAAGTTGAGAACTATCTGTATATCCTACTAATGCTCTGTCATTTCTTGGAACATAGCTGAATGGGCTCCAAAACAAGCAGACCCAGACTTTTTAGGATATCTGTCCAAATGTGATATAATTGTTTGTACAGGAGACATGGATGTTGAAAGAATTCTCAATCCCTAATTATTTTTCTCTGCTAGCTTCTGTACAACCTAGCCTCAGAGGTGGCAAATCTGGGGGGAGCAGGGCAGGGGGAGGGCTCAGTCTGTTTATAGCTTCTAATTTATGTGTCCATGTTGTAAACCAATCATGAAGGTAAATTAAACCAGAATATTTGATAGACAAGAAAAATCCAGTTTAAAGAAATTCATGGATTGACATTTTGTTGCCTCTATTCTATTACCACCAATTTTCCCAGAATTAAACCATTCACTTTTCCACTAGCAGCCTTCTGCATCATACTTCAAATTGGTCCAGAAAGTCACCTGTCCCCTCCATAAGTTTCCATAAATAGGCTTACTTTAATATCAAAAGCACAGAAGAAAAACCTACACTTTTATGTGAAGTAATGAAAGTATATACAACTTTTGAGATTTAAACAAGTCAAAACTTCTGTAGTTATGATTGTAGACATATGAGGAATATATCAAATATATCAGACTTTTTTCCATGCCATATAAAAACCCACCGAGTATATCCTTATGTCCTGAAAGATCACACTGTATTGAAATAGAATAGAACAGAATTCTTAATAAATGTTCTCATTCCATGCAGGGAAAAAAGCTATGCATGTGTATTCAAAAAAGAAAAAAAGAAAAAGTCAGAACAAAAATCTGCTTTAACAAATATTCCCCTCTGTGGCTTTAATTGTTTTTAAGGAGAAAATCCATAGGAGATATATGGCCAGATATTTCAAATTATGCTGCAGAACCACACACACACACACACACACACACAAATTAAAAACTGCCAATTTCCATTATTATGGCAACTAATAAACATGAATCAGTAAATAATCAAACATACATAGTGAAAAGTGCTATTTTTCACAGAGATTTAAAATCAAATCTAGCCTAGGACACAGGTTTACTATAAAATAGGAGAAATTCTTTTTTTTGTCATGAAACTATGAGCCCACTATTAATATTACCTATTGAATTTGATTATTGTTTCTAAAGTCACCCAGCCATCATCTGATTTGATCTTCTCTTGAAGAAACTTGTCCCGGGGTAAATTGTGGTCACCAAAGTAATACTGTGGAAATAAATAAGAATAATACAAATGTCAGAACCCAAAATAAGATATTCTATTGCTTCATTTATTCAGTTCTAGTTCCCTTACTGCAAAAGCTTTTATTGTATCTTTTGCCTGTCTCAGTTGGTCCTCACTTACTAAGAACTCATGCAAAGTTACACTACGATGGCACTGAAAAAGGAGACTTATGACCCTTCCGCTAAGGTGCAGCTACTACAGGATCATGATTCAGGGACTTGGCAACTGGCAAGCATTTCTGATGGTCACCTTGTCCTAGGGTCATATGACTGCCAATTATGCCTGTCACTGCCAGCTTCCAACGAGCAAAATCAATGGGGAAGCCAGCAGGAAGTTGCAAGTCGCTGTCATATGACATACGTCATATGTCACACTTAAGGACCCAGATTGATTCGAGTAAAGACCACCGCCAGAACTGATGTCATATGTAGGTGTGGTTGTGTAATGTTTCACTTAACAGTCATACCATTTAGTGACAGAGCTGCAGGTCTCAATTGCAGGCAGTAAGTTTAGACTACCGGTACTCTTGGGCTAGCTTAAAAATTCATGTTCTTCTTAAAATGTAAACAACGACGTGAAGTAGTTATCCTAATGATTGTTTTATATTATAAAGCAGGGGTTCCCAACCCCCGGGCTGCGGCCAGTTCAGAAGTGGGCCGCGCACTTGGTGGGCCGGCACATGCATGCACCAGCCCATCACTTGTACGAGCCAGTTCCTCTCCCTCCCCGCCCCGCCAGGCCGCCAAGCCATTAAGGTTGGGGATCACTGTTTATATAAAACACTACTAGAAACATGGTAATAAGTAAGAAAATAACAAATTGAGCTATATTATCAATTCCAATTTTTTAAAATGGAAAATTCTAATTTGAGATTGTATCCAACAGAGTGTCACCTCTGATCAATCAGTGCATACATTTACAATTTTACTATAAGATAGCCTTTATTTTACACTACAGTTTACCTGTAGTGTAGATCAATCTGCCCCAGTCTAATATACTTCAGATATATTGGATTATATGCCCTATTATCCAAAGCCTTACATTTGCATGTTATCTTAATATGCATACCAGAAGTAGTCATACCTCAATTTGTTGACAAACCTTCTTTTCCAAATCGGACATATTTTCACTCTCTCCGTTTTCAGCCATTTTCACTTCCTGCAATCAAAGCAATATTTAGAAACACTGCACATTCAAACCATTAAGACCCCTCTTTTTTAGTATATCTTTAATCTTTTAGAAAGGTATTTTTCACTCTATCTGCATTGCTCAAACCAGTCACATTGGAGAGAATAATTAAAATGAAACTAAAAATGAGAATAGCCTTGGTATATAAAATTAGACATTGTCACACAAAAATAATCAGTTTGCTGACCCAGGAAAGTATGAACCCACTGGTAAAAAATAAATGTGCCGCATGACAAATATAATCATTTGTTAATCTGACTTCTAGGGTGGCCTAAATGTCTATAAATATTGCAAATTAGATGTATTAAAAGAAAGAGTCAGAAACCCAATAGGTTTTTAATTTCTTTTCCCCCCTACTTTTTAGTATTTTAACTGCTGTTAAATCTGTTTATGTATTTTTTCATTAACATCTGTATATAGTGACAGAGAACCAGACAATGGAAACTTTCATATTAAATAATTCATTTAAGATCAAAATCTCTATTGTACAGGTAGTTCTCAATTTATAACATTGTGTTTAGTGACCGTTCAAAGTTACAATGACATTGAAAAATGTGACTTATGACCATTCTTCATTCTTACAACCTTTGCGGTATCCCCATGATCATGTGATCAAAATTCAGATGCTTGGCAAATGGTTCATATTTAGGACCTTTACTATGTCCCAGGGTCATGTGGTCATTTTTTGCAACCTTCTGATAAACAAAGTGGGGAAGCTAGATTCCCTTAATAACCAGGTTACCAGCTTATCAACTGCAGTGATTCACTTAATAACTCTGGCAAGAAAAGTCGTAAAATGGGGCAAAAGTCACTTAACAGATATCTCACTTAACAACAGAAATTTTGTTGGGCTCAATTATGGTTGAAAATTGAGGACTACCTGTACAACGAATACTTTTCGAGATGAATTTTATTAGTTTTTTTTCTACTCAACTTTGCATTAAAAAAGTCAAGTAATTTTATGCTTGTATTATTGACATCCTAAACCAGGGGTCCCCAACCTTGGCAACTTTAAGCCTGGTGGACTTCAACTTCCAGAATTCCCCAGCCAGCAAAGTCCTCCAGGCTTAAAGTTGCCATGGTTGGAGACTCCAATCCTAAAATAATTGATATGGCATTTAAAATAGAAAAGAGATGCTTGCTCCTGGGGAGGAAAGCTATGGCAAATCTAGACAGCGTACTAAAAAGCAGAGACATCACCCTGCCAACCAAAGTGCGTATAGTCAAAGCTATGGTTTTCCCAGTTCAATGCTGTGAAGGTTGGACCATAAGAAAGGCTGAGTGCCAAAGAATTGAGGCCTTTGAACTCTGGTGCTGGAGAAGACTCCTGCGAGTCCCTTGGACTGCAAGGCGAACAAACAAGTCAGTCCTAGAGGAGATCAACCCTGACTGCTCTTTAGAAGGCCAGATCCTGAAGATGAAACTCAAATACTTTGGCCATCTAATGAGAAAGAAGGACTCACTGGAGAAGAGCCTAATGCTGGGAAAGATTGAGGGCAAAAGAAGAAGGGGACGACAGAGAACGAGGTGGCTGGATGGAGTCACTGAAGCAGTAGGCGTGAGTTTAAATGGACTCCAGAGGATGGTAGAGGACAGGAAGGCCTGGAGGAATGTTGTCCATGGGGTTGCGATGGGTCGGACACGACTTCGCAACTAACAACAACGAACTTATTGCTACATGTTTTCTTGCAGAAGTAAAATGTTTGCCATTGCCAACTTCTGAGATTTTTAAAAAACTTCCCTGTCTAGTCTGCAGCTGTGAGATTTCTAGGTGACTTCCATCCAAATGCTAACTAAGTTTGCAGCCTATTTAGCCTTTTGCAAGTCTGTTAAGTGTCACCATCTAACTGTAACTAGCTGGCAACTATTGAACTTGCTTGTGAAAATATGCTAAAAGGGAAATGCTTAGAAGTTGTGCAAATAAAAAAAAAAAGAAGCAGCATAATTTCCCTTACAAAACTGGATAAACAATGTCATATTTTTGTTAAGTCTTATCCCATCTCAGATCAATATCAATTTATGACTGTATGACTGTAACTTTGTTGCTTCTATCCTTACGATTGATATTGATATTCTTTCCTGATTGCTTATATGTACCCTATGACTATCATTAAGTGTTGTATCTTAAGTGTTAAATTTGTACCCTATGACTTAAGTGTTATAAGTCTTGTTCCTTGATGAAGGTATCTTTTCTTTTATGTACACCAAGAGCATATGCACCAAGACAAATTCCTTGTGTGTCCAATCACACTTGGCCAATAAAAAATTTCTATTCTATTCTATATTAATAACCAGTACAAAAAGCAGGGTTTTCACTTTCCTGGAGGGTAGCAAAAAGATAATGAATTACTGGATCTCTTGGACTGATCCCTATGAATTGTTTTTACATTCATTAAAAATTTTAATTTACCAAATGCTATTCAAATTAGAATGAATTAACTCTTTAATTCATTTAAATTAAATGAATAGCTATATTCAAAGCAGTTTAGAATTCAACCAATATATTAAAAAGTTTGGGTCATAATTTCTTTATTTGCTTTCTCTAATCATGTTATGGATACAGTACCGTAATACATCCTCTATTGTTTTTTGAATTAGCAATCATACCATTCCATTTCAAATCCCACCTTGTAAGCTTTATAAATTTAAAACTAGAAGCTGATAAAAAAGGAGTTTTATACCCAATTAAGCAGCAAATTTGTTCTTTTTTTCCTTCCAAAAGACTTTTCCCCAGTCAAATATTTCAGCTAGAATCAAGGGGATATTGATTTTTCCATGAGAAATACAGAAGCTTATTATTCCATTCTCCCAAGTCCCTTGAGCAAAACTCAGTGTCTGATCAAATGGTTTTGGCCAGAAAAGCCAAATCAAGACTTGTTCCACCCAACTGACTAAACACTAAATGGACAGCCCTCAAAATGAATGAAGCAGGCCCAGCATTGTGTACATTGTACAATGTACAAATTACACATCACACTCAGCAATTTAATCATCATTTTTATGGACTGTCACAATCCTAAAGGACTCTTGGTAGTTCACAAGTATAATCTGTTTAGTTTCCATGTCACCTGTATAAACCAGGCATCATGGCTTGTAAACTATGGTCTGAGTGTATTGTATAAACTCCCTTATTCAATAAACTATGACTGCATGAGATGGGAAGCCAACTCATTCCAGCATAACTTGTAATCATATATATTTATTATCCTCTTTGAACAATGAAGCTTGGACCGCAAAGCTGCTTCAGACTTTCCTTATTTATAAAAGATACATAGTAACTTTCTAAAAATAAGTCCATCATTGTTTATAAAACAGGTATTAAATTACATTGTTTAATATTTGAGAGTATAGGATGATATAGAATAGAGAAACAGAATGCCAGTTTGGCATCTGTTGAGTTGTGTTTCTACAAATTTAAAATACTACGGGTATTAATTCAAAACTTTACTATACAGAACAGTATAGAATTTAGAACTACAACCGTTTCAGTAATAATGAAACCTATGAGATATAAAAAAAATACTGAAAAGCTAGGATTACTCAGTGTAATTTTATATCACTATACATATTCTTCTGAACTATATATCAACATTAGAGCTTTGATTCTCACAGAGGAAGCAACCTGATTAGACTGTTCAAAGCGCTGGGTCCTCCATATGAATAGCCTCCTTCTTTTCCACAGTGTGGAATAGTACCTACTTAATCCACCCCTATCTTGTTTGTTAAGATTTATAACTTGTCTTTCGATCAGGAACTCAACAGGGCATAAACAGTTTTTCCTCTTCTCATTTTCCCCCACCAATTACACTGTAAGAAGTGAGCTAGGAGAATATGACATGACAAAATCACCAATAAGTTTCCACGGCTAAGGATGCACTTCAAGCTGAATTTCCCCACTCCTAGCCCAATAACTTGCTACTATCAACTTAAGTCTACTCAGAGGATCTCCTCATGATTGAGTCCTGAGGGTTGTTGTCCTACAAGCATTTATATACAGATATATTCATGTACATATTTTTTCATATTTTCTATTGAATAGTGGAATAACTAATATCTGCTGATATTATACTATTCTTTTCATTATCGTGTGGCCTTATCATTGTTTTAACTGAAAACATATACTATCCAACCTATGTTTTGAAGCAAATTACTAATTACTAATTATTTCCAATGTAAGTTGGATCTACAGAAGCAGCAATGGCAGAGAAAATTCTAGAGGACACAAATGACTTTTAATAAAGTTTCAGAAAACTCTTCACTGTTACAATAATCCAACAGAAAAAGTCTGGAAAATTTTTCCCCTAGTTTACTGTCCCTCCAATGTACCATTACAGCTCCCAGAATTCTCCTACCAGTTAACTCCAAAGATTATTTCAAGGTTCCAAATTTGGTACACACCAGTTACCCTAAGAAAAATGATTTACCAGAACGATTTTTAAAAAATCATTGTTAGAGAAAGTCGGTTACTAATTCCTGTTCATTTTGTATAATAAACCCTCTACAGTCACTACCCCTTCCATTTTACTCAAACTTGAAAAAGGGAGAAAAGTCCAGCCCTTCGAGAAGCTGGGACTCTACTATTCTCTTACAACTATGTGCATTTCAAGTAAGGGATTAAACCTGCCCCTTAGGCGCTCCATGTGTGACATAGCACTACATTCTCACAGTTCAAACCAGGTGGATCTCTTTCGCTCCCATGGAGAATCTCCTGAATACACACACGGCAGTTCCAAGAGTTTAAACGGAAGAAAATGTTGCCCTTATTCCTCCTTTCTCCTACACGGAGAGAAATACTCCCAAACACGGGTCCAAAACAATCCCGTTGCCTCCTGTAATCGAGCGATAAAGCCCGAAAACAATGTCGAGATTCTACCGCCTCCTTCGGTTCTCCGGATTAGCGCAGCTAGATCACCCAGCGAGCCTGAAGACCAGGCGTCATTTGTGAACCCCAGGATCCCAGAAACCGTAGCCCCCCCCCCCAAAGTGATGTATTAATTAGTTATTTGAATTTATTAGCCGGCCAACTCCAATGGACTTCCCGGTCCAGTATCCTTCCTCCTCCTCCCCTTCCCCACTCCCTCCGCCCGCTGCGTGTACACTACAGGCCCCGACCAAGGCAAGGAGCGAACCGGCGAACCCATCCAGATGCCGAACGGGGAACGCGGTGCAGCCTTTTAGGGAAACTCCCCGTTTTGCAAAATCCCTCTCCCACATTCCGCAAGACTTTCCGCCAAACCCGGTAGACGGCGTCCCTTACCGTCGCTACCCACGACGGTATCTCACTCACGTGGACCTTACAGGGCTGTATCTTCAATGATAGGGAGAGCCGCCGTCTACCGCCCGGGGGAAAAACCTCCCAAGCCGCGCTAACACCCAAGAGCCACGGTCACGACGCACGTGGGAACCGATCGACTCCGCCGCCGCCTCGGAATATAAAAGGGGTGTATGGCGAAAACGGAGCGGGCGGGCAAGTCTAAATAGGCGGGAAGCGGTGTAACAATTGCAGCAGCCAAAGCGTCGGGTTATAGAAGGAGCGATTGCTGCCTCCACACGATTCTTGGAGCGGCAGGCCTCGGCTCCTACCTTTAAACGCCGATCTTTCCTCGCCGGCCAGCCCAGCAGCCAGTGCGGCAGTAACCACACCTCCTTCCCGTCCGGACCCACGCGGGTTGAGTTTCATCTCCGCCTTTACTCCTTTCTGGAGGACTCGGCGCCCTCGGGGAAGGGGAGGGGGGGGAGAACGTGCAAGGGAACGCAGATTCGAATCTTCCGCTCTCCCCAGGATTCGCGGCTCGAAGAATTCTGCCGGAATTCTTCCCGCTGCTGGCGGGATTTTTGAAAAGGCCGGCATTCCTTGGAGAAGGAATGGAGAGAGGTTTCCTGATTGCTTATTTGTGGCCTATGGCTATCATTAAGTGTTGTAAGTGTTGTACCTTGATGAAGGTATCTTTTCTTTTATGTACACTGAGAGCTTATGCACCAAGACAAATTCCTTGTGTGTCCTATCACACCTGGCCAATAAAAATTCTATTCTGTTCTATTCTATTCTATTCTATTCTATTCTATTCTATTCTATTCTATTCTATTCTATTCTACTACTCCTCTAGCAACATCAGATGTCTGAGAAGAGTCAGTTGTTAGGCTGGATAAAGGGCTTAATCATGGGGATGCTACAAAGTTCATAACTTTGAAAAATGGTCATAAGTCACTTTTTTCAGTGCTGTAACTTTGAACCACTAAATGAACCGTTGTGTACCTTGATGAAGATATCTTTTCCTTTATGTACACTGAGAGCATATGCACCAAGACAAATTCCTTGTCCAATCATACTTGGCCAATAAAAAATTCTATTCTATTCTATTCTATTCTATTCTATTCTATTCTATTCTATTCTATTCTATTCTATTCTTCTATTCTGTTCTATTCTATTCTATTATATTATATTATATTCTTAATGTCTGTGGAGATTCTCAGTCATCCAATGGTGCTTTTTTTTCAAGAAGCAACTGGGTTTTCTTTGGGGGTTTTCTTCCTTAAAAGCATTTGGCTTCTCATCTAAGAAGCTTCATCGGTTCAGAACTGAAGAAGCTGCTTGGATGAGAAGCGAAAAGTCTTCAAGGAAAAACAAAGTCCACTTGCCTCTTGAAAAGGCACCTTTGGGATCCAATTCTTAGTTTTGCTTTTTCTTCTAATGGACAGCTTGTGGGCATAATTCGTGAATTCCGTCATTGCGCTAAGACTAAAGAGGCTGCAGAATAAGACACTTTATGGTATGCAATTTCGTTAGGTTTGGCTTCCCTTCATGTGCTGAGTGAATCCTACATTGTGGAATATAAACAACAGTGTAAGCACTCAGATATTTGTGGACCTTATAAGAAGCTTCTTGGATGAAAAGTGAAAAGTTTCCAAGAGGAAAAGAACAAAACCAAAGTCCAGTTGCCTTTTGGGAAACACCTTTGGGACAACCATGACCTTGATGACTGAGAATATCCATAGATGTTCAGATATTCAGTATTGGGGCCGGAATAGCTCTGGCTGGTAAAGCCTGTTATTAAGAACACAAAGCCTGCAATTACTGCAAGGTTGACTCAGCCTTCCATCCTTTATAAGGTAGGTAAAATGAGGACCCAGATTGTTGGGGGGGCAATAAGTTGACTTTGTAAAAAATATACAAAATAGAATGAGACTATTGCCTTATACACTGTAAGCCGCCCTGAGTCTTCGGAGAAGGGTGGGGTATAAATGTAAAACAAAAAAAAAACCAAAAAACCAAAAAAAATGTAAACAAAAAAAAATTGTATATCAAAGTCAATCAAATTGTGATTTAACGTGAGCTCACATCCAAGTAATGAAGCAAGTTTTTATTTATTCTGGTTATCTGGGTACACATTAGGCACTGAGCTAGAAACTAAACTGAAATCGGTTCATCCAACACACTGCTCTAAAATAGAAGCTAGTTTGTGAGATAATGTGCCCCATTAGAAGGGTAGCACTTTGCCTTCAGTTTCTATTTCTCTTGAAGTCTTGGCATAAAGCTGCACAACTGCACAACTGGCTTCAACATCTTGTATTAATTTTGACTACTTCCATTATCCATAAACTAGGATCAAACATTTTACAGATTGATAGAAAAGTTAGACCACCCACTTTAGTGGTCCACCACAGGTTACCTGATAGATCCTATTGGCTTTTGGAAATAATTTGTGGTTCTTTCTATAGTTCTGGTGCATGGTGCAAATTAGATCTTTATTGCTGTTTAGAACGGGTGGAGAGCAGCCACTTTAGACAGGATTATGGTGCAGACATTCCCTGCTTATGGATCCTAGAGAATTGCCTAATTTCCAGAGGAGATCCAGAAAATGAAATGGTTCAAAGAACACTTAGAATGCTGCTGAAGAATGAAGAGTGAATTCAGTGGTACAGAATAAAATTCTTATTAAAGTTTGCCACCACTTTGCAAACTGCACTGGCTGCACTTCAAGGTCCAGGTTATCATATGCACGTAATCTTCGCCTTATGACCACAATTGAAGTCCAAATTTCTGTTCCTAAGTAAGGCACTTATATGATTTTGCCCCATTTTATGATTTTTTTTGCCACCTTTGTTAAGCAAATCACTGCACTTATTAAGTGAATCATTTTACAAACCCAGTAGATACCACTTTAAAATGAAAATATGATCTGCAAAAATAATTATAACAATGGAAACTATTTTTTCTATCAAAACTTTTGTCTGAAAACGAAAGCATCCTTCAGCTTGGATGATCCCATGAAAAATACAGGTTTGTCCCGGAGTTGTGTGATCCCATTTTGCAACATTCTAACACGCAAACTCAATGGGGAAGCCAGATTCACTTAACAGCTGTGTTACTAACTTAATAACAGAAGTGATTCGCTTAACAAATGTAGGAAGAAAGGTTGTAAAATAAGGCAAAATTCACTTAACAAATGTCTCGCTTATCAATGTAAATTTTGGGTTCAATTGTGATCATAAATCAAGGACTACCTGTATTAAACAAGAATTCCTTTTCAAGCAGAACTGAAAATGTGATGTAAAACTAGAGTACTTTGGTATACTGTCCATATTCATATTTTATTATGTGATTAATAGCAACACATAAATCATACAAAGCTTGTTTTGGTTTATTACAATCAAAGATCAATTCAAATTGTACTGTACTGTACTGTACAAAATACAAATTAAAACAAATAAACATCCTTAGTACAAATTAAACCCCTAACATCTTCTTGTGTAAAAAGTAAGGCAGCAAAATTTTGCAACTATATAACATTTCATTGTTTGTATCAGTCAGTAGCAAAGGAGGCAGATAATATACAACAATCAGCATAACACGTGTCTAATGTGCCTACCTGTAATAAAAGTAGAATATTAGGAGATGGTTAACTGATCCCATTTCTTCAGACTCCCTGAAGAAAGACATTCTGAAAAAGGAAGACCTGTGTATTGGTCCTGTAAACTGCTGAGGGCATGACATCAAAACACACCTCTGTTTGGCATGAGCAACTCAACATAGACAGTTTGCCAAATTATCAGCTTCTCTAAATTGCCAATGATTAATGACCTTTTTATAAGTCTGTCAGTCTGGACAGCAATGTCCCATAGGTCCTGTTACACAGTTTTCCTTGCTTCCAAAAGTCTGACAGTAGTAAAAGTGGGTAAGTGTAGGCTTGCCCTATACTAACCATCTTCTGCCCCGCATCATATAACCAACTTGAAGAATCAGAAGGATAAGGCCAGAGAGTTGATACTTCAATCTGAGGTAGTACTGTATGTAATTTTCACTAACTAAACCTGAGTCTCCATTGTTAACAATCCCAATCCTGATCATACAGCAACATTGCAGGTACCCCTAGGCATTCCCAAAACAGCATGCAACAACTGAGTTTGAATTAATTCCAAAGGGTGATAATCTTTGCGGTTGTAGAGTTCTGCCCCATATAATAGCTGGGGAAATAAAATATTATTATTATTATTATTATTATTATTATTATTATTATTATTATTATTATTATTATTATTATTATTATTATTATTATTGCTTAACATAGTGTAAGCCGCCCTGAGTCTTCGGAGAAGGGCGGGATACAAACCTTCGCACATATGTGCTAGTCGTTCCCGACTCTAGGGGATGGTGCTCATCTCCGTTTCAAAGCCAAAGAGCCAGCACTGTCCGAAGACATCTCCATGGTCATGTGGCCGGCATGACTAAATGCCAAAGGCACATGGAACGCTATTACCTTCCCACCAAAGGTGGTTCCTATTTTTCTACTTGCATGTTTTACGTGCTTTCGAACTGCTAGGTTAGCAGAAGCTGGACAAGTAACAGGAGCTCACCCTGTTACGCAGCACTAGGGATTCGAACCACTGGAACTGCTCAGCGGTTAGTCTTACTATTAGCCACTGAGCCACCACGTTCCTAGCTGGGGAATTACTTTTCTATTAAATATTGGGATAACAGGTAGTCCTCAATTTACAGCAGTTGATTTATTGACCATGCAAAGTCACAACGGCCCTGAAAAAAGTGACTTAAGACCATTTTTCACACTTACGACCTCTGAAGCATCCCCATGCTCATGTGATCAAAATTCACATGCTTGGCAATTGATTCATACTTATGACTATTTGTGACCCAAGATCATGTGATCACCTTTTGCAACCTTTTGATAAGCAAAGTCAATGGGGAAGCCAGATTAACAACCGGGTTACTAATTTATCACCTGCAGTGATTCACTTAACAACTTTGGCAAGAAGGTCGTAAAATGGGGCACAATGTATTTAACAAATGTCTTAACAACAGAAATTTGGGGCTCAATTGTGGTCGTAACTTGAGGACTACCTATATTATCAATAATTGAAGAGCACAAACTTTGCAGTGCCTCAGGTTTAAAGATCCCGTAAAGAGCCAATCAAGTTCTACCCCGCTAGTTTTCTGTGGCATGCATTCAATTTTCCTACCATTCAGTAATTATATACTATGGCACACTTCTAGGTACCCTACTTTTAGAACTAAAACAATAGACAATATCATTATCCATCCTGAAGCATACCTCAAACTCTACAAATTTATTTTGGCCGAAGTTATTAAATATAACTATATTTTATGAGCGCTGCACCTTGTCAAGTGCAAGCAACCAAAACCACTTGTGAGAAGGCCAAGGTATATACCGGTAGTTTACTGCTGACCTCCTATATTACAAGAATTACACCAGACTGTCTGGCTTCCCTTGGGAAAAGGCGGTGTAGACTAAAGGTTTGGTCTCAGATATTTCCTCTCTGAACTTCCCGTAGTGCATATGTGTATGGTGGGGGGATGTCCTCCCTTTCAGCCCACAATTCCACCACATCTTGGAACAATATGTTATTCTCTTAAATGGTCACTTCATATAGAACCATTTAGGATTTCCATATCTAAGTTACAGAATATCATTTCCCCTCAAGGCATGGTTGGCCCCCACCCTGAAAACATGGTTGTATTTTCCCTGGGGAACCTGGGGACCACCAAAGGAGATTTAGTAGATCAAGTGCTTGATTTGATGGTGGTGTTGTAAGCTGCTTGGAGTTACCCATGTGTGAGTTGGGCAGTTAGTTATATACATTTGTTAAATAAATAAATAATAAATAAATATCTTGCCATTTGGACCAATAATAGGCCTTTCTAGCTGAAGGTGCGACCCTTAAAATAACATGTCAGAAAAAAACATTTCCTATATCCTCAGGAGGATAAAATTGGCATAAAAAGGGGGTAGAATAATTTGCCCCCATCTTACTATTGAAGTCTCATCCTAAATAACACAAGCATGTGAAAACCTCAGTAAAATAACCAGTAAAATCTACATTGGCTGAGATTTAGCATAATAACTAATTGGCGGTTGGGGGGGAAACAAGTAGATAATTACTACTTATCTCCCTTAAGGTTAAGAGGCAAGATAAGGCAAAATGTTCACAAGGAACTGTGTATATTGTATATCTTCACATCTATATTTAAAGCAACAAAAGAAGCCAGTTCCCCTCTTCGTGTTCTTCTTTAGTGCTCCTTAGCATTGGTATACAATCACAGGAAAATAAAATCAATCCATATCTCTTTCATCACATAACTTGTAATATCAGAACTTCACAGGATTTAATGTAACTCAAGAATGGGGCAATTACTTATGTGTTTCTTGGAGAAAAAATTATTTTTAAAATGTATGTTATCGTTCTGAGTTGAAATTGAGCAGGGTTGCATAGAGTTAATTAGGGTAGACTAGCCATTCCTAAGTAGATGCCATCCAAGAGTGATGTACTTTAAACACCCACAGCCACAGGGCAGAAATTATAGATGTTGTGTTCGTCACACCCAGAAAGAATCGGGTTGAGAACGGGTGTGTTTCTGCAAAAAAAAAAAGGTACTGAGCTGCAGTAAAAAAAACAAAAAACAATAGCAGCTTTTCCTCAGAAAGGATAAACCCTGGAACATCATGCCCCTCAAGGTGAGATTCGGCCCAGCATTTTGGCCTTCTGAAAGAACCTGAAGACATGGCTCTGCCAACTGGCTTGAGGCCCCAATGGGGGCATGTCAATCCAGAGTTGGTTAATGTGCATCTTGCGCCACCTCTTCGTCAATTTTAAATCAAATTTAATGTTACTATTTATTGTTTTGATCTTTTATATTGGTGTTTCATTGATTGATTGTAAGCCACCTTGAGTCCCCTTTGATGACAAAGACAGCGATAAACATTTAGGAGTTTAGAATCTGACACATAATCGTTGTAATATATGAGTCACTTGTAGAGTGAATTAGTAATATTAATTAAATTGAACTCTGATGTTAGTTATCTTCTAATCTGTAACTGCTGAGCTACTGAAAGACATTTTTGTTTCCTGAAGGCAAATTCTTGTGGTACGTGGTGGCTTATGTTGTAGTTCCAGTCTCAGAAGTGACATTTTCCTCATCATACAGAGTGTATATGCATACACAACCATGGGAACGCATAGCACTAGGAAGATTCCCCACAATTTCCCATTTATTACTTTCAGGATCATATTTCTCAATGTTCTGCAGGTAAGAACCTCTGGAAGAGGAATAGCCTCCTGTCACATAGATACATCCATTCATGACGACTGCGCTGCCTTCCATCCTTCTTTCTATCATATCAGCCTTTTGAGTCCACACATTTTGCTCAGGATCGTAACAATCTGTGATTGTTGTCTGACCGCCCACAAGATACAACTTGTTTTCCAATGCAATGGAACATAATCCATACTCTACAGCAAAACATAAATTATTAACATTGTCCATTATATTTTGAAGAATTAAAAAAAAAGAAAGGAGGCCTACCAATTGACAGAAGTAGAATCTTCATCTAAATGTTCTAATATGGTTCTCTGTTGATTTCAAGAATTTTAGTTTTAGATTATGATTTGTAGCCACATTTTGCTTAACTGAGATAAGGAAATTTATCTATTTACTTATAAATATATTCTTCAGACAAGGGCTTTCTTAGCATCGTACAGGAAAGTCACAAGAAATAGGTGTTATTGCAAAGAAGTTGAACATAGTAATTGGCAAAGGCATGCAAAAAGTGAAATCAGTACAAATGCTACAACGTAAAGAATAAAAAGGGAAATAAACAGAAAAGGCAAGGACACATAGCGATTTACAACATCATAACACAGCCAAACGTGTTATGAAAACAAAAATAAAAATCACAGGTTATCAATATTATTAAAATATTAAAATAATCAACCTCAAAATCACAGAAATGTTATGCGGCATCCCAAATGACCTAAATCTTAACTTACGCTTAAAATTCTTCTAAAAAGCTCTTCTGAATACTTAAAAAAGGGTGTCATATGTTTCTTGGTGCTATAACTGGAAGCATTGATTTCTAGCAACTCCTGAATATTATGTGGGGGAAGAATTCTCAAAGTACCCATACAAAACTCATGAACTGAAAAAGTAAATTTCAGATGCAGTGGAAGTTCTGTAGGCTGCTTGGTCAAAGCCATATAATGCTTTATTGGTCACAACTAAACTGTACTCAGTAGCCTTTGGCTGAGCGCCAAAGAATTGAGGCCTTTGAACTCTGGTCCTGGAGAAGATTCCTGCGAGTCCCTTGGACTGCAAGGCAAACAAACAAGTCAGTCCTAGAGGAGTTCAACCCTGACTGCTCTTTAGAAGGCCAAATCCTGAAGATGAAACTGAAATACTTTGGCCACCTAATGAGAAAGAAGGACTCACTGGAGAAGAGCCTAATGCTGGGAAAGATTGAGGGCAAAAGAAGAAGGAGACGACAGAGAATGAGGTGGCTGGATGGAGTCACTGAATCAGTAGGCGTGAGCTTAAATGGACTCCAGGGGATGGTAGAGGACAGGAAGGCCTGGAGAAATGTTGTCCATGGGGTCACAACTTCACAACTAATAACAACAACAACAGTAGTCTTTCAGCATTACTGTATGGGTTGAAAAGCAGATTTCACATAATAATATGTGGATGGCTGCATTCTGTATCTGTGGAAACTTTTAGCTAATCCTCAGAGCAGTCCCATGGAGAACACACTGCAGAAATCTACACAAGAGATGATGAGGTCAATAGTATCTGTCATCAGGACCTTTTTCTCCAAGATTTGCAACCGGTATACCAGTTGAATCTGGGCAGATACCCCTTGAAAAATACCAGAAAGGTGTCCCTTTCAGAATTATTTGCATGTTAGCAAGGAAGAAGACCCCCAAAGCTGAACTGTAGACTTTCCTAATGGTCAGGAGATGTTAATTCTTGAGGTTTAAGCTTTTGAAAGAGAACAAGGCATGAGAGTCAAAGCTAATGATGATCATGTCCCCAGTACTGTATGCTAGTTTTTTTGTACAGGGCCAAACTGATGTACAGTAGTTATAATTCATCTTACTGAATAAGAAATGAAAAAGAAAGCTTTTTAATTGTATTTTAAGTCTAAGCCACCAGAGACATCCTGAGTCAGGTGACTTTTAAAGCTAATAAGTAGTGCATAAGTAAATAAATATGGATTGACTAGAATTGGAAGAATTTTTCATTATAATTGGGGGGGGGCATTTTTCTGTGTGGATACAAGACAGCCATATATCTGTGATGCTTTCATTGACTAGGAATTGGACTCAATTATCCAAATGTCCTTTTCCTTCTCTGTGACTCATATGTAAATACTTTCAATGGGAGAACAGGTCTACATTATTTATTTAAATTGTTTTGTAGAAGCAAAACTTACCTGGGTACGAACTTGTGGTGATTATACTCCATTCATCAATATCTGAATTATATGTTTGAATTTTATCGTAAGTGCAGCTTCCCCGATAACCGTAATGGCCTCCGGTGACATAGATGACTTCATTCAGGACGCAGGCAGTGGCATTTCCAACACCTATTTAGTAATACTAAATTTGTAAAAGGCTTCCAAAAAGAAATAATATTCAGCACAACTTCCATCAACAAGCCATTAATATGATACATGCACACAGCTAATAAGTAATTAATACAGAAACATGTCCATCATTCAACATGTCCACCTTTTAAGATAAGTAATATTGTGCAAAGCACAGAAAAAGAGTAAAAAATAGTAAGACAAAGAAATTAAAAAGATAAGAAAAGGACAAAGAATTAACTCTAGTTTACTTGGACACAATTCCCCATATCTTTCTCTACTTGCCATCCAGCCTTATGTCCACTGCATCCAAAGATACCTCCGTATATTTTCATTAGTTTTTCTAGTTACTTTTACTTTCAATATTTACTCTTTGCAACCAACCACTACACACTGCCCATCTTCCATATACATACATACATACATACATACATACATACATACATACATACATACATACATAAACAAAACTTGAGCAAATAGAATTAGTATACCATGATAGATTGTTTACTAAATATAAGACGTTTTAAGATGCACAAATGCTGGAAGATATGTAATTATATGTATAATTTGCAATTTTAGTGTCACCTTAGTCATTTTTTGATATATTACTTCTCAGATCCATACTCCTTGTCGCACTGCATAATCTACTTAATAATTGTTGCAAATAATGTGAAATCTCAACCCACAACACAGCATGGTCTGCATACAATGTACATAAACGTTAATATCTCTAACCTATACATCTGCATTTCTTATACTGTATCTTTAGCCAAATATTTATTCTCACACACACTTTATAGATAAGGTAGTCCTCATTTAAAGATCCTAACAGGGACCAGCAATTCCATCACTAAGTGAAGCGATCCAAGTAGACTATCATGTGACTGCCCCCCCTCCTTTGTGATGGCAGTTCCAACAATTCCAATTGGGATTGTTAAGCGAAGAATCACCTGCAGTCATTGAGTGAGACATCTTGTGACTAAGACTTACAACCTCCCATTGGCTCCCCTATTGATTATGTTTGTCAGAAGCTGTCTGGGAAGGTTGCAGATGGTGACCACGTGACCCTCAAGGCTACCAGTATTTCCATCATAGGCTGTGCTTACAGTATTTAGCAATTTAGCAATTGACTTAAAATTCCATATTTGTGCAAAACATTCTACCATTTAAGCCTATTCACTTTATCATATGTTTTACCTCTATCAATAATAAATTCCCTTTATCTCAACTATACATTTCTTAATAACCCACTGAAGAAAAGAAATGATCTACATACCACTGCTGTAAAATTACACTGAATTTCACATTAATTAATATTAAAAATTCCAAATTTTTAAACAATCTTAATTAAACATATACAAAGGGCAGCTGGATATATCAGTACAGCTACCCTAATCCAATAAACTGTACTTTTACCTGGTTTACATTGAACATTTTGGATTGTATAATTTCTGAACCTGATTTTCTTGTCATTTACTATATTTATGCATCAGAAATTGGCAATTTTATTTTTATTTTGTTGAGATAGAAACTGAAACTGCAAATGATTTAATATTTTCACTAACAAAGCTATTTTTATTGGTTTAAATAGTATATTTCAATCACCAAAATCAAGCATAATAAAAAATTAACTAGTGTAAAAATTCACTAACAAATGCTGTTTTTATTGAAATGAAGCTTAAATACCAATAATTAGATTACACTGGGTGCGAACAGTTCTGCCATAATCGTACACAGTTACAATAATCTGCACTGTAAAACATTAATCTACTGTTTTAATTGGTGTAAAACAATGTTTTTATTAAACTTCCTTTTTTTAGTAATGTATGTCTTATCCCACTCTATGGTGTGCATATAAGTGTATCTGCTTTTGCTTAAGTAAATTGCAGTTACATGTTGTAGTTGCCTGCACATATAACTGCAATTTACTTGGCAAGGTTTTTCAGAAGTGGTTTGCCCTTGCCTCCTTCCCAGAGCTCAGAGAAAGTGACTGGCCCAAGGTCACCCAACTGGCTTTATAGGTAGGACTAGAACTCAGTCTACTGCTTGGTGCCTAAATGACTTCACCAAATTGGCTCTCATGGGAGAGATATAATTGATAAAAACAGTGACCATTTAAGCACAAAGCTATACTAAACATAACTGATATATGATTAAGCATATTATTTAAATGCTAACGTATTAAACCTAGGCAAACAGGCAAATCTTATGCAAGTGCCAGCCTCCACATGAGATATGATTAACAGTGGATCGAGAACTGGATGTGGTGTTTGTCTCCACATCCCTTAGAAGGGAGATGATATCAAAGGTGAGATCACTGAGGAAGGGATCAGCGCCTTTTGTGTGTGTGTGTGTGTTTTCATAGGTTTTCATGGATATATGTATGCAGGTTTTGGTATGTTTGGGTCTTTTCCCATGTAAGATTGGAAGTATTTAGGCAACATTTCGATGAGGTCTCACTCATCATCTTCAGGCTTTGGCTTTGTTCTTATGTGAGCAGACCCGAAATGCCAAGACCTACACACACACACATGTTTTCGTATGTAGGTCTTGGCATTTTTGGGTCTTTTCCTGTGTAAGGTTGAGAGTATCTTGGCGACGTTTCGACGAGGTCTCATTCATCATCTTCAGGCTGGTGCTTTCGGCTTCATGCTTCTGTGTGTATGTATGTATATATATATGTGTGTGTGTGTGTGTGTGTGTGTGTGTATTGTGGAAGAATTTAAGCAATTTAAACATTAATTAATATTTTGGAATAGAGCATCTAAGCATAGTCAGAAGGTAAGTTTTTAGAACTAGTAAGAAGTTTTGCTGTTGCATAGACATCTGATCACTTATCTTTGTCTTTTCTTTGCAATCAATCATATGTTTAACATGCCTGTATTGCTTAATTATAAATTTATTGTCTTTGTTTCATGGTCTCGCCACTGGATGTTACTGAACATATCCAAGTGTACTTAAACTGGCTTTATAAATCCATCATGGAGACTGAATTACTCTTCAAAATCCTCCTTTTGGTAGATAAAACAAACTTTACCTTCAGAAGGGAGAGAAAACTTGTCAGTCAAAAAGTTCACATGTATAGGTTTTTCTCTAACAATTGCATAGTGCCCAGAATCATAAA
The DNA here is from genome assembly GCF_028640845.1 of Ahaetulla prasina. NCBI lineage: Eukaryota > Metazoa > Chordata > Lepidosauria > Squamata > Colubridae > Ahaetulla > Ahaetulla prasina. The sequence continues at coordinate 218,187,307 of NC_080539.1, forward strand.
TTGATGGATAGATAGACAGACAGACAAGCAGGCAGGCAGGCAGGCAGACAAAATATAGAAAGACAAAGCTTCTTGCTCTTTCTATTAGAAATACTCATCCCTTGAGAATTAACTACTGTAAAAATGCTAGGGTTAGGGTTAGGAATTGGAATTGGAAAGGATACCATCTTGTTTTACCATACTTGATGTGACATCCATTTTCTGAGGTTGTTCACTTCATTTTCAAAATGCCAAGTGTGACCACTGATCCCAAATGATTGAGCCACCTATTCTAACCAGACCTTAATTAGTACCTACCCAAAGCAGCCCAAAATAGAAGTGGGAAACAATGCAGTTCCATTTAAAAAATACATGCAGGACTCAATTAACAAGTTATGCAGCAAGTCGATTACCTTTAATCATGTTTGCAATTGGGAACCATTTCTTTCTTAAAGGATCATAGAATTCCGCTTCTTCAGCTGGAGCCCCTTTTCGATAACCTCCCAGAGTGTAGATACAGCCACTTAAGGTAACTGCGCAATGGTAGTATTTTGCATTAAGCATGGGACAGCCTTCAGTCCATTCATCGGTTTCAAAATTGTATATCCACATTAAATCAAGGGCTTCTATATTGTCTGTTCTGTAACCTCCAGTCACGTAAACATTGGGTCCCAGGCTTGTGATTGCATAGCTTTCTCGTGTGTGATCTGGCATATCTGTTCCCTGGACCCAAACATTGTTTACTGAATCCCATATGTGGACTTCAGACAAAGGGTGCCAGTAATAGCCCCCAATCACATACATAATAGTGGTAGATCTTTTTGTAACTGCTCTTGGCTTGGAGCCCAATACGCTACGTATTAGAGATCTGATTTTATTTTCCTTTAACTGGCATGTCTTGTACAAGCTGAGGGCTGATTTCAAGTACATTTCATCAAAATCAATTTCAAGGCACCTCAACAGATCATAAATGTGTTCAATCCTGCTGTCCACCTCATAGGCAATCCATTTGGCAATGGGCTCTATCATTGCTTCTTCTTTCCATATATCAAGATTCTTTCTGGAGAGAATGAACTGGAGTTTCTTGTTGCTAATCTCTAGAAATTCTTCCCGTCTCCACACTTCTTCAAATCTGGACAATATTATCCTTCTGGATTCCTTCTCCAGCTCCGAACAGACATGGAATTCTGCAAACGAGTGCATCCCTAAACAGTTGTCAAGGTCTAAATGTCTGATGAGAAACTGCTCACAGGCTTTTTTGACGGAAGTAAACTGAAGATGATCAGCAGCTTGAAGGAGGCTTTGAACATTTTGTTTTGTTATCTGGATCTCTGATGTGTACGTGTACATCACCAGGGATTCCAGTATTATAGGACTGAACAAAGAAAGATGAATCTGATCCTTTGACTTTTCTTTCATGTCAGAGGTAAACATGGCTTTGAAATAGTTGCTACAAGCAGCTAGTACAGCCTTATGGCAATGGAATAGCACACCCGGTGCACACTGAAGGGTAATATCAGTGAATAACCCTTCAAGATAGAACGTCCTGAACGCATCCAAAAACTCTATAGGATGAGAGAGGTCTTTGTATCTATAGGTATATTCCCCCTGCTCAGTCAGTGCCATCACTGGAATAAAATATCAGAAACAACATGGCAGTGAGGTTCATGTACTCATTCCTATCACTGTCCATTCAGATATAAGACTTTCTGATTTCAACGGCAGAATCTTTTTGCAAATAATTTATCTCTAATGCTCACATAACAATTTTAAAAATCCAGCATATAAGCTCAAGAAACACATCAGGTAAAAAAGAAAATGCAAAGAAAACAGAAATATATTCCTTTAAAATAAAACCATCCAGAAATAATCAGTTTTAAGTTATTAAGCTTCACTGGTCTCAGCTCTTCAAAGGTCTCCACTGCCTCAAACAACTCGAACCTTCTTTCTTGCTCTCCCAAGCAGTGCCTCATCTGCTCCAGAATTTGATGCCAGCATCAAATTATCTTCCAACCAGGCTCACATTTTCAACGCCTGGTCTCCATACCTTACTTAAATGAAGCCTGCAGGACTGGAGAAAAGAACAGTCCTCTTATTTGCTGATACTAAGAATTCTACACAGATCACATATGTTTATCCTATAGTTTACACATGCATGATCTATGCAGATTTCTTATTATAAACAATATACATTTATATGAGGAAGAAGATTTTCTTTCAAATATTACAATGGATTAATTTGATTTAAATTTTGCAAACCAAGATACGGTGATCCTATTTAAATCCCTCTGAACAGAACAAGAAACAGATATAAATCCCACTTAGTTGGACTTAACTTATTAGTAAAAATTGTTCATAATTTTGTTAAAACACACTATTATCAGATCTAGGAATGCTAAAAATGTAAAATCACCTTAATTTTGAGTTCCAGACTAAAAGTGTATTTTCTATTTTTATCACTGTCAACCTATTTCATTTGCTCATTTTAATCACTGTTACTCATTCAATCATTCTTCCACTAACCTCAAAGTAATATATAGCAATATAAAGGGTTCTAACGCTACTATTTAACATACAAGATAAAAGGAGTTGTAAAATCAACAATTAATCAGGCAGGACTGTGAAAAGAACAAATTAACCCTCCCATCCTATGTATATTTAACTATGGCATTTCCCTAGGAGTAGATACCATGTAAGTCCAGTCCAGTTTACTTTTAGGTAAACAGGCGCATAACTGTGTTGTTTCTTAGGGGTAACAATATATTCTCATCCATCTCAAAACTAAGGCGGGTTGATTTCAGTAGCCTTATTTTCAGGAAAGGGATATAAAGCTAGATCATGCGGCACATCGCTAATCCCACAGGGGATTTCTCGCAACGCAAACACAATGCAACCTCTTTGTAGGCAATTAAGAGATTTTTGAGAGCAGAAAAGCAACATTTGGAACTTTTTAACGATCTCAAAAGCGGCAGGAGCAATAAACCGGCAGCATTTCAGAACCAAACGCCATCAACCGAGTTGTCTTGTCATTTCGCTGGGTGATGTTGCCTTGGGAAATAGAAAGGCGACGGAGTTTAATCCGAAATGATTTTTAAAAATCCCTCTGTAAAAAAAACACACAAAGCCTTCTATACAGCTGCGGTCGCCAGCCAGTTCTATGGCTCGTCTCGAGCCATCCCAGAAACTAGAGTTCACCCTAATAAGGCCAACCACGGTTAGCCTTACCCTGGCAATGCTGCAATCCCTTTCGACAAAACAGTCCAGTCAGCCGCAGGTCCTCGTTTCTTCGGCGGCTGTTCATTTATTTCGACAAATTCTCGACAGGTTTTATTCAAAGCGACGTCGTTCGGCCACCCCGCATTTGCTAAAGACTCACCCACCTGCTCTCCAAATTGGGTGACAAGGCAGAGCTGGGCTCGAACAAGCAAAGGAGCAGCTTTCAAAAATCTGAGCACGAAGGGGAGAGGGAAGGAGGAGGAGGAGGAGGACCGTGGCACTAAAAGGCAAATTGCCCGAAGCGAAACCCACCCTCGGGGCTAGGGTCGGTCGTGGGGCATTGTGGGAGCCGCTCGGCACCCTTGTCAATTGTTTTCTCCCCCCTCCCACGCGCGTGGAAATGAAAGGGGACAAGGCTATTAAATGGGGTATCGGGGGCCAGGAGGCGCAAAAGCCCGTTTTGCTCCCCTTGCTTGCTCCGTTCCCGCCCAACCCAATCCGCCAAATCGAGGCGCGCTTTGGAACAAAAGCTGGGGGGGGGGGAGAAAAAATTCGAGCGGGGTTTTGGTCGGAGCAGGTTGCAAACTTTTGAGGGAAGCGGCTTGGCCGCCCTCGCGCGCGCGCGCGCTTCGGCTGCAACCCGCTTATCCCTATTCTGAGAAGTGAGGAGGGGGAAAAAAAGAGGTGCAGGATGAAGGCGCTCGGAAGCCCCTCCACGAGTCTTTCTCGGAAAAGGGAAGGGAGGAAGGGCTCGGCTGCCCCGCTGACTATCTTTAGAAGAAATTCAGCTTCCCTTCGCTGCTGTAGGCTATAGAAGGAACAGATGGGAGAGGCGAGCTCCTATTTTGGTGCCTCAGCTGGCTCGCCGCCGCCTCCTCCTCCTTGTCCGGCCTGGCCCCTCTGTTCCCAACAAGGTCATCCTCAGCGTCTGGCGTTCAGCTCCCCTCCCTCTCATCCCCAGAGAAAGCTGTGCCTGCTGCTTCTGGGCCTCGGGGGTGGCGGGGGGGGGGAAGGCAAGGGTTGCCGTAAAAGCGTCTGTTGGGCTGCGAATGGTGCCCGTTTTGCTTCCAGGGACTCCAAAGTGGAAACAAGAGCTTTGGCTTATCCAGAGTTCAGCGGGAGTGAGGGGGGGCTGGGGAACTCTCACGGGATATTTCCATGAGAGACTCTCCATAGACACTCATAGGGTATAAAATTGCTCCATCTCCTCTCCGTGCCCAGCCATTCCCAGAGATGCTGGCCAAGCTGTGATAGCAACTTGCTATTTATAAAGCCTTTTTAAATACCTGTAGTTCTTAAATCAGTTTGGGTAGGCAGTGGTTAAGGCATCAGGCTAGAAACTGGGAGAATGCAGGGTTCTAGTCTTGCCTTCAGCGCAAAACCAGCTGCATAGCCAGTCACTCGGCTTTTTTTTTTTAATTTACATTTATATCCCGCCCTTCTCCGAAGACTCAGGGCGGCTTACAGTGTATAAGGCAATAGTCTCATTCTATTTGTATATTTTACAAAGTCAACTTATTGCCCCCCCAACAATCTGGGTCCTCATTTTACCTACCTTATAAAGGATGGAAGGCTGAGTCAACCTCGGGCCGGGCTTGAACCTGCAGTAATTGCAGGCTGCTGTGTTCTAATAACAGGCTTCTAACAGCCTGAGCTATTACGGCCCTTTAGAGAGGAGGTAATGGGGAACTACTTCTGAAAAATCTTGCCAAGAAAACTGCAAGGAATACGGGTAGTCCTTGATTTACAACAGTTTGTTTAGTGGCCGTTCGAAGTTACGGCACTGGAAAAAGGGACCTATGATCATTTTCCACACTTATGACTGTTGTAGCCTCCCCATGGTCACACAATTTACATTTGGATGCTTGACAACTGACATTTATCCACAGTGTCCTGGAGTCATGTGATCCCCTTTTGCGACCTGACTAGCAAAGTCAATGGGAAAACCAGATTCACATAACAATCGTTTTACTAGTTTAATAACTGCAGTGATTCACTTAACAAACGTGGCAAGAAAAATAGTAAAACGGGGCAAAACTCACTGAACATATTTTTCACTTAACACATAAATTTTGGGCTCAATTGTGGTCATAAATTGAGGACTACCTGTAGTCCAGGCAATGGCCTGGATCAAGACAGACTTGAAGCCTTCACCACCCCCAGTTGCCTCCTTCCATGATAAGTGGAGTCTGTCAACCAAGAATAAAGGACATGATTCATTATTTTTGTAGTTTTCCTATCTAAGGAAGACTAGGCCCACATCCACACACATCATAGATGAATATATAGCCCTGATGAAATGTAAAAAAAAAAAAAAAGTGGAGCAATGTAGTTTACAAAATTGAGTATATTGCTGAAAAGCACCATTTCTTGCTATTCTTTTTGGAAAAGAAAATAATTGAAAAATTTACAAGCAATATAGTGTTGTAGGGATATTATTTTCCACAGAATCCACAATTATTTTTATTTTTGCTTTTTAATTATAATAAAGAAGTAATAAAAGCAAAATATATTTTTTTTCTCTTTGACATTGTATGTATCTTCACCATCATCATAATCAGAATTTATAATTCTTGAAAAATTCAAAATACTGGAAAGAACGTTAAGAGTTAAATTTGGGACAAACCTATGGCAACTGTCTATGGCAGGGGTGTCAAACTCGATTTCATTGAGGGCCGCATCAGGATTGTGGTTGACCTCATGGGGCTGGGGTGGGTGTGGCCAGCTCACAGCATGCCTGTGGTGGTCCAAGCGCTCTGCCAGCAAAAACAGGCTCCCCGAGCTCTGTTTTTGGCTGTGACAGCTTCATGCAACCTTCTGCCAACATAAAAGGAACTCGGGAGAGCTGCAAACGGCTGTTTTTGCTGGCAGAGGCACCGCAGGCCAGTAGTTTTCTGTTTCCAGGGCGGCCCAATGGGCCAGATCTAAGCACCCCATGGGCCAAATCTGGCCCCCAGGCTTTGAGTTTGACACCCCTGGTCTGTGGAGATTCTCAGTCATTTTCCTAGGAAAAACAAAATGCAGTTGCCTTTTGAAAAAGCATCTTTGGGTTGAGACTCGTTTCAGGAATCTCCAAGAAAATATTATAAAGCATTCAGAGAAATAATCATGGTTGAATTTTGTTCTGAATACTATTATATCAATTTCTTCCATTTTTTTTTCCTGCTGATCCTACTAGATCTAGCAAAGAGGGCATATTTCAGGTCCTCTCTATTAAACAATGTCATCTTGTTGGAAACATAATGCCTTTTCTCTAACAGTGCCCACCTAATAATAAAAATAATTAATAATAATAATAAATAATAATTATAATAATTATAATAATAAAAAATAATTGCTACCAACCTGCCTTCCATTGAAGACCTGTATACTGCGTGAATCAACAAGAGGGCCGTGAAAATATTTACAGATCCCTCACATTCTGGACAAACTGTTTCAACTCCTACCCTCAAAACGATGCTATAGAGCACTGCACACCAAAACTAGACACAAGAACAGGCCATCACTCTGCTAAACAAATAATTCCCTCAACACTGTCAAACTATTTACTAAATCTGCACTATTAATTTTCTCATCGTTCCCATCACCAATCTCTTTCCACTTATGACTGTATGACTGTAATTTTTGTTGATTATCATTAAGTGTTAAATTATACCCTATGACCATCATTTGTGTTGTAAATGTTAAATATTGTACCTTGATGAAAGTATCTTTTCTTTTATGTACACTGAGAGCATATGCACCAAGACAAATTCCTTGTGTGTCCAACCACACTTGGCCAATAAAAAATTCTATTCTATTCTATTCTTCTGGAACAGTATATTCACAGAGATCTGGTTGGTCCCAACCTTCTTAGCCCTTCATAAGGTTCTCAAGACCTGGCCGTTTCTTCAGATGTTTGGATCAGAAGAGTAGGAAACCACTTTTACTGATAATGAGTTTAAGATCAGAATGTATTATTTCCTTCAAGAGTCATGAGGTATCGTTTATAACTGTTGGTTTTTAACCTTTTGCACCACCTGTTCCGAGATGGGGCAGCCATATGAATTATTTCAATAATAAATAGCAGAACTCTGAGAGTCCGATTATAAATCAGGCTAAGATGGATGCACAATGGTTGAAAACACAAGCTATAATCCATGGGCCAAGTTAATTGTTAAAATCAGCATTCACATTTATCAAATAAGCAAATCTTTGGACCATGTAATAGGGTCCTCACCTATTTTTGAAGGAATGCAATATAAGCTTCATTAAAACTAGGGGAGAAGAATTTGTTAGAAAAAGCTTTAATATATAGTATATCCCCAACAGAGGAAGAAATAGAAAACCAATGTTCTTTTTATACTAATCAACTAAACGTCTGTTAGGTTAGGTCCAATACAGCATGTTGTTTCTGTTGATTTATATAATCACTATATTCTACAGTTAAGGCAAAATATTTAACAGGTAGTTTCAGTAATAAAATATTTAATTGTTATCTTTATAAGCATACATCTTAAATAAAAACTACAAATGAGATAAATTAATCATTGTTATTATTTTAAATAGTACACATATTTCAAAAGTTTTAGTAGGCACATAGTATTTCAAAGAATAACAAGTGAAATACGGATTTCTAAGCAAATTCACTATATCAAATGTACTCAGTATCTGAATTTTACCAGATAGTTAAATAACCTACTCATTAAGACCAACATAAATTAATATCCGAGAGCCAGCTAATATTGAGTTAATTTTTTTATCTTTTCCTTTCATTAATTTTAAACTAAAAAAATACATTATATACAAATATACAATTCCACATATTAAACCAATTTTCACACATTCACTTTTTGCAAAGGCTAAAAAGACCAACACAAAACTGCTTATCAATTTATGCTCTTTTTCAAAACTTTCAGATCAGTAACTTTTATATTAAGAGGAATTTGGCAGCACATTTTCTAACTAACCAATTTTATTAAAAGGCTGTCATGAATTGAGTTTCAGTTTATGAAGGCTTATGCCTCTTAACATTTACTAGTTGAAAAAGACAAAGTCATATATTTTTGCACATAGCCTAATACAGTCCTCCTGTTCCAAGATCTTCATATTTGTAACAAAATTACATAAAAAGGAAGATTATACCTCACAGGTATTAGCAAAGATAAATGTGGTGCCTTAGTAATAGATTGAAGCAGTGATTTTATCTTTGTGGCACTGACATATTATACTCTTCATTTTACATAATTATTTTTTGTAAGGCTTCAGTTCTATGTAGTTTATTTAGGAATAAATCCCACTGGCCTAGATTAGGGATTACTTCTTAGTAAACATGTACAGAATTGAACTGGATTCATATAAAGTATTTTGTTTATGAAAGGAAATACATCTCTCTCTGTGCATCATCTTATTTGCATTCTTACAGTTTATTTGCAGATAAAACCAACACTTCTATGGACAGTTAAATCAGATAGCATTAAACAGTACTCAGTATTGCCTACATTTATTTATATTGGTGCATTACCTTTAACCAGGTTGACTGATGCAGAATATTTGTTAAATAGGAGAAAAATGGGTATTATTTTTATTTATGCATTCTTTCAGTATGATACCAATAAACCGAAACCAACTGTTGTATTGTAATTGGTTACAAAAAAATATTCTGGATCTTTATAGTTTTACAGGACTCTGAGAGTGTTTTTCAATTCTAAGAAATAATATTCTGCTATTTTTTTGAAAAGCAGTCAATGACGGCAATTATTTGAGTGGGATTTCCACTCACACAATGGCAGTTGCTTTTTCCCCTTTATTGTTAAGAGCCAATTTGTATACTATCATGGATAGTATATAATTATAATTATAATATATAATTAAACAGAACTTACCATATATTAGAGAACAGACCTTAATAGTTCATCTGAAATGACACAGATGACTATTACATTTAATAATAATTTTGGCATCTGCTTCATTGAATTATTCATCCTACTAACTATATATTGATTTTGTACAAGGAAAGGGAAGACAAAATGATGTAAACAACATGTGATTTTTCTAATATCCAAAAAGAAAGGGTTCTACTATGAGAAAGTCAAGACAGTAGCACCAATTTGCTGTTGTTAGGCTAAATGGGAACTATTCTTTTATAAGCAATTCTAAGTAGGCAAGAATCTCAACACCAGAAGACCAAACAAGAACTGATGCTTCCAATGGAACAAGATCCTGAGCTAATTGAGAAATCATTTTCTCCAAAATATACCCATGGCGTGGCATAACAACATCATTCTTTTTTAAACACATTACAGGACACATATCATTCCCCCCGTCACCTATATATACAATTTGTGAGTACTTAACTCTTGAAGTTAAATTGCTTTCTAAAAATTCTTCTAAAACTTTCCTCTTACACAAATTTATGGGGCACTTTGTACAATCATGGATATGACAATTCTGTACAGAAAGATAGCCAAAGCTATCAAAACTTGCAGGGTTTGTAAACACTTCATCAAATAGTTGAAAAACATTTGCTGCTTTTAAAATCCAGTCAATAAAGACAGTATTGGAATCTGATATAATTATGCAATCAAAAAAGCCTTTGTGTTTGCCAATAAAATCTAAAAGATCTATCATTCCTGATGTAAATGGGATTGTTGTCATAGTCCTTTTCATATCTTCTTCTCTTACTCCATTATCTCCCAGATATCTAAAAACTCTGTCCATGTATTCTGTCCAGTGTCCCTTTTGATAGGAGTTTTTTATTTCATCAGGAAGTTTTGAACCCGGTGCACATTTAACAATCCAGGTATCACTGTTCTCATCTATAACTGTATGATCAAAATCAAAAACCAGTAGAACTCTCATTGTTGTTGGATATAAATATAACCTGGAAATGAGAAAAATAGTTTAATTATGAATGAAATAAATAATTTATATAATCATACTTTTATTTGATAGCCTTAAAATTTTCAGCAAGAAAAATAATACTGAGACATATATAAATCATTCATAATACTTCTAAAATGCATCTGAATACTTCTCAAAATATAAGTTATCTTTCAAAGAGGAGAGAGTCCAAGCTATATACTTCTATTCCAAATCAGAGTTTGTTGTGGCATCTAAACTGGGCAGCAATTACATGCAGCAAATCCTGGCATATATTTCAAACACAATGTCCACATTATGTTTTTACATAATGTGTAAGTTATAAACAATGCAGGAAGTTAGGGCTACTCAAAGCATTTCAGTTTTCATTTTACTCCTCTGTATGTGATATTTATATTGATTTACCTTAATTAACAAAAGAATAGTAGTCTTATTTAACGACCAGTAGTTTAACAACAATTTGAAGCTATCATGACCCGCAAAAAGTTACTTATGACCCATCCTTGAAGTTAGGACTAACACCCACCCACACAAACACATCCACACCATGGTCAACGTGATTGCATTTTGGGCACTTGACAACTGGCTGTTTATGACCAGTTGCACAGTTTCCAGCAAAAAAGTGCCCATTTAGGAAAATGGATTCACTTAATGACCTTCGGATTCATTTAACAACTATGGTGACTCACTTTACAACCATTGTAAAAATAGTTGTAAAATCAAGAAAAGTCACATGATTTGCTTAACCATCACAGTAACTTATTGTCAAAATTCTGGGGTGAGTTGTCATTAAGTGAGAACTACGTATATACTACAGCATATAATCATTAGTCAAAACAAAAATTCAAAGAGGATATTTGATTACATTATCAAAAAGTATAGAACTGACACAGATAGATAAGAGAGATTTATATATATGTGCATTTTTTTAAAAAAAATAAACCAAAATACACCAATGATACTCACTGGATGATGTTTGAAACTTGAATTCATTGGAGTAAATCAAATAGAGTGAAATTATCTCAGTTCTGCCAGAAAATGACTGCAAGCCACTTAACTATACAGAGACAGAGAGAAGAAAATACATGTTCTTATTCTGATCTGGCTTGAATGAACCCAGAAAGGCACAGAGGTTTTCTCTGTGCATTTTACCAATAATCTTGGTAAAGAGACAAGATTTGGCTTAATGGTAAATTAGGCTAATATTAACCTATGAAGTTCATGGATAAACAAAGTACAAAGCTCACGTTATTTCACAATCTAGAATACCACAATGTAATGAGATAACTGTATGCAATAAAGGAGACTCTGTTATCAAACAAAAGCCAGATTCTATACATCATAAGAATATACAAATTAAGTATACAAATTAAACAAAGTATACAAATTAAAATATTATTATTATTATTATTATTATTATTATTATTATTATTATTATTATTTAGTACATAGATTTTAGATATTTCAGAAACATCAACTCTTTGAATCCATTTATAGCATACGATTTTAAATGAAAGAGCTTAATAACTTTCCTCCAACCAGGTTTCATCCAAATATGTTGGAATAATAATGGATGCCAACTATTAGAGCTAGAAGACATTTATCATCACATTAACATGTAGCTGACTTTACAGTCTCATTGTATGGGTTTTATCTTTTCAAAAACCTTGGCTAAAAGATAAAGATTTGACTGAAAAGCTTCAATTGTCTTTGAAATTCACCAAACATGCCTGGATTCAATGACTCCCATATTCTGTTAATGTAAATCACTTTGAAAATACTGAAGCATACATGGCAAGCCGGAAAAGAAATGTACGGGCAATTAATGTAGCCCTGAATCTGACCTGCTTTTGGCTCTTTGGAAATAGGCAAAGAACAGAATGAACATCTGTACTCTCCTGAATAATTTACAGTCACTGGAGCAAATGCATTTACATTTAAAAAAATAAATGTTTAGTTATAAGATCAAGGCAAGTCCTCGGTCTATTTGCAAGCCCCGGACAGCCTGGCAAATGTGAACTATCACGAGAAGCAATTCATCTTGTTCTGTAGGGACAAGAATGGTATGCAAGTCAGAAATAGCTCAAAGCTTTCCCAAGCATTAGCAGATGGACGGGTCAGCCAGGTGAGACTCTATACAGCAAAGGCCAGATCTGCAATCGCTAATCAAGGAACCCGTATTTCGCTAAGCTTTTCCACTGCCCGCAGCAGTCTATATAGACATCTTAAGGTTCTTTTTTCGTACGGTCGCTATCTTTTTACAAAAGCCACCAACCGCTATAAAGGCGAGCCGTCAACCCGTCAGATGGCTCCTTCGCGGGGAGTCTCAGGGAAGCAAGGCTGCCAGGGACGCCGTGGGAAAACGAGCCGCGAACGACGCGCCAAGGCTCCTCGCGCGCACAGCAGTCACTCATTGCGAGGCGATTGAACGGCTCCGACAAGGAGGCCAAAGCCGGCCCGAGGACTTGCCTAGGCCACCGGCCCTGGGGGCGCCGCAACAGACCTCTCCCTCGGAGGCAGCCCGTCTTCCGAGTGTGCACCCTCCCGGCTTCGGCCCAAGTCCGGGGACTGGGCGAGAGAGCGAGGTGGTGAGGGGCAGAAGCTGTCAGCCTGCACAAATGGGAGGAAGAGAGAAAATCCAGCTGGAAAGAGAGAGAGAGAGAGGACCGGGAAAGCGGCCCACCGGCGTCCGGCTCGACACCCAACCGACTTGCCTTGCAACGTCTTGGCCACGCCAGATCACGTGACCGGCCAAACAAGTCTCGCAACCCTCCCCCTCCCCCTCCCCGCGACAGCAGAGCGTCGCGTAACTTCGCCAGGCATCCGTTCCCCGGTTGCCTGGCAACCGCCGAACACCCTGGTGCCTCGCGCTGCTTCGGTTAGGGCATCTCGGGGCGGCCTCCTCATCCTCATCCTCCCCCCCTTCCCAGCTGCCATGGGCGCGATGCTTCGCCCCGAGGTGCGATTCGGCAGGCGCAAGGGGCAGATGCGAGAGGCTACGCGTGAGTTTCTTGCGGGGAGGGAGAGAAGCTGGAGGGGCCCTTGGTGCTCTCTGAGCCTGGTTGTTTTCTTGCAGATGTCTCGTTCCCCAAGCTGGGTAAAATCAGCAATGCTCAGATCGGTGCTCAAATTCCTCATTTTAAACCCGAGCTACAATAATATTTTCCTTTATTTGAGGGAGGATTGCAAGGCGCGCGAGCCCGAGCTCAACGGACGCCGTTGTATTATCTCTGCCCGCCGATTGGTTGATTGATTTCCTCAGTCTTTGCTCTGCCAGAGTGAGGGGGAAAAAACACAATCCTTCAGACTTCCTTAAACGCGCACAGAATATTGGATAATTAATACTGTATTGGTACTGAGCTTGTCGATCAGAAAAGTCGGCAGTTCGGCGGTTCGAATCCCTAGTACAGGTCTTCTGCGTGAGCAGGGGGTTGGACTAGATGACCTCCAAGGTACCTTCCAACTATTACTGTTACTGGTATAAAGTGTAAGTTCTTTAAAAATCGGCAACTTAAGATGTGTGAACTTCAATACCCAGATTTTCCCAGCCTACATGTTGGCTGGGAAATTCTCAACATATCAGTTTTGGAATTCTGGGAGTTGAAGTCCACGCATCATAAAGTGTGTAATAATCCCATAATCCTAAAAGCTTTAACCAAAAACTTTCTACTATTGACCTCACCCCATTCCTAAGAGGACCATAAGGGGCGTGCATAAGCGCACAAACGTGCCTACCGTTCCTATCCTATTGTTTTTCTTTTCTTCTTCCTATATATATATATATGAGTAAATATTATGAGGTATAAGCATATATATATATATATATATATATATATATATATTTATATATGTATATATATATATATATATAGGTCTTTGGTTGTTCGGGTTTTCTCCCGTGTAAAATTGGAAGTGTCTTGGCGACGTTTCGACGAAGTCTCATCCGTCATCTTCAGGCTTCAGCTTCGTGCTTCTGGGAGCAATGTGTGATCGCAGCTGTTTCTTCCTTTTAACTGCTAGTGGGGGTTTGAACTGATTGGGTGGGAGCTTGGCTGTGCTCTGATTGGATGGGGGTTTTTCTGCTCTGATTGGCTGGGGTGTGTCCTGTGTTGGTGGGGCTTTGGTTGTGCTCAGTCTAGTCTGTGCTGCAGGGGGATTTGAGCTGGTGAGCTGCATAGCTGTTGTTTGGCTTTGTGGTCGTGCTACATCTTCATAGTGGGTCTGCTGCATGAATGGATTGGAGGGGTTTGAAATGGCTAATGTTGCAGCTGCGGTCTGGCTTCTGGTCCTTGGTCGTGCTTCATGATCAGTGTGGGTTTGGGTCTGCTTTCTGGGTGGATGTGGAGGGGTGACATCCTGTGTGGACCTTGTGAGTGTGGGTCTGGTGTCATTCCTCGTGTTAGGGACTCGTTTGTCAATAAGAGCGGGTTTCCAAATGGCTGGTAGGCGGGAGGTGTCATCTCGTTTGTTCATGCTGTGTGGGCGTTTTTCTATCTCAATGGCTTCTCTGATTATTCTGTTGTTAAAGTGTTCAGTTTTGGCGATAGTTCTGGTCTTTTTAAAGTCAATATCATGTCCTGTGACTTTAAAGTGTTGGACCAGGGAAGAAGTTGGTTCCTCTTTTTTGAATGAGTTCTTGTGTTCTTCAATGCGTGCACTTATTCTTCTGTTGGTTTGTCCAATGTATGTGGTGGGGCAGGTGGTGCATGGGATTTCATATACTCCTTGATTTTCTAACTCAATTTTGTCTTTGGGGTTTCTTAGGATGGTGGATACTTTTCTGTTTGTGCAGAATGCTGTCTTGATGTTGTGTTTGTGGAGGATCTTGCTGATTCTGTCTGTGGTGCCTTTTATATATGGGAGGAGGGCTGTGCCGTTTTCTTGTTCTCTGTCTTGGATTTTAGTGGGGGGTTCTTTTTGGATTAGTTTGGTAATCTTATTTCTCTGGAAACGTCGCCAAGACACTTCCAATTTTACACGGGAGAAAACCCGAACAACCAAAGACCTATATACAAACACCCGTGAAAACCTCAGAAAACAAATATATATATATATATATATATATACTTATACCTCATAATATTTACTCATATATATGTTTATATACTATATAATCTTTTTATATGATGTTGTGACAAAATAAATAAATAAATAAAATAAATAAATAAAGTGGCCAAGTTTGAAAACCACTGGTGTAAGTCAACTTTGTTTAGCTATGAGTTAGTGAATAGGCTACTTTTTGGCATAAGCTACTGACTAACACCCTCAGTTGAATTAAGCTTTGTTTTCATCTAATGGATAATATTGCAGCCATGCCTCTCAGTTGTAACCTAGTGAGAAGTCTCAAATTGTTGTGTGATATTAATCTGTTGGTTTCTAGGCCAGCATCTTAACCACTGTACCCAACTGACTCTAATGTATATATGTGGAATTTATAAACTACCTAATCTGTCACAATGCTGAGTAGTTTATAAAATAAGACGATTAAAAACAAAGATACACATAGCTTAAAAAGATAGATGGTTAATAAAGTTAAGCTTCCTACAAGAGTTTGGACACTTATTCTAACACATTATTTATTTAATCTATTTTTCTTTCTTGCCCAGCAAATGATGACGATGATGTGATGGAGGGATTATTTCTTCCAGTGGGAGTAGATCTTCACCAGATAACCATTTTGCCCAAAGCAGAATGGCAAAGAATTCAAGACAGTCTCACTGCTCGTGCAAGAGAAACAGCACGGATTCTTGCTGAAAAGAAAGCACGGAAAGATTTGCACTTAAAATCTCAGGCACTTGTGAAAAATTGGACCCACACTATTGCAGTAAGAAGAATTTGTGAATGCCAATGCTTTCAACTTTACTTAAAACGTATCTGTTCATCAGGGCTTTAACTGGTATTACTGCTTATCTCTGTAGTGGCATCTGAGGGCCGATGCTACTTTCATCATTCTGATGAAAGCAGCATCTCACAGCAAGCTCTGCCCTTTCGGCAATTGGAATTTTCTAAGGTAGAACATAATATACTAAGTTGGAATATGGTTGCATTTTGTCATCAGAATTGATGACCAATGTTCTATGAAACAGAACAATAGAGAAGCCGTCACATCTTGGTAAAATTATCTCCATGAGATGGGAACAGTTCAGATAGAGTTCCAGGGGACAATGGTATTATTTTATTTAAAATTATATAAGTATTGTTCATATCTTTAAAAGGTATCATTTATCCTATTTTCTAAAATAATACCACTAATAAGATTATGTATACTTTCATCACAGGGTATGTCACAACAAAAACTGAAAGCCAAAAAAATGCGGCAACAGAGAGAGGAGGAAGAAAAAAGAAAGGTTGATCTTGAAGAAGCAAAATACCAAGCGCAGAAGCGAAAAGAGAAAATAGAAGAAGCCAAATTGCAACAGTATTTTGAAAACGATAGAGTGAAAAGTTTTCATGTAATATAGATCACATTTTTCTTCCTTTTAATTTTTGGCCATGTTGTAGTGTAGAAGTGTAGAAGACTATTAAATATTAAACCTATCTTTTACAGAGAGCCTTATTATATTCTGAAGTTTTAAAGGAAAGAGACGCTCAGATTGAATTTAGAAAGCAATACAAGAATCTGTACAAAAGCAAGAATGAGGCAATAGAACGTGAACGTCTAAAAGCTGTACAGTTACAAGAAGAAAAAGATAAAATGCAGCACATGAAGAGACTGCAAATTGCTAATGATCAACTGGCACAGTAAATATAATACAAATATATTCTTTGCCAAGTAAAACTATGTTTCCCCCCAAAAACAATATAAAAATTAAGCTGTTTTAGTACTTTGTTTTTCCCCCCTTTATGACTGCATGTCCATTTCACTAACGCTAATGATAAAAAAACCAAACCAAGCTTTCATTCAGACACCTTCTAAATGAGCAGCTGTTACAGTGATCAAGATCCTCGTGTACATAGGTACCGATCATACAAGTCTCTTTCAGGGTACGTAGCTTAGGTGAAATGCAGAAAGCAAACAAGTACGGGTAATTCTTGACTTTTACCATCACAATTGAGCCCAAACTTTCTGTTGCTAAGTGAGATGGTTAAGTGAATTTTGTCCCATTTTATGACCTTGCTTGCCTTTCACTTATTAAGTGAATCACTGCAGTTGTTAAGTTGGTAACACAGTTATTAAGTGAATTTGGTTTCCCCATTGACTTTGCTTCTCAGAAGGTTGCAAAAGGTGATCACATGACCCTGGGACACTGCAAGTGTCATAAATGTGGGTGAAAAATGGTCACAAGTCACTTTTTTCAGTGCCGTTGTAACTTTGAATAGTCATTAAAGGAACTATTGTAAGTCGAAGACTACCTGTACTAAATAAAGGCAGGGTGTGAGAGAAAAGGAAAGCTAATTACACCTAACTAATTAAGATAATTGTCCCTAGTCTTCCCTATTTGCAAAACATGCTTAATTCCACCATGCCTGTACATTGCTTCATATGTTGTCTTTTCCTCTTTAAATTTCTTTCCTGTGTCATCTTATTTTTTACTATAATGTTTCCCTACATATCTCATTCTTACTGCAATTCAGTTTATTTTTCTGTTTTCCTTGACATATCCTACTTACATTTTCATATAACGCAATGGGCAGAAGCATGTCTTTATGCCCAGTTATGTTGGCTTTTTTGACTAACTTCCATTCTGCGCAACAGACCACATATAGTGCACGTCATTTAACAATTGCTTTATACAGTTACTATCCGGTTATGATGGTGATGACAAGGTAACCTTGCAGTCTGGTTGAGTTTTCTTGTTCAGCCATATTCACTCTCCAAAAATTTTAATTTGTGAGAATTTCTTTGTATTTTTCCTGTCCTTTTTTAGCTTTAACCATTCCTTGCTCTCTTTGGCAACATTCTTTGCAATTATATTTTTCCTCCAGATACATGATAGAATACTTAGCTCATTTCTTCAATGTTTTCAGTAATAATTTACTTACATGTATTTTTCTTCATCATGCCATCATACCTATTAGCATAGCTCTACCCATTCAGTGGCAATTGGTAAAATAACTATTTCACTTCATTGTAACCAGCTTCTATATACTCTTTCTTAAAATCAAGTTTACTTTCATTCTGCTGGGAGCAGCCTATGAATTTCATGATTTTGTATACACACATAAGAATCTAGATGACACCAGTTCACTTTTTCTAAAACATTGTAACTTTTTCATTCAAAATTCATTTATACTTAAACCTACACTTTGATCTCCATGTTGCATTCATCAACTCCAAAAGATTACCCATCTTGATTCAGATTGCTTGCATCCTTCCCCTCATGCACTTTACCTTATATTCCTTTCACATTTCCAATTATTGGCTTCTATATACCCTGATCATCCACAGTTGGGTCAGTGAATTATGACATAAACTGCTCATTATGCCTTTGACCAGCTTTGATATATGTAGTATACTAATGCAGAATATGCACATTTTTCTCCCTACCAAAAATTACTCTTCTCCCAAAAATAACTTGCTAGGAAGTGAAAAATGTTTGTCCTATCAGACAGACTTGACCATAAGTAATTTTGGAGATTTCAACATCACTTTTAAAGAACAAGGGATGTTGGTGATAATTTGACTGAAAATTCAGTAATATTTGGAGAACCATAGACTCTCCATTCCTACTTTAGTCAATAAATGCTTATTCTCTTTATGTGTTTTTAGGATAAAGGAACATGAACACTTAGCAAACATAAGCAAGTTAGAAGAGAAAAAACAAAGGGAAGAACTTCAGGAGTTGACCAAGTTATATCATTTGGAAATGCAGGAAAAAGAGCAAGCACAACGTGAACAAAAGGTTAAACGAAGAAACGCCCATCTGGTATGTTGTGAGAATCTGGTAACTAAATATTTGGCAGTTAATTGCAAAATAGATATAAGAAACTGCTGCCCTTCAGATGTTTAGGCTGACAATTCCCATAATCCTTGATGAGCATAATGGGAGCATAATCCAAATTATCTGGTTGCCATAGGCTGCCTATGCGAAATGAAAGAACACTTCTCAATCGTTATAATATTCAAGACTTTTAGGGGTGCTGGTTTTGAATACTCTTTTTCAAGTTATTCAGACATTTGTTTCTAAAACTGGAGAAAGGGAGGATAATGGTGCATGATCAAAGGCCTGCATTTTGGGGAAGTGAGAAATTTGAAATTTCAGACATTGATTCAAAATCAAGGAGCCTTTTGACAGTAATAGTAATTTCTGCCATCGATTAAATGGTGGGAAATACTGTTGAACTACAATATCCAATCCCCTGCTCGCTAGTCTAAAGATAGTTTCACCTTCATTTTGGCACCTGTTTGCTTCATGTGAGATTTGATCAGAATATAGTTTCTGCATCTGACTGAACTGTCTTGAGCTTTAGATTTGCTGCCAGTGGGGGGGAAAAATGGCATTTAATTATATTTTTGCAGGGAGTTGCCCTGCAAATGCAGTTCCTAAAATCTTACACAGTATATGTGTGAAATGGCATGTTTATTGCTTGCTTCTGTCTTGCAGGGGCAGCATCAGGGGTGAAATGCTCCTGGTTTGGACTGGATCGCCCGATCCGGTAGCAATGGCGGTGGGTGGTTCGGAGAACCGGTAGCAAAGATCCCTGCCCCCCTTCCCCCCGCATGCCCAGCTGAGCTGTGCGATCATCAGAGGTTTTTTTTACTTTTAAAAGCATTTTTTCTTCAGCTGAAAAATGCTTTTAAAAGTAAAAAAAAAAAAAGGCCTCTGATGATCGCGCCGCTCAGCTGAGATTGTAAGAACCTTTTCAAAGCATTTTTTCTACAACCTCTTTGGCCGAAGAGGCTGTAAAAATGTTTTGAAAAGGTTCTGGCGATCAGGCAACTCAGCTGGGATCGTCAGAACCCTTTAAAAACATTTTTTCTACAACCTCTTCCGCCAAAGAGGCTGTTAAAAAATGCTTTTAAAAGGCTCCTCTGGTGATCCCAGCTGAGTTGCCTGATCATCAGAGGCTTTTAAAAGCATTTTTTACATGCTTTTGCATTTTTTACATGCTTTTACATTTTTAAAAATGCTTTTAAAGGTGTAAAAAAAAAAGTTGGGCACACCCACCCAGTCACATTACCTCCCCACCAAGCCACGCCCACAGAACCGGTAGTAACAAATTTTACATTTCATCCCTGGGCAGCATGTCTTGCAGACTTTGTTGAAGCAGCACAAATACTTTTAGTTCTTAATGTTTGAGTTTAGAAATGCATACTATGCTTCATGTTCTCTTTTTTCCTCCATAACGAAAGGAAGAACTGAGAAGGGCATCAGCAAAAGCCCCATGGAGCATTAGCAATTTTTTCCAACTACAAAATGTATCATCATTATATCACTGTGGTTCTTTGTTCTGGTACACCAAAAGTACTCTACCTAACTCTTTAGCTAGCATGGAGAGTTATTTCAAGTAGTGTTATGTTCCTGAATTTTACTTGAATTGACATCTTTTGACACGTTAAGTTGTAAGATGCAAACCAGAAAAGATAGGCAGATTGCAATGGCTTGCCTGTCTGATCTTATCAGTATGCAGGGATGTAACATAAACAGAGAGATATTGGCTTGGTGAAGGTCTCTACCTCTAATTTTTCTTATAGACAAGAAAGTACAGAACATGGAAACACTCTAAGCAGTGAGAATAGTGTGCAGACACAGCATGGGATTTTAAAGCATTCTCCTTTTTTCCTTTCAATCCCATCTAAAGCTCCTATTGTTTAAAAGGCTACGCTTGTTTGCTTTCCTGCCTTTTAGTTATGAATACCTCAGAAGTGTATTTGCTTGTTGTCTTTAGCTCCTAAATTCACGTTTTTCTCCCAGTACCCTTTCATTTTCTGGATGAGAGGATAAATTTGTCATCTAATCAAAATATCACTTCACAGTGCTTAACAGCCCTCTCTAAGCAGTTTACAGAGTCAGCATGTTGCCCCCAACAATCTGGGTCCTTATTTTACCACCTCAGATGAAAGGCTGAGTCAACCTTGAGCCGGTGAGAATTGAACTGCTGGCAGTCGGCCGAGTAAGCCTGCAATACTGCATTCTAACTACTGCTTTACCATGTCTCTTGTAGACTCAATCTCCAGTTCTTTTTTGCCCTTCACCAGAGCAGTAGTTTCTTTCTTTCTTTTTTTCTTTTTTTTCACAAAGTTTTAAGGACTAGAATCTTCCACCACCCCCTCCATTTGTTGTAGCTGTTCTCTATCCTTTAGGCTTCTGCTATTATAACGATTTTAATTATTTTTTTAAAAGTCTTCAAAAATCTCTTAATTATAATTTCTCTCCTCCCAGCATTCTTGATCCTTTCTTCTCAACCCCCTCCCTGTCTTTTCCTTTGATTGTCCAAAATCTTTCCAACTTTGGTTCAGTAACTTTTCCCTCAAGTTTGTCTTTGAGTTCTGTTTGTTGGTTTTAGAAATATTCAAATTTTCTATCTTTGTCAGAGTGAAGGATTAGGTTAAATTTGACTCTGCATATGAGTAAGAGCTATGCTGGAAGACTTAAAGAAGTAATAAACAAAAAATAAACTAACTGCATGTAACAACAAAGCAATGTCATTGAAAGCTGCAATTCAGAGAGACTTTCCCTAAGAATTGGGAGAGTGAGAATCTGTAAATGAAGTGAACGTTCAGTTTTGTCTGATTATTTTAAAGGCATATGTTGCTGACCAGGTAACTCTCAAAGCTATAGAAAAGCAAAAACAAGAAGAAGAGGATGAGAGAATTCGAACACATTTTAAAGCAAAGCAAGCAATGGATAAATTGAAGAAAACAAAAGAAGAAGAGTTACACAGGTACATGAAAATAATGATTAAATTAAAATTCATGACTAAATATAAAGATACATTTTTTCAGATAATGATTACATACCTTCCTGTAGAGATTCTATTATAGGTCTCCTTAATATTATAACCTTGTAACATTTTAGCAGCCTGAAGATCACAAGTATACAAAATATTCTGTACCAGAGAAAAACATTTGGAATATTTCAAAACATTTTGTTCTTCTTCCACACTATGCTTCTTGTAGCTATCCTGGGAGCTGTTGAGAGTGTTCTACAAATAAATCTGGAGAATTTCAAAGGATACTGGGCACAGGGCAGTTCTGAATGTTTTTCAGACATACTTACTGTACTTCAGTTCTTTATTGAAGATGGTCACATGTAGCCAACCTTCGATAATCTTGAAAAACCTAAGCAGGTTTTGTGAGACCACAAGGAAACTGTAGACTAGACTGGGAAACTGGAAAGTGGTCCCAGAAGGCAGTGACCCATTCTTCCTTACAGTTGCGAAGAAAACAACATGGCAGGAATGAAGCTAAATTTAATGTTGTCTTTACTTTTCAATTCTTTTTATGAAATGTAAAAGATTAATTTTCTGAACCTTTTAAGATATGATACAGATAATGGCTTGGATTCCATTGAGAAATTCCTTTGCCTTGGCGTTCTATTCACTAAGTTCATTATTGATTTCCCCTTCTGCTCATTGCTCCTTTGGGAAGTCCATGAATGATTGAGGAACTCTGAGGAATATGGTAGTGATAGCATAAAGGACTGTAGAAGTAATGGAAATGGAAATTGAATTGAAATTTATTTCACTGGTGCAGGGACCTCATGCAGTCAAAGAACATACCATCTAAAATCAGCTGCATCAGGATGGCACTGTATATGCTAGTATATAAAAATTGGAAGTTGCACAAAAGTTCTTTGTTCGGTTAGGACATCAATATCAAATTCCTGAATCATTTATTTTGTTAAGCTCATTCTTCTCCAACCTCGGTATTACACATACATACGATTATGACCCTGACTCTCCAGAATATTAGCTAAGAAAGGTAGATGTTGTACATTTATACAAAGTATCTTTGGAGAGCATCGAATTAGGAAAGCAAACCCCTTTCCATGCTAAGGCTTTGCTGGTCTAATAAATGCTTGAAATAAACTGTAAAATTGTATCTCAATAATCAACCTTCATAATAAATAATTTATGTGGGGATAGTAAAATAAAATGGACTAGCTAAGTTCATATTCTCAACAATTAGTTTCCAGTCATATCTTCTGAGCAATTGTACTGTTAATTCAGTTTCTTTTATCAGAGCTATGCCTGCTTCAGAGCACACAAGGAAAGCAGTCTGATTCATTGACATTTCTAGGATTGCAGTTGTGAAGGTCTGAAAACAGACCCGGCTGCTTTTATGAGTTGCAGACAGGTGCTACATTCATACATTCCAAAGCATATCTTCTGTTTGAAGTCCAAAACGCTCTACAGCTCAATTTCATGATTTGTATAGTAGAAGCATAATTTATTTCTGGATTAAAACTAGAGATATTTGTATTGATATATTGTACAAATAAGCAAACATTCTTCTCTTTGCCAAGCCACTCACAAAAAAGACTGTGCTTTGTAGATAATAGGCTGCACTTCACCCGTCAATCATCAGTACTGGTGGTTGAAGAATCCCTGTGTATCCTTATTGTCATTCTCAAAATGGTGTGTACTCCTATTTCTTGAAAGAGACAGGAGCTGTCTATGTCAAATAGGCCTTCCCTCTTCTAACAGAAAGTGCCTTCTATTCAGTGTTAAATTTAATTAAGGTATATTTCAGACTGCCTTCTATCCAGTGTAGAATCAAAGTGATACTTCAGACTCTGCTAGCATACAAGGCAGTAAGTACTGAACCATTACAGATTAATGGAAGAGCAAAGGGAGAGGATTACTAACCGTCTTTTAGCACGAATGAAAAAGAAGATGGGTGATGAAGATGAGCGTATTGCAAGAGAAATTGCAGAGAAAGAAGAAGAGGAAGCTAAAGAGTTCCGAGCTAAAGAAGAAAAACTCCAAGCCGATCTGAAATCCATTGCAGAACACAGAATCAACGTGGTAAGAAAAAAATGCAGGTTACTTGTGTTCTTTTTGACATGTTCCACTATTTCATAGTAATCAGCTTTTTAAATTACACTCCTTAGCCAAAATTACAGAAGTGACCAGGCCTTCTGAGCACTTTGTATGGAGCAAATTTAATTGAAATAATGGCATTTATTTTCAATAGAATAGAATAGAATTCTTTATTGGCCAAGTATGATTGGACACACAAGGAATTTGTCTTGGTCCATACACTATTGGTGTACATAGAAGAAAAGATACATTCATCAAGAATCATAAGATACAACACTTAATGCTAGTCATAGGGAAACAGTCAATATAAATCTTAAGGATACCAGCAACAAGGTTACAGTCATACAGTCATAAGTGGGAGGAGATGGGTGATCGAAGTACTTGGGTATGGGTTATCCAAAGTATTATAGAATCAGGGCAACTCTAAATTATTTTGTATCAAGTTAACACAGTCATCAGTTTTCAGATTTTATTATGGGATACATATAAGATTGCATTATTTCAGATAAAAATGAAAGAAGAAAAAGAAAATGAGGAGAGATTGGAAGGTCAAAAAACGCTTATTGGACTGATGGAAGCAGACCGGATCTATCAAGAACTGGAGAAGGATAAGATACATAGAAATTATTGTGCAAACTTAAAATTGCAAGAAGCTCATGTCACCCAGATAGTAAGTATACATATTATAATACTTGGAAAGTATTTCAACTTATAAAATTTCTGTTCAGTCCTAGGAGGGCAAAAGGATACTTCTGTATCAGGGTATTATATCAGGGAGAGCTTTATTTTCAATTTCGGTTGTGCAAATACATGAAAGGGAACTTTCCGTCCTGTCAGAGAACATTACAGCTATAAAAGACCAGGATCATCATTAGTTCAATGTAGTAAAAAAAGATCATCTCCATATCAGAGCAAGAGATCACAGAAATATGTTCTCTTCCCCATCAAAGAACCCCAGGATTGATTTAATTCAAGCAACATAGAGAGAGAGCTCTCTTTTTCATGTAGTCTTTACAGCACTGTGTGTGCAGACTATTCATACATCATTTCTAAATGGTAGTAAGTTTTGATCATCTCATAAAGGGAATGATTTTGGATGATATTAAAAATAAACAGCAAAGCATACCCATTATTAAAAAAGTGTTTACAATCTTACTGGCAATCCATCAGAAGTCAAAGGTGGATAACCTTATGATTTAAATGTTAAGACCTAAGGCCCTGATACAGAAGCTTTAATTTTTTATATTTTGCATCCAAAAAGGCATGAAGAATTAACCGTTTAATACTTTCTTTTTTGGGGGAAAAATCTTGCATTTCATTCATTTGTGCAAGAACACATTTTAATTGCAGCCTATAAAGCTAATCTCAAAATGCTTAAAAGAAAATTTTGTTTGTAATGATATGAATTGCATTTATATGTTTGATATGCAAATTGATTATTTTGCTTATTTTTTTTATACTGCACTCATGTATTGGGCTTGGGTTCGAAGAAAAAACATTTCCACAAGGACACATATACGGTATATACTTTTAAAATTAATTTTTCCCAATACAGGCTGAAAAAATAGCAAGAGGAGAAAATGAGAAGCAGCAAGATGCTGAGTATGTTAGACAGCGAGAACTGATTGCATTATGCAGGGAGCAGGAGTTCCAGAAATATGCAAAGAAAATAATTGATGAACAATCTAAGACTACTCAGAATCTCTACCCACTTCTCAAAAGAATGCATGAAGGCATTCGTACTTTCAATGGCCCAGCTTATAGTGAAGATCAACATTGCGGTGAGAAGCAGGCTATTCAGCCACCCTACATAGGCGAAACAGCTCAAGAAATGAAGCTATTAAATGAACAAAAATATGATGATACTAAAGCACGATTAGGATTTACATGGTAAAAGCATTTGGAAGGATCAAATAGAAGCGTAACATCTTTTTCATAATCCAAATCGTGAAAAGAAGAGTAAAAAGAAGCAAGTTTATAATAAAAATTGTACCTTGATACAGCTGTCTTTGCAGAAAGCTCAGGAAACTTGATATGAAACTGTACAATGTTTTCAAGTAGAATGAAAATTATGCAAGGTTTAAAAAGAAGAAATATAATTGTAGTGTAAGTCTAATTCATAATTCTAACAACATTTTATTTGTAATTTATGAAAGAAATTACTTGATTATTTTAAAACTTTTGGTTGGAAATAAAATGTAATTAATCCATTGACTCTTCCCTTCCATTGACTCTTCCCTTGTATTACTGTGTGATTTATACCTGATTTTCTACTATAACAAATACTCAGGATGGAATAAAATTCAGTAAGTACAAAAAATGCTAATGTCAGTCAGTCATTAAAAACTTGGCAAAAAGATATTTCTCTACAGATTTTCTAAATGACTAACTAACTCCCAAAGGAATGCATTCTACTGCCTGGGAGATACAGTATATAGAAGAGTCTTCCAGTCTCTTTCGTGCCACAAAGTTGGCTTCATCTCTCCTGCACCTATTCATCTCTCCTGCACCTTCCAGAAGATTCTGGAAAAGATAATCAAGCAACGAATCATTGAACACCTAGAAGCAAACAAAGTAATAACCAAAAGCCAACATGGGTTTGTCAAAAACTGATCATGCCAGACTAATCTCATTGCATTCTTTGACAAAATGACAAAACTAGTGGACCAGAGGAATGCTGTCGATATAATTTACTTGGACTTCAGCAAAGCATTTGATAAAGTAGACCACAACCTACTACTAGATAAAGTAGAAAAATGTGGGTCAGACAGCACCACCAGCAGATGGATTCGCAACTGGCTGACCAACCGCACTCAACGTGTAGTCCTCAATGGAACGACATCCACATGGAGGGAAGTATGCAGTGGAGTACCCCAAGGCTCTGTTTTAGGCCCAGTACTCTTCAACATCTTCATCAATGACTTGGACGAGGGGATAGATGGGGAACTCATCAAATTTGCAGATGACACCAAGCTGGCAGGAATAGCCAACACTCCAGAAGTTAGGCTCAAGATAAAGAAGGATCTTGACAGACTTGAACATTGGGTGCTAACTAACAAAATGAAATTCAACAGTGAAAAAAGTAAGGTTCTACATTTAAGCAAAAAAAAAAAAAGCACAGGTACCATATATGTGGTACCTTGCTCAATAGTAGTAACTGTGAGAGGGATCTTGGAGTCCTAGTGGACAACCATTTAGATATGAGCCAGCAGTGTGCAGCAGCTACCAAAAAAGCCAACATAGTTCTGGGCTGCATAAACAGAGGGATAGAATCAAGATCACGTGAAGTGTTAATACCGCTTTATAATGCCTTGGTAAGGCCACACTTTGAATATTGCATTCAATTTTGGTCGCCATGATGTAAAAAAGATGTTGAGACTCTAGAAAGAGTGCAGAGAAGAGCAACAAAGATGATTAGGGGACTGGAGGCTAAAACATATGAAGAACGGTTGCAGGAACTCGGTATGTCTAGTTTAATGAAAAGAAGGACTAGGGGAGACATGATAGCTGTGTTCCAATATCTCAGGGGTTGCCACAAAGAAGAGGGAGTCAAACAATTCTCCAAAGCACCTGAGGGTAGAACAAGAAGCAATGGGTGGAAACCAATCAAGGAGAGAAGCAACTTAGAACTAAGAAGAAATTTCCTGACAGTTAGAACAATCAATAAGTGGAACAACTTGCCTGCAGAAGTTGTGAATGCTCCAACACTGGAAATTTTTAAGAAAATGTTGGATAGCCATGTCTGAAATGGTGTAGGGTTTCCTGCCTAAGCAGGGGGTTGGACTAGAAGACCTCCAAGGTCCCTTCCAACTCTGTTATTATGTTGTTATGTTATGTTATTTGTAACAGAAGTGGTCTCATAGGCCCAAATCCTTGATGTTTAATACTTAAATTTTAAACAATGCTGAGTAAGCAGTAGGTCATCAGTGCAGATATTTTAATAAAACTGTAATATGATCCCAGAGCCTCACAGTAGTTAGGCTAATTGCAATATTTTGCAAGTTTTCCTAGGGTAACCCCATGCAGAGTGGATTGTAGTAGTTTGGATGCAATACCTTGTTACCTTTGACCAGCTTGTGCATCACAGTTGCCATCTGTAAATTTCATTTCAATGGAGCATCAAGCAGTCCCAAATGACGAAGTTTTCTTTCGTAGCAAATACAATCCATCTGAAATGGGCTAAAGCTCAATCTGAGTCCAATAGCACTGCTACCTTGCCTGGATCAAATTTTAGCATGTTTTCCCTTATTCAGCCCTTTATTGAACTTGGGCAACCTCAGTGATAGTATGTTATCTGAACCATTAAAATATTTTTTAATAAAAAAGTTGAAAGCAATGTACTGGGAGAAACCGCTGTAGTTTAAAACTTAAGTAAAACTGGATATCCACTAATATTGTACATTGTCCTTTGATTATTTTCTGTCAGTATGACAAAATAACTTACACAACAAACATAAATTTCTAGCTGTCTCTTACAAGATAAATTATCCTTGATGACATTCGCTAACAATCAGATTTAGAAGACAACTTACTCTGATTTTTCAGTTGGCTTTCAGCTGGTTTTTCACTTTAAGAGTTATTTATTAATCTTACAGTGTTCCATTTTATTTTTGGTTGTTTTTTTTAAAGACTAGTTGTTAGCTTGGAAAAAAGGACTATGTTCAAAAGTTTCAAATTTCTGCTAATCTATTCCAGTTCTCCACAGCCAACAGGACTCCAGAATCTAATCAGAAAAATATTGTCCACCTGCAAGAAAATGTCCTTCTGTTGAGTGAGTTGAAGACCAATTTAAAGAATGATGGTATAGTCCTATTAATGCCTACTTAAAAAAATAAACCCCATTTAATTCAGAGTTTTATTTTTACTTATTAGACTAACAATTAGCCTGCAAAAGTCTAACATGCATAGTTGTAAGCAGTATGAAAACAAGAAAGTAGAATGAACATAGAAATGTCAAGCGTTTTGCTACATATAGATTTTGTTTCATGAGCAAGTATCTAAAGCACATCTCTGCTTCAAAAATATTTTATGGTGATAAAAGAGTATAAAAACAGTTTTAAGATTCTCAAAATACTTTTAATATACAAGTTACATGTTCCATATGAAGCATTCACATTTTCACATCTTTCCCAGATGAGAATTACAAACTATAAAACTGTCCAAAAGCATGATTTTCTACTCTGCAGGCAAAACCAACAGAGTTATGTTATCCAGAAAAAGAACCTTTCAACAAATCGATCATAGACCCCTGCAGCCTGCCACTTGGTACAGTGTTGACTAAATACAAACTCATCATGGTTCAGTTACTCACAGTAAAAAATACATTTAAGTGAACACACCAAAATTAACATACATTTCTTCTTTGCAATTTTACAGAAGTATATGCAAAAGGGGCTATGTGTAATTAAAAATAATCAAAACTTCTACAAACATGCACTGCATGTTGCAAAACCTATAACCGACTTTATAATCAGTTATTGCAATCATTTTAAAGTTTTCCCCCAGTGTGTTCTGTTGACTGCAAACCTTTATCCCTTTGACACACAAATGGCCAATCTAAAATTCCCACACTGTAGACACTAGGTCCAATGGACACATCTTGCTACTGTCCTATGAAGAAATAACTTGGAGAAGGCAAGTATGTCCCCTGAATAATAAATTACCTGCTTTTCCAACTAATATTTGCATGAATTATTTGAAAACCTATCTGCTTCTGCTGAAAGCAGGGATTTTTTTAATGACATACAACTAAAATGCCTTTCTTAATTTTAAAGTTTGTTATGTAAACAAACTTGTTACTCTTATATTAGCCTTTTGCCTGTGCATCTTTATTTGCTTATATAACTGAACATTATATATCTGTTCCATCAATCATCTGTATTGTTTAGTTTTTATTAAAAGATTTTACCTAAATAAAAAAAAATCATTCAAAGAAAAAAAATGTAGTAACTGTGAAAAAGAAAAAAAGAACGTAATCTATGTTAAAACTGCCTTCACAAAACTACATTTGGATTTTTCTATAACAAGATGAAAGCTTTTTTCTTTTAAGCTCTCGATGAGGAATGTTGAAGACTAGGCTGTAGTTTAACGGAGCAATAAGACATCTGCAATGGGAAGGGGTCACGTGGCTTAGGCAAGCTGTTGAATGAGCTACAAGTAACCTCTTTATATTTTCTTCCTGGTTTCTGCAATCCCAGCATCTGGGAAAACAGGAAGCAGATTTACCCAGAAGCAGAACTCATCTCATTTGAAAAGAGCATCTGCCTGAACACAGAGACATATTCAAGATATAAAGCCTGATCAGTTTGGATGGCTTCAGTCAAATCACTCAATCCCTTTTCTACCAACATGCAGACATCCTAATAAAAACTAACGTACACGAATACTATTCTCATTAAGCCTATGGCTTAAGTGGGGCATACATTCCATCTCAGACAGGAAAAATTGAATTTCATTGTCTCTTTGGGAAGCAACCAAGTGATCCAGACAGGGAAACTCAGAATAGACAGAGATTTAAAAGGCCTTCCACAAACTGTTTTACAAATGGATGTGGAGAAATGGCACGGGTAGAAGAGAATTTTCCTCATGTAACTCTTAGTCGTTGTATTTCCAAGGGTGAAAAAGCAGGGTTTTTGCTTAAACTTTCTCTGTGGGCTGCATGTTTAAATTGGGGTCTGATGCTTTCCCATATTTATCTAATTGTATAAAACACAGAAAAGACTTTTACCATATAAAACTAAAGCATGACAGAGGTCCACTTTTCAAAGTCAGGAATTCTGCTATCATTTTAAAGTTTAAAGTGGAGAGCAATTTTTTGACATAAGCCCTAGATAGCTGAAGAACCCATTTCCCAAGTTTAGTATTAGATGAAAAGTCAAAATGGGTGAATATGAATCACAGTTGGTGTCATCTTTCACATCAATCTCTATGAAAATCAACCAAATCCAAGGCCACTGGCAATAGAGCAGACAACAGAAATCTGTCGCCTCTTAAGATCATTACATCAGGGTAGAAGTTATGTAAGTAGTTATCAAGGTGAAAGATGGAAATCAATCTGCAGCAACACATTCATACCCCTAGCACCTCAACTCTGATGTAATGACACTGCTAAGTTGCTACCAGTGAGACCCTTGTTAACCCATTATGTATCTTGATTCCTGTACTGACCTATGTATGGTATATACAGCAACATCAAACTGGCTTTGGGAAATAGGATTTTTCTTTTCGTGCTTTGCTATCTGAAAAGCCAAGTAACTCAACTTTCTTCTTGAAACTTCAAACTCTTCCAAATTTAAGACAAGGTGCAATCTAGAAAATGTGTGTTGATGGCAGTGGTACATAAGGATTTCACTTAAATGGTAACAACGTAACTTTAAAATAGTGAATGACACAACTAGTGTAACACAAACACTTCACATACAGTAGTGGCCAAAATTGCGGAAACCTATTAGGTTTGATGGCTAATAACACCACATTTTTTTTTGGAGTTTCAAGATAACCATATTCCACTGCTGGAATGGCCTGGGAATAGCTCAGACTTTAACCCAACTGAAAATCGATGGAGCCGACTAAAGAAACTTGTTAGTCAGAAGTGACCCAGCAATAAAACCCAGTTAATAGAAGCAATCATTCAATCCTGGTTTCACATTATAACAGCTGCAGAACTAAAACATCTTCCCTCCATGGGAAGACATTTTAAGGCCTTAATTAATGCTAAAGATTACCCAATTAGGTATCAACTGACATGGGGATAATTTTTGCATATCTCATTTTTTTCTATGGTGATAATTTTTGTATTTCTCATTTTTTCTACAAGTTTCACTTTTCTTTATATGTTTCCCCGAAAATAAGACATGTCCGGATAATAAGCCCAATCAGGCTTTTTAGTGCATGCGATAATGTAAGCCACCCCCACAAAATAAGCCCTCCCACCAATTACTTACATGCATGCGCAGCTGGTTCCACCATTTCCCCTGGTTGCTTGCCATGCAACCAAAATGAGTTGAGGCAGCGAGGCCAGAGGGGGAGTAAGGGGGGGACATGCTCTCCCCTCCCTATTCTTTGCGCCGGCCGAGCAGCCCAACACATCCCACCCCAAACCAATGGCAACAACAGCCTGGCTGCTTTCCTTCCCTGCCGTCTCTTTATCGAGAGGGGTGGCAGGTGAGGCGGAGAAGCAAGACATGGCTCCCCTTGCCATCTCTTCTCTCCACCCTCATTGGGCATGGCAGGGCTCCTACCCCTTGCTTAGCCACCTGCCCCCTTTAGGGATGCAATTTGGGGGTGGCAGGTGGGGCGGGCGAGAAACGGGACACAGGTCTTACCTTTCAAGCTCCATCACTTTCCTTGCCGTTGTGTCCAGAGAAACATGCTGTAAAAGAAAACCTCGCAAGTTCGAGAAGTTGGATTGAACTCACGAGGTTTTCTTTTATAGTGTTTCCCTGGACACAACAGCGAAGAACGCGACCGAGTTGGAAAGGTAAGACGCGTGTCCCGCTTCTCACCCGCCTTACCTGCCACCCCCAAATCGCATCCCTAAAGGGAGCTGGTGGCTAAGCGAGGGGGGGGAGGAGACGGCAAGGGGAGCCACGTCTCGCTCCACGTATCTCACTTCTCTTCCACCTCACCTGCCACCCCTCTCAATGAAGAGACGGCGGGGAAGGGAAGCAGCTGTTGCCATTAGGGTGGAGAGGGACATGTTGGGCCACACGGCCGGCACGAAGAACAGCAACATCCCGTCCCACGCTCGCCACCTCCTGCACCCCCAAAATAATAATACCCCCAATAATAAGGCCAAGGCCTTATTTGGGGGGTCAAAAAAAAAAAAAGACCCTGTCTTATTTTCGGGGAAACACGGTATAACTGCTATTCTAATAGCAAATCCTTCATATAAGTTATTGCATTACATTCTTGATTAAATTATCTTTCCATTGATATATAATTTTATGGTACTACTCCAAAAAAAAAAAAAAGTGGTGTTATTAGCTAGTTTTAGCAAATACATTTTTTCTAAAAGGTTTCCACAATTTTGGCCGCTACTGTATATGAAGGGCTTCAATAATCAAGGGAAGATTCTATAAGATGATTTGGGATTTTTTTGCACGAAGAAATAGCATCAAATTACTTCTGAACCTGAACCTGTGAACTGCTGCTGTAGTGAAACAGCTGACTGTATTAGGTAGCAGGACCTCAGCTGCTACCTGCCGTCTGGTGTTTTTTTTTTTTTGGGGGGGGGGGAGGGGGCTACAATAGTGCAACCAAAACACTTAGCTAGGATGAAACTGATGAACACAAACACACATAGTCAAAGATGCTGCAATTAGAGTTAGTAAAGCTGTTCCAGATGCCTGCATTATCATAAAAACAATCTCAGGACTTTCCTATTGCACGGCAGAATTGTATGATAGAGAATTTTCCTTAGTTCACATTTTAATGCACACCAGCATTAAGATTTCCTAAAGCATTATGTGTGTGGGGGGGGATGCAGTTACTTCTGTATCTGTACTTCACTGAATTCTGCAATGCAGCTCTACAATCAAGTAAGTATACAAAAATGTATACGCATTTGTGAAAACGCCAAAAATGCACATTAGGTAAAATTGCTTGCAAAAATATTTATACTAGGCAAAATTACTACAAAAATACATATATAATCAGGAAAAATGTGTACGTTTTCATGTACACTTTAAAAATGTGCAAATTGATATAGAAATGGGATAAAAGACTCTTAAATCTCCAAGATTTAGTAAATATGTCCTTTCTTCAGTTGTATCTTATTTGCTATGTTTTTGGCCTGCATCATCACTCTTATAAAGCACTATAGTACATACAGGTGAATGTTGGGATCTTGATGTAATCCATTAAACATTGATTATACAGAATGGTATTTTTTGAAGGAAGGTGGATGGATTGTATTTATGGACATTGCACACAGCAAAGAAACAACCGCCAAATTTAAAGGATGATCAGTCTTGCTAATAATGCCATAAGGATGTCCCAATCCAAATTTGGGATCAGTCATACTTAGCAGTGACTCCTTATTAAATTGTAAATTATGGCCTTTCAAATACAAGAAAGAAATACAGATATAAAACTAGACTAAATTTTATTCTATCATAGGTACTGGATACCTTCATGAAGTTTTACACAAATTTGACTATAAATTTAAAATAAATTGAAGACCCAGGGAATGTTATCTGGAAATGTCATGCATATGACGAGTGCTTCTACAGTAAAAAAGCCAAGTGTTCATCTTGCTATTTTGATTACAGACCTGTTGCTTCTGAAAGCAATAGGTCTGTAATCTCTTCCCCTTAAGTAGAGCTCAATTTCTAATGACCAAATAGCCACATAATAATTTCTAGTCAGCAGTATGGAAGTGTCTGCTACTGCATGCTTCCAAAAGATTTTGGTGACAAATCTAAGCTACAAATCTGGTTTAATTTTTTAAGAAGATTTTTAAAATTACCCCTAATAGCATGTTAATTGTATCATTTTGACCTTCCTATGAAGGAGTTTCAGTTGTGGAACAACCACTTCAAACTAATTAGCCTTTCACGAAAATTAGCAACTGTTTTTGTATCTCATCACAGAAGACAAATTAACCACGCAACAACACTTTGAAACCTAAATATTTTGGTTTCTACAAGGTAGAACATGGTAAATATAACAGTATTTTCCTCTAGGTAAATTCCTCTAAAAGATTATTGAAACAACGATTAGGAACACTTTTACTCTACAAAGCTTTTATTATGTATCTGATAGGCCTTTATACACTTAAGAGGAATAATCTGATTGATTACATGGCATTTAAGCTCAAAACAATTTTTTACGATTGTCTCTTGTCCACTTCTTCATTGGGCAAGTAAACTAATTCTTTCAACTTTTGTAATAAGAAAACTCAACTGAAACAGTAAAATATCTAGTCATGTATTTAATACTATTGCTGTAGTTGAGATAGCAACTGCCTGTATACTAAAGTAAAACTCAAGTTAATACCTTAGTTTAAATATTCAGTCTTTAAATACCATGGAAATTCTTTTCCAGGTTTACATTATCTAACTGTGCTTGATGATATTAATAAAGGCCATGATTAACACTATACTACATATTCTGCAATTTGTAAATATGGCCCTGTAAAAGAGATCTATGCAAGGTCCAATAGATGACAGAAGATACGTGTAAAAATTTTGCAGAATCCATTTCTTTCCATTAGGAAGGAAAAAACTCCCAATTCCTATTTCTGACAAAGAGAGATCTAAGAAAAAAAAAGGGTACAGATGTATTGTGTAGTAAACAAATACTACTATTTAATAATAGACATATACACTGCTGTTGCATTTGGTAAAGACAAAGAGGTGAACAGTATTTGAACCTGCAGCAGGAAAGGTGCTTCCAATCTAGCATGAGCATGACACAGATATAGCAAGCAACCCATGCTAGATCAGAACCACATTTCCTACGATGGATCTGAATACTGTTCCCAAATGAGAACAGTCCTAAGTCCAGGCCCAGACAATTTCAAGGCTGCTGTCCTGAAAAGATCACAGGAAAAACGTCTTGACCGCTTAGGGTTTTTTTGTCCATATACATAGAAAAAAATTAACAAATTCAACTATCTTATTATACTTTCCCAAAACTTATATTTATGTACATCTGAATTAAAATAGAACTTGTTCTCATTTGTCTCCTCGTCGCTAAAGAAGTCTGCAAGGTAAGGGAACAAACTGAAATCTGCAGTACTGGTATGGGAATGCAGTACATTTATTATAAACAAAACAAAAAAAAAAGGCGTACAGTGTTTGTTCTGATAGGCGTTGAAATCTGATGAATATATCTAACTTTTGTCATTTCTTCTTTACTCTTTGTGGCACTTTTTCCTCATCTGTTAGGAAGCAAAATTAGCATACACTACATTACTTGTTTCTCATCCAACAACAGAAATGTGAGCTACATTATACATATTTTAAATTTATTAGGGTGCCCTGGGATGCACCCAATAGTTCCTTTTTCCTATCAAAAAGGGCTTCCACTCAGGCAACTGGAGGTGGGAGTAAAGATTCAATTCTCTTAAGCAACACAATTTTCTATGTGATACTTACATGTTGTTCCAGAAAGACCCCCGATCTGCAACAGCAGTTTTCCAAAGGGAATTTATGTTGTTAGAAAAATGTGGTACCTTTACAATAGCTAACACTAGGGAAGGATTACAAAATTATGAAACAGATTTCTTCCTTATAAATTCAGTGAAGCCAGATTTTATTTCTTTCTGAAATAAGTTTTCTCCTTCAAACAAACTGCAAATTTAGTGAGGAAAAGATAAGTCAGACAGCATATAAAATGCACTCTCATAGTTAAGCATGACTTTTCTATAAATTCATTATTATCAGGACCATATAAAATAAATTATTTCTGAAATAATTGCTTTATGGAAAGAACAAATAACTGTTCCAAAGATCAAAGTGATTAACCTTTTCCTGAAAGGGACAACAATGAAATATAACAGCAATGTAACAATCTTGAGTAACATATTCAAACTGGAGAACATTCATTCTCCTTCACTTGAATGTTCTGTTTTTACATATGCTGGTTTTGTTTATTAATTATAGTTCTGAAATGTTAATATAATTTAATATTAACATGCTATCTAAGTAAAAAGAATTTGATTCAAAGATGTTTGTAATTTCAGACCAACTGACCAATTTGCAGTGTGCTTCTAAATCAAAATTAAACATACAGTATGCTTCCATCAGGTAACATAAAAATAGGATACATAAACTATGAAATATTAAAACACAGCACACCGTATTACACATAAAACTTGTTTTTCCATTTCAAGTTTATTAAAACTTTAGCAGTACAAATGATCCAGATTGTGGATTATCAAAAAACCAAACTGAAGTCCACATTAAAAAAAATGTTCCCCAACATGTCTCTAGAACCTAGAAGCAGAGCGGAAACAATAAGTTCATAAACTCATCCATGCCTATCTTCATCAGTTCCAGCACTTGATTCATGATCGGATTTTTTATCTTTGCCATGGGCACGCTCTCTCTCCTGATATTTTGATTTTTGGTTGATCTCTTTTTCTCTTGAAGAACGAGATCTGTCCCTCTCCTTTTCTTTACTCCTCCGCGAGTATGATCTTTTCAATTCTCTGTCCTTGCTGCTTCTTCTTTTCTTGGAGTCAGGACTTCTATCTTGATTTCTACTGGATTTTTTGCTTTTATTCGTCTCGGAGCTACTGCTGTCATGGCTTTTTGAACGCATCTTTTTCCCAGTATCTTCCTTTCTGCGAGAACTTTTGTACTCTTGATCCCGATGCCTGTCTTTACTTCGACTTTCTTCCCTATCAGAGCTATGGGATTCCTTCCGCCTTTTATGGTCTTTCTCTCTGGACCTCTCTGGTGTGCCTCTTCTCTCTCTACTCCTTGATCTTACTTTTCTTTTCACTTCTTTATCTCTGTGTTTGGAATAATCTTTACTTCTGCTGCGGTCTCGTTCTTTACTTCTGGACCTGGCTCGCTTGCCTCTGTCCACACTTCTGCTTCGCTCTCTGGCCTTATTATTGGAACTATGTTTGTTTTTAGGCTGGTCACGTTCCCTGCTTTTTGAGTGTTCATGTTTTCCCCTCTCTTTACTTTTGGTATGATTCTGGCTATTACTTCTAGATCTTCCCCTTTTATTCTTCTCCTTGCTTTTGCTCCGTTCTCTGCTGTGAAAGTCATTATATTTTTCTTTCTCTTTTTCTCTGCTTCTCGATCGCATTTTTTTATCTTCACGTTTACTGTATTTTGAGTCTCTTTCTTTACTTTTTGATACTTCTTTGCTTTTGCTCTGGCTTTTGGATCTATCCTTTTTTTTGGCTTTACTTCTGTTATGTTTGTCCTTATCTTCTTTCTCAGAATTCCTCTTTGTCCCTCTGTCTTTACTGTCAGATTTGGGATCTTTGGGCTGTGTTTCTTTTTCTCCTCTTCTATCTGGACTTTCAGAACCCTCTCTGTGGTCAGATATTTTTCTTTCTTTTCCTCTCCCTGGACTTTTTTGATTTGCAGCATCCTTCTTGTTTTCATTCATTTCACTCCTTCAAGACAAACAAGCAAACAAAAAACTTGAACATAAAGCTAGTGAAAAAATCCCACATCATTATCTGAATTTACATTACAAACTCTATGCTAGTTCCATGCAGGTACATTTAACATATGATAGAAAGAAATACCTCTAAATCAAAAAGACAATATACTATTGCAGAACTCTGCTGTAGAGTCAAATTTGACATGACAGAATGATAAGGCATCTAAAAAATTTTGTGGAAGAATTTCCTATGAGTGGAGAAAGAAAGCACATGTACTTCCTTCTTTCGACTCCTCTATACTAGTTTTAATTTGCCTTTAAGCAGATTATTAGTCCCCCTTTTCTTCTAACAAGATATTACATGAGCAAAATAGGAAATGGAAAAATAAATCACTACTTACAGGAATTTCATTGCTGTACTGACTTATAAAGTTACTTATAAAGTAAGTTAAAAATATAATAAATAAATAAATAGCACTGAAAAGGCTACCGCTCTGAGTGCATCTTACTTGTCTCCTTTTATCCATCTTTCTCCACTTGATACTCTCATTCTTTGAGCTCTCTGCATTTCCTGTCTCCAGTGTGGAGGAGTCTCACTGCGTCTAAAGCGATCCCTCGACCTGGATCTTGAAGGTGTCCGGTACCGCTTTGAATACAGAAGGAAAAATTAGCTAAAACAAGATGTGAATCCTAATTTGTACAGCAACTGTCATATGTCTGATTGCAAATTACATATTTAAAAACATAATAAAACCTCCATCTAATGGATCATTTGGGGATAAGAATTGTTTGTTGATTCAATGTTCAAGTGAGATTAACACAATTGATACAGGAAATGTCAATTAATGCTTATCCAAACAATATAAATGACATCAAATGTCTAAACTGCCATGGAAAAAATAAACTTTCTTGGTGAAGATGACATTTTATGTAAAATTGTATCAGTTATACCTGAGGAATTTGTGGTTTTATTGTATAAACATTCATAGAATAAAATTATTCATTGTGCAGTTAAAATTTTAAACTGAAGTTCAATGCTCAATGAAAATAACACAGCAATATAACAAAAATATAAAAAGAAAAAATGCATTGTCCAGGAGAATACAAAATTTATTTTAAAAAATAAGGGAAGATACAAAATTTTAAAAATCCATACTAAATACTTTCCAAATCCACATTTGTACAAATGGAGCTAATGTATTACTAAACTTTATTTATATAACTAAGTAGGAATCAATTCGTGTAAGCAGTCATTAATTAACATAATTCTTAACTTTTACTGCTGTATTAATTTTTCAGTCAAAGAGATTTATCACTTTTAAATACCTGTCTTTTTAGTATTCCAGTGTCTTGCTATAGTAACTTTTGCATCTAACAAAAGGAATT
The DNA here is from genome assembly GCF_028640845.1 of Ahaetulla prasina. NCBI lineage: Eukaryota > Metazoa > Chordata > Lepidosauria > Squamata > Colubridae > Ahaetulla > Ahaetulla prasina. The sequence continues at coordinate 218,226,748 of NC_080539.1, forward strand.
AATTTCTTACGTGTTACTGCATACTGAATTCTGGTATGCAGAATCTATCAAATCTATGTTATTTAACAAATTATATTATCTTCTTTTTGACATATTATGTTTTTATAATTCTCATTTGAAAGAAGCCAATTAATAAGTTTACTGTTCAATTTTAAAATTATTTTTACTACAGATATGCCATACTTTGACCTTAGCTCTAAATATCTGATCCTTGAAACAGAAATAAAAGACTTTAAAAATTGGGTTCCTTCGGAATAAGGATTAGGGGGGAGTCAGGAACTTTTCCTTAGCAAATCTTTGTTCCAGAAAGTTAGTGAACACTGATGAGTTTGTGGGAGTCTTCTAATGGCACTACATAACAGCCTTGGCAGAAGGCAGTCCATTACTGGAGGAAAGAACAGTTTAGCAATAAAACACGTGCATACTTGATGGTAAAGGAACCCTCATGGGGAGACTAATAAAACATTCATCCCAATATAAGGTCAATATTTTGACACAATCTCACCTTGATGTACAAATCACTATATGCTAACCAACCTGCAAACACATACAGGCAGTCCTCAATTAATGGCCACAACTGAGCCCAAAATTTCTGTTGCTAAATGAGACATTTGTTAAGTGAGTTTTGTCCCATTTTACGACCTTTCTTGCCAAATCTGTTAAGGTAATCACTGCAGTTGTTAAGTTAGTAACACTGTTGCTAAGTGAATCTGGCTTCCCCATTGATTTTGCTCATCAGAAAGTAGCAAAAGGTGATCACAGGATCCCGGGACACTGCAACCATCATAAATTTGTCAGTTGTTAAAAATCTAAATTTTGATCACATGACCATGCTGCAATGTGCAATGGTTGTAAATATGAAAAGGAGTCATAACTAATTTTTTTCAGTGCAGTTGTAATTTTGAACGGTCGCTAAGTGAACTGCTATAAGTCGAGGATTACCTGTATTGCTTTCAGTATGCCTTGATATCCAAACTTAGCATAGTACATAAATGCAAAATGCTGCATTTTGTTTGCTAAGTCTACTAGCCTTGGGATGGATGGATGAATGGGATGGCTGGACGGACAGACAGAATGACATATATCACACAACTAAATCACAGTTTATTAAAAGCCAAAGATCAAAGAAAGAAAAGCAAACATACCCTTGGTCCCCTTCCTTTTATTTTTCGTCCAGATCTTGTCACCAGCAGCCTTCTCTGATATGATGTTTGACAATTTGATGGATTGCTAGAAATAAAGAAAAGAAAAAAAAACACCTGCTATTTAACTATGTTTTATCAGTTTTTTCTACAATCACATACTTCTGAAGTTCACAAGCTGCCAACACTATGCTAAACATTTTCTTCATAAAAAAGAATTCAAATATTGAGTGATGAGGTGACAGTAATAGTAGTAATAATAGTAATAATTCTAAGAGTCTTAGTCCAGCAATACCAACCAAAATGCAATCAACAAGGAAAATACAACTAACAATAAGATATAACAAGGGACTTTTCTTACATTACATAAAGATGACTGTGAAACATCATGCATATGCAAAATTAACTGAAAATAGGTATTAAGTATTGAAATAATAAAAATATTGTTTGTTCCTCCCTTGTAGTATATTTATCAACATATCAGTAAATAAAAATAAATCCTATGGAAAGCAATGTGCTAACTTTTAAGTATGGTAATGATGCTAAAATCTGTGTAATTATTTTAATTAAGGATTTAAAAGCTATTTTAGCAGTTTTACGTGGCTTTAATGTGTATTTTTAATGTGTTTTGGGGAAATAATTGTTTTATTTTTTAAACTATACACATATTTGTTCTGAGAAAATTACTTCAAAGATTTCCAAAAGAAACAAAAGTCTGATCACCAGAACAGATTTATAATTATTTTGAATCATTGTCTAAATGGAGGAATACAAGTTAACATACGGTTTACACAGTTCACAACTCTGGGGTTACTATGTCAGTCTTAAACACACATTAAACTTTACTTTCCCCAAAGGTTAAGTTCAACCCAGTTAACATATTATTGTTTGTTAACCCGTTAAGATATAGTCTTAGTAAAGTGGGCTGATTTTTAGTACGAAGTAAAACTGTACATCTCACTGCAAACTCTCTAAGGACCAAATATTTTTATATAGCTTATTTTTTAACTGTGGTTTGTGGATATCCTAGGAGATTATCCTAGGGTCTTGATGGGGAGGAACAGACTCAGACTCAATCCCACCAAGACCGAGTGGCTGTGGATGCCGGCGGCCCGGTACAGTCAGCTAATTCCATCACTGACCATTGGGGGCGAACTATTGGCCCCCACGGAAAGGGCTCGTAATCTGGGCGTCCTCCTGGATGCACGGCTGTCTTTAGAAGATCATATGATAGCCGTCACCAGGGGAGCCTTTCATCAGGTTCGCCTGATACGCCAGTTACGCCCCTTTCTGGATCGGGCTTCCTTATGCACGGTCGCTCATGCCCTTGTTACATCCCGCCTGGACTACTGTAATGCTCTCTACATGGGGCTCCCCTTGAAGTGTGCCCGGAGACTCCAACTGGTCCAGAATGCGGCTGCGCGGGTGATAGAGGGAGCACCTTTTGGCTCCCATGTAACACCCCTCCTGCGTAATCTGCACTGGCTCCCAGTGGTCTTCCGGGTTCACTTTAAGGTACTTGTCATCACCTTTAAAAGCCCCATGGCCTAGGGCCGGGATATTTACGGGACCGCCTACTGCCACCATTAGCCTCTCACCGACCAGTGCGCTCTCACAGAGAGGGCCTCCTCCGGATACCGTCAGCTAAACAATGTCGGCTGGCGACCTCTAGGGGGAGGGCCTTCTCTGTGGGGGGCCCTACCCTCTCGAACGAGCTCCTCTGGGGCCGTCAACTCCCCGATCTCAAGTCCTTCCGCCGCGAGCTGAAGACGCTGCTGTTTCGAAGAGCAGGACTTGCCTGAATGTAGTTTTAAATTGGGATTTTTAAAAAAGGGGTTTAAATGAGGTTTTAAATTTGTATTTAAAAGTTAGAGCATCAATTGAATTTAACTATCTATTCTTTAGCTGTTTTTTATCTATTATATGTTTTCTGTTGTTTTTTGTCTGTGAACCGCCCTGAGTCCTTCGGGAGATGGGCGGTATACAAATATAATAAATAATAATAATAATAATAATTAGCATATGTAAAATTTAAACAAATTGCTGGTTTTCCATATAGAGTTATATTGCTCTATTCTGTTTGATCCGGCTTGATATTTTGGTAATTGCATTGCTTCGGGTGGGGTAGGCAAATGCAATATTCTGTGTATTGCATCAGGCATTTCCTTGTCCTGTGAGTCAAAGGTCATTCGTCCCATTCTTCAATAAGAACAATCACCCTGGTTGCTGCCAGATTTGGTGGGGGGGTTTGTTAACATGAAATGGCTAATCAGTCTACCATACACTTTTGGTGACAACTAGCAAGCTAAATCTAACAAAATTGCTCAATTGAACAGCCCAGTGGGGGATGGGTGTGCTAAGAATGAGCTGTGGGGTGGGTGTCTGCAGTCTCATCTTTCCAGAATTAATAATCCAAATATTGTGATATATATCAGAATATAACCACTGTACTATATGATTAGAATTACTGTTCTGCTTTTGTTAACCCTGACTTTATTCTAAACATACCAAGAGGATACAGTCATTTAAATAAATAAAGGAGAAAAGTGAGGGACAACTTTATCCAGTTATTAGGTGCACAAGTCCTTGAGTGTCCTTGAGTGTCGCAGACTGCTAAACAGTCTGTTATTAACAACAGCTGCCTGCAATTATTGCAGGTTCAAGTCCCACCAGGCCCAAGGTTGTCTCAGCCTTCCATCCTTTATAAGGTAGGTAAAATGAGGACCCAGATTGTTGGGGCAATAAGTTGACTTTGTATATAATATACAAATAGGATGAAGACTATTGCTTAACACAATGTAAGCCGCCCTGAGTCTTCGGAGAAGGGTGGGATATAAATGTGAATTAAAAAAAAAAAGTGTTGATCTATTACTATTGTGACAGGAAGAAATGGTGAGAGATACTCTACACCAAATAACTGAATGCTGCTGTCCTTAGTATTGGCATTCATGGTCATAAATTAGATTAGTTCAGAATTGTTTCCATAACCATTTAGCTACCTGATAATATCACTGGTTACAGCAAACCTCCTTCCCATGCAGAAGGAAATTGACTTACCGTAATTAATGACCTAAATGTGTTTTACTGTAGGTTTGAGAGAAAACCACTGTTAACTATCTCCACCATCTCCATATCAGATACACTAACAATAGCCAAGCCTCCTATAACTGACCTCATCCCTTTGGGCCCCCCATCTCTGGTGATTACAGAAAATGATGTGCATGGTCTATTTCACAAGCAAAAACCTGGAAAAGCATCAAGCCCAGACAAAATAACACCTTCTTGCTTGAAAGCTTGTGCTGACCAATTGGCCCCCATCTTCATCCGCATCTTTAATAAATCACTAGTGTGATGTGCTATGTTCCTTCTTGCTTCAAACATTCTACTATCATCCCAGTGCCAAAGAAACCTTCCATCAAGGAACTTAATGACTTCAGACTGGTTGCTCTGAGATCCGTAGTTATGAAAACCTTTGAAAGACTAGTGCTGGCTCACCTGAAAACCATCTCGGATCCACTGTTAGATCTCTTGCAATTTGCCTACCGAGCAAATAGATCGGCAGATGACACTGTCAATATGGCTCTCCACTACATCTTACAACATCTTGAATCTCCAAAGACCTATGTAAGGGTCCTTTTTGTAGATTTCAGCATGGCATTCAATACAATAATTCCGGATATTCTTCTAGCTAAACTAAATCGATTAGCCGTGCCTGACCACACTTGTAAGTGGATCATAAACTTTCTAACAGACTGGAAGCAGCAGGTGAAGCTAGGCAGAATCACATCAGATATTTGTACAATTAGCACAGGGCCCCCACAGGGCTGTGCTCTCTCTAGTTCTTTTCTCTCTATATATCAATGACTGCATCTCAAAGGATGCCTCTGTTAAAGTAATGAACTTTGCAGATGATACAACAGTGATTGGTCTCATTCAAGACAATGACAAATCTGCATACAGATGGGTGGTTGAACAACTAGCCTTGTGGTGCATCCGGAACAGTCTTGAACTGAACATACTCAAAATTGTAGAAATGATAGTAGATTTTAGGAGAAGCCCTCCTACACTACCACCATTCACAATATTAGACAACACAGTAGCAACAGTAGAGACCTTCAAGTTTCTAGGTTCTATATCTCAAGACTTAAAATGGACATCTAACAACAAATAAGTCATCAAAAAAGCACAGCAAAGAATGTTCTTCCTCCGCCAACACAGAAAGCTCAAGGTGCCCAAGGAACTGCTGATACAGTTCTACAGAGGAATTACTGAGTCTGTCATCTGCACCTCTATAACTGTCTTGTTTGGAACTGCAACCAATCAAGACAAACAGAGACTTCAAGGATAAATAGAACTGCAGAAAAAACAATCTGCTACCAATCTGCCTTCCATTAAGGATCTATATACTGCACAAGCCAGAAAGAGAGCCATGAAAATATCTGCAGATCCCATGCATCTTGGACATAAACTGTTTCAACTTCTACCCTCAAAACAACACTATAGGGCACTGCATGTCAGAACAACTAGACACCCTATAATATGTCTTGTTTTAATCTTGTTTTTAATGTGTATATTGTGTATTTTAAATGGCTGTACACCGCCCTGAGTCCTTCGGGAGAAGGGCGGTATAAAAATCGAATAAAATAAATAAATAAATAAATAAATAAAAGGACAGTTCCCCCCCCCACCCGCCATCACTCTTCTAAACAATTCCCACAACATTGTCAAACTATCTAGAAAGGTAGTAATGCCATTATTATTCTAATCTTCCCTATTTTCTATCTCCTTATGTTCTTACAGCTATAACTTTGTTGCTTGTATCTTACCATTTATATTGTTTACTTAGTATCCTAGTATGATTTATGTTGATTGCTTATTTAGTATCCCTGACTATCACTAAGTGTTGTCTCTAATGTTTTATGATAATGTATTTTCACAATGACTATGATCTATCACTATTGTTATATGTACACTGAGAGCTTATGCACAGAAATAACAAATTCCTCGCATGTCTAATCACACTTGGCCAATAAAGAATTCTAATTCTAAGGTCATTATTTTTCTACTATATTTTTCTACTTTATATTATACATTGTTTCCACTAGTTTGTGATTTTAATGTTTACACAGAGATCTTAGTATTTTAATATACTATTGTGTTGGTAAATAATTTTTAAAAAAACCTTACCTTTCCCTTTCTTTTTCTCTGTTCTTTGTCTCTTTTTCTTTTTCATCTACTTTGGGAGGACTTTTCCTCATCAGAAATCTGTTTTCTGGAACAGGAGGAATCTCTTCTGGACGGACTGTAGAAAGTGGCTGTTGCAATTCAGGATTTTCTGTTTCAGCTTCACTAGCTGAACTTAAATTTATAAAACAAAAGAAGATAATTTATCTGTATTTTTAGAACAATTGTGTTAAGTTTTCAGATGCCAAACTTATTTCAAATTTACTATATTTTAGAAATTTGTGTTGGAAAGTGGCAAAATATTTAATATTTTAATTTGGTTGGTTTTTCTTATGCCTTGGTGGTTTCTAAAGATATAGTTGAAAATGAGAACCTGCTTTTTTGGCTTTTTTACTAACATAGCAATTTAAAAAAAACACTATTGTAAATTACTGAACAAATATAAATCAACAGATTTAATCATGCTTATGGATAGTTTCTGAGCTTAAGTGGAAATGGATTCACACTACAGAAAGTCTCCAGGTTGTGACCCTCCAGCTTACAAACAACCCCTAGTTATGAACAAGCTGCCTGCTGTACTCAAAATGGCAGATGGTCAACCAGCAATGAGATCTGACTTCAAATGGCAGGTAGCACTTCTCCCTACTAACTGAAAAACCTCTGAAGCCTTGCAGTATCTCCATGAGCATTCGTTTTTAATATATTGCACAGCCTGTTTTCACTGGTTCCTGAAAGCACTGCACAGCTCAAGAATGCTGTTTGTTATTTTGAGTCACGTTGCACTCCAGTTTTTCTGTCCAACTCAAATGGCAGACATTATTTTACCCCCGTGAACTGAAGCATCGCTGAAGCGCACAATGCCTATAAGCGCACAAAGTAATGCATGTATTTTTAATGTACACATAGTCGTCTTATGATCACAATTGACCCCACTTCTGTTGTTAAGTAAGACATTTGTTAAGTGACCTTTGCCCCATTTTATGACCTTTGTTGCAACAGTTGCTAAGTGAATTTGGCTTCCTCATTGACTTTGCTTGTCAGGAAGTCTCAAAAGGTTTATTATGTGACCTCAAGACACAGCAATGGTCAAAAATATGAACCAGTTGCCAAGCATCTGAATTTTAGCCACATGATCATATGTGTGCTTGAAAGGTCATAACTGAAAAATGATCATGTCACTTTTTTCAGTGCAGTTGTAACTTTGAACAGTCACTAAACGAATTGTTGTAAGTCGAGGACTACCTGTACTGCAGTGCCTGTTTTCAGCAGCTCCTAAAAAAAATTGCATGGATTTAGCAGTTCCTCAGCTTGCAGAAGACTGTCATTTGTCATTTTGAATTGCATTGGGATTCCATTTAGACAAACATGTGACTAAATAGCTTATTCCAGTTTACATACAAGTGGACTTAAAGGTAATTTAGGAACAGGCTTTGTTCTTAAACTGGGGACTTGCTGTCTTATAAAACCACTGGTTCACTTCCTAGCAACAGAAGCACTGTTCTCCAAGTATCTCAAGAGTTCATCCAAAAATATATTTAAAAACATTATGATTTTAGATATATAAAAAATCTGTTTGATAAAAAAAAAACATATAAAGATATTTATTTCACAAACAAACAAACTGAAATTGACAATGGAAAATGTATCTTTAATTCCTTCAAATTATTCTGTGTTACATTTGTTGCAATAATAGCGCAGGAAGAGAAATGTTTTAATGCTTTCATAAAAATCTTCCCTCTTCTCTATGTACCTCTTTTTGCTTTTTTTCCTCTTTTTCTTTTCTTTCTTATGTTTCTTAGAAGTTTTTTTGTGTTTCTTTTTCTTTTTCTTTGTTTTTTCTTCAGCAGCACTGTCAGATTCACTTGACGAATCAGAAGACGTTTTTGAATCACTTGAACTTTCTGAATCACTAGATGAAGATGACGACTTGCGTCTTTTCTTCTCTTCCTTCTTGGCTTTAAATGAAACCAACAGAAAAGCATTTACCACCTAAGAGTAAAAAAAATACTCTTTTCCTATCTTCTCATTTTTCCTTTAATTTCCGAATATTAAAGCAAATGAATAAAAGCTATTTCCCGAGCATGGTTTTTCATATATAAAGATGCTAAATATTAAGAAATTTGTTTTAACTGTGATCACAGAGTTGCAACTGTATCACCTTCGAACAGAACTATATTGTTATACCCGCAGAGTTTAAAGATTCTTAATAAACAATTTTAACAATGGTGCTCTCTGGAGTTTAAAGCATTAAAATAAACCAAATAATTAATTTCTACAAAAGGTGATTGTAAAACAAAAGATTAAAGCTGACTGTTTTTCTCTGCAGCATTTGCAAACTGAAATGGAAATAGCAGACTAAAAGGTATTTTAATTTTACCTTTAGATTTCTGAATTAGTTCTCCACAACTCGTTATTCGCACTTCTGCATATGGTTTACTAGATGCATCGGTCTTCTGATTTTCTATTTCTCTTACAACTTCTTGCCCCGAAATTACTTGTCCAAAAACAACATGATATCTAAATGAGTGAAGCATAGTTTAACAAATGACTGACATTTCTATCTCATTGAAGAATTCAGCAGAATTTTCCAATTACAAGGAAGAGGCCAAAATACATACCCATCAAGATGAGGGGTAGGCTTAGTTGTTCTATAGATGACACCAGGGGCAAGAGTTTAATAAAAAGAAAGATAATATTAGTATTGAATTGAAAGAGACAGAGAACACAAATTTGATATATATTATGACAGAAATGATAAATATGAACAAAACACATTAAATATTGAACAGCAACAATGTCAATACATTAAAATTTATATACAGTTCTGATTAGTACTGTAACCATACCTAAAATTCAAAAAATATGTTTAGACAAATATATTCTACATAGCCTAGTTCTGACTGAGGTAGCATACTTTGACAGCACTATACTATATATGGCATGAATATTCAGAACACTTCTGAACAGGAACTATTTCCTTCACCTAAATATCTTATACTATGAAACAGGCTAAAATAGACCAATCCCAAGCATCCAATTTCTGTCTGAGTAACATTTTTATATGCAGACACTTTGAATAACCTGAGCCATCATTTTTGCAAAACAGTTTAGACTCAGGTTCTTTTGTCAACCAGGCCATAGCTATTTCTTGTTAATAAAAGATGCTATGTAATTCAGTTTCAATAGTACAATACTACTGAAACATTTGGTCTTATACCAATTTATTTGTTCCACAAATCTCTCTAAACTTCTTTACCACTAAGCAAATAATGTACATTCATTTTTGAAGAGGCAGCTTCTGCTTAATATAAAATTGAAACTAAAGAAGCAAAGACAAAGCATTTTTTAAAAGACACTACAGTCCTCAATATATTATTCAACCAATAATTTTAATTAATTACAACTGGTAAACATGTGGCCATTGAGTTCACACTGGAACTTATTAAATATTAAATATTTAAAAAACTAATGTATTTTTATTTGTTCCAAAATTCAGTTACTTCATTCCCTTGGATGAGATGGATGGTTTTCTTCCTACTCCTGAGCAGACAATTAAAGACTTATCAAGGAGTTGTTCCCATTCACTGTTAAAACTTCTGGCTGTACAGGGGAAATCTACTAAACACAGATGTGTCCTTAATTTCATAATGAATAGAATTGTAAAAATAGCATCTTCTGTTATGTCTGGAATATTCAACAATACTGCTTGTAAATAAATGTTAACTTGCTCTGACAATCAGAGAATATATACATAAGCATTATCCACTTTCAACTAGTATCACTATTTAGCCTAAAAACCTCATTGTCATTACACATTAAATGGTTTTTGTTAATGCAGGCACTGATTAGGTAGCAATCATTTAGCTCTTACAGTGTTAGAACACTCTAGATACAGCTCTCTTTTTGAAATATAAAACTGTAATAGCTGTCACGGGAGGTTTTGGTTCTAATAAGAGTATGGCTATTTGTAAGTCTATTTATTATTTCCACTTTTGAACAGAATTCAACAGATAGATACACCATTTAACTCTGAGTGAGCTTAACTCAGTAATTAGAGCAGGGCTGTCAAACTCCCGGCCCATAGGCCGGATGCATCATGTGCTGGCTACATTGACCAGTTTAGTGAAGGGGGAAAAAGTCCCGAAATGTCACATGATGCCACTATGGCGACATGAGTTTGACACCCTTGAATTAGAGGGAATTACAGATATGGTACTTTGTAAGTAGCAGAAGAAACAGTAGAGAAATTGAAGTAGTACAAAAAAAAAACTAAAAAAAAAACCATCATAAGGAAAAGTTTACTATTACCTATATTTCCACACTAGTGACAACTAAGTGTTTTATGGTACTTTGCATTATATAGTAAACTTTCATGAGTTTTATCTGGAATATGTTTTTAATGATCATATGGAAGAGAATCAATGGTTAGTTGCAAGTTGAAGGAAATACTATATTGGGGAACTGAGATTTCATGGAAGGCCTATTAATTAATTAACATTAATTGCTTCTGATTTTTCTCTCCCTCAGAATTATAATGGCTTTACTAGCTTGTGATGTTAAATGCCAGGATGATTAATATTCTCTCTCTCATCTCTAGATGTATTTTGGTAGGAATTTTGACCTACCATATATAATCAAGACTTGGATTGTGAAGGATTAATCTCTTCAGAGGTACTCTCCTGTTCAGCACCCTATCAGATTATAAAGTGAAAGAGCAGTCTTATAGATAGATCAGGGGTAGTCAACCTTTTTATACCTACCGCCCACTTTTCTATCTCTGTTAGTAGTAAAATTTTCTAACCGCCCACCGGGGTTCCACAGTAATGCGCCATATATCATTGTCTGCGTATGCCTCTTGCGCATCATGGGTTGGGTCTGGGGAGGGTTTGTCTATTACAGCTGGGTGGTGTGGGGGGAGATGCGCGAGCTATTCTGGGACGAGGCTCTTTTGTTTGCAGTCGCACTATAGCGCTATTTAGTTTCATTTACATAACGTGAACTAAACTTATGCGCGGGCGATACAAATAGTATATTTTCAGAAATTTAAATTGTCACGGGGAATTTTATGAAAACCTAATGAAAATGTTTTTAAATAAGGCTATGAAAATTTTTAAAAAAGTCAATTAAAAAAAGGAAAGTGCTTCAGTATCGGACAAAAGCCCTACCGCCCACCATGAAAGCTGGAACGCCCACTAGTGGGCAGTAGGGACCAGGTTGACTACCATTGGATTAGATTCTTCAATCTGGTACCTCTATCATCCTAAGGATCAAAAGTTCAGGAAGTCTGTGCCCATTTTGCAAGCTCAACACATGGACACAGTAATGGACTAAATGAGTTTAGTTTAGACAAGATGCAGTATATATAACACATTATTTTGTTGCAAGGGAATGACAATCAAATTGTTTTAGAAAAAAAGTATCCCTCTTGATAGATCAAAACTGGGGAATGCTTGTTTATTCACATTTTGTCAGAGCTTTAATAATTTGCTGTGGCATGAAATGTCTTTTACAAGTTTAGATTAGTAGGTTAATTATGACCCAACTGGGATAGAAATACAGTGGGTTTATTAGCCCATATTCTGATATCCTTTCATTTAGATTGGCCAACAAATATATGTGCCTTCACTGGCTCTTCACTGGCAGCCCCCAGGGGAAGGGCCTTCTCTGTAGGAGCACCTACCCTCTGGAACGAACTTCCCCCTGGTTTGCATCAACTACCTGACCTTCGGACCTTTCGCCGTGAATTGAAAATGTACTTGTTTATCCAAGCGGGACTGGCTTAATTTTTAACTTTTAATTTTTAAATTCTGAAATTTGAATTTTAATAATTTTAAATTGGGGTACTGTGTTTTATTGGGGTCAATTTGATGGTTTTACATTTAAACTTTTAAATTTTTCGGCCATTATATAATATGTTATTTTAATTTGTTGTTTTGAAAATATTTGCAGATCCCTCGCATCCTGGACAAAAACTGTTTCAACTCCTACCCTCAAAACGACGCTATAGAGCACTGCACACCAGAACAACTAGACACAAGAACAGTTTTTTCCCGAAGGCCATCACTCTGCTAAACAAATAATTCCCTCAACACTGTCAGACTATTTACTGAATCTGCACTACTATTAATCGTTTCATAGTTCCCATCACCAATCTCTTCCCACTTATGACTGTATGACTATAACTTGTTGCTGGCAATCCTTATGATTTATATTGATATATTGATCATCAATTGTGTTATAAATGTTGTACCTTGATGAACGTATCTTTTATGTACACTGAGAGCATATGCACCAAGACAAATTCCTTGTGTGTCCAATCACACTTGGCCAATAAAATTCTATTCTATTCTATTCTATTCTATTCTATTCTATTCTATTCTATTCTATTCTATTCTATTCTATTAATATTGTATATTGTATATTTTTAATTTGGCTGTACACCGCCCTGAGTCCTTCGGGAGAAGGGCGGTATAAAAGTCTAAATAATAAATAAATAAATAAATAAATCTTGGGCCTATGTCAAATGTTGGCCCTGTATAAAGCAGTAGAGACTGCTTATGGATTAGAGAGAAATATATTTCAGCCAGTATCATTATCCCAAGCCATGGTAGTACTATTAAAGTTTCCGTCATTTATTTATCATCTTTGGCAATTGAGCAAGCAAGGGTCACAGTTAGGCAACGTCTGTTTGACATACACCATCGAAACAGATGCTGGAATTATCACTCAACTTTCCATGAGAGACAGCAGGAGATACACTCCAGCACCAGTTATGTATCCAAAATCAGAAAAGAGATTTTACCTTAGCCCAGGGGTGTCCAAACTTGGCAATTTTAAGACTTGTGGACTTCAGCTCCCAGAATTCCTCAGCCAGTTTTGCTGGCTGAGGAATTCTGTGAGTTGAAGTCCACAAGTCTTAAAGTTGTCATGTTTGGACACCCCTGCCTTAGGCCAATGTAATGCTCTCCCCTCAGCACTTCTGGCTGGAGGATATAAAACGATTTGATATTCATTACGAGTATGTCCTTGAGACTCAGTACAGATAGAAACTATCAAACATGTTCTTCTCTATATCCACTTATATATAGAATCTTGAAATGCTTCAATTGCCTCACTTCTGACAGCAAAATGGGATTCAATGACCAATAGTATAAGCATTGTCTACTTTCTGATATCAATGTTGAAGTAACATTCCCACGTTTTGCATGGCAGCATGTAAACTCAGACAAAGAATAATTAATTGAACCAGCCAGAGTATGGATAGTCAGAAGTGGATCAGGTTCGTCATTAACCATTAGTTTTGGGTAAACATGCCATATCAGTATTGTACCACATTATATTTCTCTCAGCCACAATAGTGTTTCTGTAAGAGAAGCTTACAATTGTTAAAGCCTTTGGGATAATTTTATTGTTTTATTTACAAATATACAGGTAGTCCTTGACTTATAACCAGTTGCTAGGCCAATCATTTGAAAGTACAACAGCCCCCAAACGGTAATTACAACCTGGGTCTGAAATTCTGATAGCCATGTTCTTCCCTGGTCAGGGTGGATAAAAATTGATGATTTTTTTTAAAAATAAAAAAAATCGGAGTTTTAAAATTTAAATTGGATTTTTTATTTAAATTATATATTTTTTTATTTTTATCAAATTTATTTTAATAAAATGCTTTTGGAGTAAAAATCTAAAGATAGTTTTCTATTTAAGATACATTAATAATTTAGTTTATTCAGCATAAAATGGAGCTTAGTTATGTAGCATGAGGCTGTATATTCTGCAATATTTACATTTTTGGTGAACTCATTCAATGAAAGCTAAATAGGAAACCTTCATTTTGTTTGCCAATAATAATATTAAAGATTCTAACCACCAGCAAGAATGAGTCCTTACATTTAAAGAGCACCTGTCATTTCAGATACATTATGGCAGTGCCTTGTTAGCGGGTATCCACTCACCTGCTGCCTGCCACGTCCCTCACCTTGTTGTGTCACTGCCACATCACCAGCCATCCCATTTAAGTAAATGGGACTCTCGGTGAGTCAACTGTGGGTCAAAGGAGGAACCGCTATGGGACAGAGATGACAGTTGCTCTTTAAAAATTATGATTTAAATTAAGCCTTTTTACTAGTGATTTAAATCATGATTTAAATCGACTTGATTTAACTCAAATCCACCCTGCATTTACTTTACTGCATTTTGGGCACTTGACAACTGGCTTACAACTGTTTGCAGTGTCCCATGGTCACGTGACAGTGGTTTATGACATTTTTGCCAAAAAGGGCATTTACTTCTGGTTTTCAGAAAAAAAGTCCCATAGCAAAGAAATGGCTTCACTTAATGACCATGGCATTTGCCTAACAACCAGAGTGTTCACTTTACGATTGCTTCATGACTGCTGGAAAGTGGTTGTAAAATCAGTCACATAGTGACCTGCTTTAGGACTGTCACAACCTACAACTGTAATTGGAAGGTTCCATTACGGTCCCAAGTCAAGGAATCTGTCTGTGTACATGTGTATTTGTATACTATTCGTGTGTTTGTATTTTATACTGTTATTCAAGTTTATATTATACAGATTGCTAATTTTAATTTCTTCTTGTTACATACATATAGCCTGTGCATATTTAATTTAATATTGTTTTTTAACTAAACTGTTTTGTCCATTTGTACTTTTCTTAACTATCCTGGCCTTGTCACTTTAGTATTGGTTATTTTAAATATTCAAATACCAATTCTCTTGCACTGGTTAATGATTGCAGTAAGGTTATTATCAAACTCTCCTCATATTTTACTATAGCATGTTGAGTTCTTATTCAGGAGCAAAGAGTTCTTACTCTTTACTTGTAGCTTCCCCTCTTCCAAATACAGTACACCTTCAATAGCGAAGTCCATCACTAAATTCCTCCACATTTAGGCATTAAGAAATATTTTTATTGTTATAGTGTCCTTTTTAAACTTTTCTTATATTTATGCTAATTGTGATTTTAATTTTATATACTTGGCATTTTGGGGGGGGGATTTGTGATGGTTCTTGTTTTTGCTGGGTTTTGATGTAAAATACTCTAATAATTTCTAATTTTTTCAAATTGTATCTCTGTTTATCTTGTCTTATATAAATCTTCCATAATTCTTAGAAATAGTTAAATAAAAGCATTCTCTGTTCTAAAGGTATTTATACTTTGTAAACAGAAAGTTATTCCAACAATTCAAAGTTCTTACAATTTAAATCATAAGGAACTCCACCCAAATGATGGAGCTAGCATGATACTTACATAAAAAACTGTGAACCATTTGTATCTTTCCCTCTGTTGGCCATTGAAAGGAGAAATTCTTTGTTGTGCTTTACAGCAAAGCTTTCATCTAGAGAAAGCGTTTGAATTACTTTAAAAATCCAAGTTATTACCTTGCACTGGCATTTTTTTTAGCATTTTAAATTAGGATTGTCAAGCTGCATAAATGTTATCATTGCAGTGCCAAACAGTATTCAAATAGATAAAACTAAAGACAGAGATGTATACTATAATTCCCAGTTTATTGGGCAAAAATATAATTATTATTTGATTAATACTGTTGAACAGCATTCTCATATGATAAATGAATGCAGAAATACAACTATCTAATAATTCATTGATCTGTTAAACAAGAACAACCTGTAAATGTCTCATTCTTAGTATCCAAAAAGACACCCAATGTATTTTTGTGGGAGGAAAATGTTATATTTTGCTATATGCAGTTTATAAGAGTATGCCAAAAGTAATATGATGTATTGCTAGTTTAAAAATGCCTCATGAATAGCCCTCTGTTCTTAAGAAAAGGTAATCTGGAAATTTGAAATAAAAATAAATTTCAGTTGTATGCAACAGACTTATCTAACCTATCTTATCTAATTTCCAGTAACAGCCTTTTAATACCATCAGCTCACATTTCTAGGAGCATGAAAAGAATTTTGATTGGTTAGTCAGAACTAGCATTCGGCCATCTTCTACTTTTTACAGAGAAAGACCGAAATCAGATCCATTTATTGGTCTACTTGGTCCAACTGCCAAATTAGCATTCACTTTCTGCCAAAAAAATATGTTTGTTAAAGACATGTCAAATGCCTGGAATGATGTTTTATCTCTCTCCCTCTCTTCTCAGACATGAGCAAGGAGGGCTGGTTTGTTAGCAACCAATGAAATTAAGCTGGCCTTGGCAAAGGGAAGTTAAATGGAGGCAAGATGCAAAGCTGTCACACACCTCAGGAAGAAAGGACTTACTACCTTAAGAGAAATAGAAAAAGAGGTAAGTTGGTATGCCATTTATTATGAGGTCACTTGAGGCCAGACAGTTCTAAAGTAACTGTACAGTTTATGATCCTCATTATGAACCACAAAATAAACTCATAACTTAGTAGAAGTTATTTTGTAGATCCATAAAATATGTTGCTCCTAATATATTCACAACACAATGGTGGAGTTGCAAGCTAACTGCAAGAACTGAGAAGAAATAGTTCTTACCTTCAAAAAAGCCTCCATAAATTGATTCTCCTCCTCTCCCATTTCCTTGTATAAAAAAAACCAAACACATACATCTAAGAAAAGATCACGCAAGCATCCAATAGAAGATAATATAGGTAATTCAGGATTAAACTGTGGAATCCTTAGTGTTCTCTGAGCTTGATTGTTTATTTGTTCATTGACACTTCAATACCTGAATTTGGTAACATCATCACTGCTAGCGAGTATGGAGTTTGCTTCCTGTTTATGTACAGTAATTTGCTCTACCAGTGTTGATGGAGATGTGGTTTTCTCCTTGGTAGTTCTTTGACTAAGGTATAGTTTTCTGCTAGATTGTTTGTCTGGTGTTAATCCCTGCTTATCTAGATATTGGCACCAAGGGTTTTGGAATTGATACCAAAGACTCCATAAACTTTAAAATATTTATATTCAAACTGAATATCTTTATATACAATATTATTATGGAACAAGTAAGAGAAAACAAATCTGTTATTTTCCTATCTATCTAGGCAAGTTAAAATAGACATTAATGAACCAGAATGAGAGAGTTCTATATTTTCTTTCTTTTTTAAAAAAAATATTTTATTTTAAATACAAATAATATAAACATAGTAAATATGCATTTAAATAAAAAAAAGGGAAAATACAAATATTACAGTGCACTCCCGAGACCATTTTTTCCCCATTTCTCCTTCTATAACAACTAAAAGATATATAATATATTCCAATTGTGCTCTTATCCCCTCCAAAACAACATATATTCTTGAGGTTTATTCCCTTTGCTTTCCACCAGCACTGTTTTTATAAAATCCCCCCCATACTTCATTATAATTGTTTGCTTTACTCATCCCTTTTTTAAACTTAATTTCTGTTGCTAATTTATCATTTATTGCCATACTCCAAGTTTCATTATACCACTCGCTTCTTTGAATATCCCAATTTCATCCCCAATATTTAGCCATCACTAAGTAGCTACCGTTATCGAATTTACAAGCAATTCCCTTTTTGTTATATCCTGTTTTTCCACCAGCAACAGTAATGCAATCCTCGGTGACATATCTAAATTTACAGTACATTCAAAAGTGCTCTAATTTCTCTAAACACCATGTACCATATATTTTGTGCACGATTACAATCCCACCACATAGTTTATATCAGGGGTAGTCAACCTTTTTATACCTACCGCCCACTTTTGTATCTCTGTTAGTAGTAAAATTTTCTAACCGCCCACTGATTCCACAGTCATGGTGATTTATAAAGTAGGGAAGTAATTTTACTTTATAAAATTTATAATTTGACAATTTGACAAAACCCCTGCCGCCCACCATGAAAGCTAGAACGCCCACTACTGGGCAGTAGAGACCAGGTTGACTACCACTGGTTTATATGTTCCAACCTCTTTCTTGCACCTCTAACAAATATTTGTATATTTACCATCTATTTGAATTAATTTATGTGGGTGTTAGGTACAACCCTCATATTTATTTATCTATCTATCTATCTATCTATCTATCTATCTATCTATCTATCTATCTATCTATCTATCACATTTATATACCGCCCTATCTCCCTAGGGACTCAGGGCGGTTCACCGGCAGATAAAAAGGTACATATAAATACAAAATAAAATAACAATTAAAAAACTTATTCTACATAGCCAAATTTATTAAAAAAAACAATATAAATATTAAAACCCATTAAAACCAATATAAATTTAAAATCTAGTCCAGTCCTGCGCAGATGAATAGATGTGTTTTAAGCTCGCGGCGGAAGGTTCGGAGGTCCGGAAGTTGACGAAGTCCTGGGGGGAGTTCGTTCCAGAGGGCGGGAGCCCCCACAGAGAAGGCCCTTCCCCTGGGTGTCGCCAAACGGCACTGCCTGGCCGACGGCACCCTAAGGAGTCCCTCTCTGTGAGAGCGCACGATATATCACTTTATATCCATTTTCCTTAACTCTAACATATTCTTATACACTCTTCTATTCCAAATATTTTTCCAATCATTATTATTTCTCCTCAAACTGATTCCCAAATTAATTTTAAACCTTTTGCCTGCTTTTCTAATTCAGTTAATATTCTATATATTTCCCCAATTTTTCCTTTACCTATATATTCTTCATTCACCTCACATTCTTTGATAATCATTTCAAATTTTATTAACTGTCCATCTTTCTCTTCAAATCTTTCTTCCACTTTTATCCATTTCTCTAATTGTATTAATAATAATAATAATAATAATAATAATAATAATAATAATAATAATAATAATAATAATAATAATAATATTTTAATTTGTATACCGCCCTTCTCCCAAAGGACTCAGGGCGGTGCACAGCCAGAATAAAAATACAAAGAGAAACAATACATATAATATTAAGAACACCCCTTAAAAAACTTATTCAATTGGCCAAAAATTTAGAATATAATAACACCCTATAAAAAATTTACAAAAATTTAAAACCCATAAAAACAAATTAAAATTTTTAAAATCAAGCCAGTCCAGCTAAACGGAATAAATAGGTTTTAAGTTCGCGGCGAAAGGTCCGAAGGTCGGCTAGTTGACGAAGTCCAGGGGGAAGTTCGTTCCACAGGGTAGGAGCCCCCACAGAGAAGGCCCTCCCCCTGGGAGCCGCCAGTCGACATTGTCTGGCTGACGGCACCCTAAGGAGTCCCTCTCTGTGATAACGCACCGGTCGCTGGGAGATAGAAGATGGCAGTAGACGGTCCCGTAAATATCCTGGTCCTAAGCCATGGAGCGCTTTAAAGGTGGTCACCAATACCTTGAAGCGCACCCGGAAGATAACAGGCAGCCAGTGCAGTCTGCGCAGGATGGGTGTTACATGGGAGCTCAGAACCGCTCCCTCTATCACCCGCGCAGCTGCATTCTGGACTAACTGGAGTCTCCGGGTGCTCTTCAAGGGGAGCCCCATGTAGAGAGCATTGCAATAGTCCAAGCGAGAAGTTACGAGAGCATGAGTGACCGTGCATAGGGCATCCCGGTCCAGGAAGGGGCGCAACTGGCGAATCAGGTGAACCTGATAAAAAGCTCTCCTGGAGACGGTCGTCAAATGATCTTCGAAAGACAACCGTCCATCCAGGAGAACGCCCAAGTTGCGCACCCTTTCCATAGGGGCCAATGACTCGCCCCCAACAGTCAGCCGCGGCTGCAGCTGACTGTACCGGGGTGCCGGCATCCACAGCCACTCTGTCTTGGAGGGATTAAGCTTGAGCCTGTTCCTCCCCATCCAGACCCGTACGGCTTCCAGACACCGGGACAGTACTTCGACAGCTTCATTGGGGTGGCCTGGGGTGGAAAAGTACAGTTGTGTATCATCAGTGTACAGTTGGTATCTCACCCGAAAACCACTGATGATCTCACCCAGCGGCTTCATATAGATGTTGAACAGGCGAGGCGAGAGAATCGATCCCTGCGGCACCCCACACATGAGGCGCCTCAGGGTCGATCTCTGCCCCCTGTCAACACCGTCTGCGTCCGGTCAGAGAGGTAGGAGGAGAACCACCAATGAACGGTGCCTCCCACTCCCAACCCCTCCAACCGGCACAGCAGGATACCATGGTCGATGGTATCAAAAGCCGCTGAGAGGTCTAATAGGACCAAGGCAGAGGAATAACCCCTATCCCTGGCCCTCTAGAGATCATCCACCAACGCGACCAAAGCCGTCTCAGTGCTGTATCTGGGCCGAAAGCCGGACTGGAACGGGTCTAGATAGACAGTTTCATCCAGGTACCAGGGTAATTGACATGCCACCACACTCTCTACAACCTTCGCCGTAAAACGAAGGTTGGAGACTGGACGGTAATTTCCTAAAACAGCTGGGTCCAGGGAAGGCTTCTTGAGGAGAGGTCTCACCACTGCCTCTTTCAAGGCAGTGGGAAAGACCCCCTCCCGCAAAGAAGCATTTGTAATCCCCCGGAGCCAGCCTCGTGTCACCTCCTGCGTGGCCAGCACCAACCAGGAGGGGCACGGGTCCAGTAAACATGTGGTGGCATTCAACCTTCCCAGCAACCTGTCCATGTCCTTGGGAGTCACAGGATCAAAACCATCCCAAATGGTCTCAACAAGACGAGTCTCGCAGCTCTCGCCTGGATCTACCCAATTTTGATCCAATCCATCCCGAAGCTGAACGATTTTATCGTATAGATAACCGTTAAACTCCTCGGTGCGCCCTTGTAGTGGGTCCTCCCGCCCCTCCTGTTGAAGAAGAGAGCGGGTGACCCGAAACAGGGCAGCCGGGCGGTTATCTGCCGACGCAATGAGGGAGGAAACGTAAGAACGCTTCGCTTCCCTCAATGCCACTAGGTAGGTCCTACTATAGGACCTGACTAGTGTCCGGTCAGTCTCGGAATGGCTGGATCTCCAGACACTCTCTAGGCGTCTTCTCCGGCGTTTCATCTCCCTCAGCTCCTCGGAGAACCAAGGAGCTGGTTGAGACCTGCGCCGGGTCAGAGGCCGCAAAGGCACGACACGGTCTAAAGCTCCAGCCGCGGCCTGTTCCCAGGCCGCGACTAGTTCTTCAGTCGTGCCGCGGGCCAGGTTCTCGGGAAACGGCCCAAGCTCCGTCAGGAACCTCTCTGGGTCCATCAGGCGCCTGGGACGGAACCAACGCATTGGTTCCGTCTCCCTGCGGTGATGAGTAGCAGTCCGAAAGTCCAGACGAAGAAGAGAATGATCTGACCATGACAGAGGCTCAATAACTAAATCATTTAAAATCAGATCATTCGCCCACTGGCCAGAGACAAAAATCAGATCTAGAGTGCCTCCCCCGATGTGGGTAGGGCCGTCCACTAATTGAGTCAGGTCCATGGCCGTCATGGAAGCCATGAACTCCCCAGCCATCGAGGATGCCACGCCAGTTGATGGCAAGTTGACCAACAGTCTAGGGGTTTCAACTGCCAACCTAGCCAACAATTCCAACAGCTCGGGCAGGGCTGTTGTCACGCAGCAAGGAGCCAGGTACGTGATCAGCAAGCCCACCTGAGTCCTACGACCCCACTTCACATAGAGGGATTCACAACCAGCTATCTGAGGCACAGTGGTCTCCCTCGGTTCTAGGCTTTCATTAATAATAACCGCCACCCCGCCACCCCTACCTTGGGCCCTCGGCTGATGGAATGCACGGAAACCTGGTGGGCACATCTCCACTAGGGGAACCCCCCCTTCCGTGCCCAACCAGGTCTCCGTAATGCCCATAACGTCCGCGGACCCCTCCTGAATTAGATCTGAAATCAGGGGGGCTTTGTTAACCACGGACCTTGCATTGCATAACATCAGCCGGAGGCCCAAGTCCCGAGTACTCTGGCCACCCGGGGAACGGGAGGAAGCAGGGGGGCCGGAGCACGCGATCGCTCTTAAATAGCGAGGGCGCACTCCCAAAACCTGATGTGCCCCCCCCTTCCGCCATATCTGCCTCTCCCGCTTACCGTATCAATAGCACAACCCTGATAAGCTGGAACGAAACCCTCCCCCACCTCCCTCGGACCTAATTTAACACCGCGAACGCATACTGGACTTGGCTCTCTCCCCGACGGGTTTCCCTCCCCACCCTTTACCCCTCCCCCCCAACCCAAACCCGTCAGTTTCCACCTTCCCCGTAAAATTCCCCTTAAAACTCCCCTTAAAAAATCGGTTAAAACAGTTTACTAAAAATCCCCTAAGTCTCCTATTCTTGGCATGCCACCTCTCGGGGTTCCAAAACCCGTCCTCAAGATGAGCCCTCGATAATGTGGAGGGCCAAACCCACAAGAGAGGGGAATCTCGCAGGGCAAAAAGGTCAGCCACTGAAAATGTCCGCATGATGAAAGAAAACACGGCAAGCAGGCCCATCTTGGACAGTCAGGATATCTCCGGGTGGGAAAAGTCAATGGACATCCGTCTCAATCTCAGTCTCAGGCGGTAGATGAAATAGTCACCGCATTATTCAGTCACTCAGCACCGCAACAGATCATCCCCATCCCCATCGAGCCTTGAAAATTGCAGCCATTAATTTGGCTGCCGGTGGCAACAAACTGAGGCTCGGTGATATTCTATGGGTAATCCAAGGGTGGTCGGGGGGGGGGGAAGGGCAAGTCCTCCAATTTCACAGACTCCATGGGCTCCATCTCGGCTCCACCTAGGGGGAACTCCGCTGCCAACTTTCGGGCGTCATCTTCTGTCTATGACCGATGCCGGTGCTGCTAACGCCGGTGCCGCCCGACCAAGCCAGAGCGGCACCGGAGATGAAACGCTCTAGTTAGCCCCCTGACGAGGCCGTCCAGAGCCCTCCTTACCCCCCCTAGGCTGGGGGGGGCCTCTCACCAAAGGTGGGGGGGGACCCAAGATCTCCACAGGGTCCCCACCCCCGGCTCAAGCCGCTGACGCCGACACCGGCCACCGCATCAGGCCAGGCCAGACCAGACCAGGCTGCCGCCAGGCCAGGCCACCACCAAGCCAGGCCGCTACTGCTGCCGGAGAGAGACGCCGCCGGAGAGACCACCACCGGAAAACGCTCCGGTCACGCTCTCCCGAGGCCCAGACGGGGGGGACCAAGATCTTTAAAAGGTCCCCCGAGCTGGCCTAAAGAGGCCTGCCGCCTGCCGCCGGCCACAACGCCGCCGGCATCACTCCCCTGACTGCCAAGCCGCCGGACCGGGCCGAACCAGGCCGGGCCAGGCCGCATCAAGCCGACCAGGCTGCCGGCGCCGGAAATAGAGCGCCGCCACCGCCGCAGCTATGGGAGATCGCCCCGGGCGTCCCGGGCTCCTCCCGAGGCCACCCGGAGCCGTCCAAAACCCACCTCGACATCCCCGGGCTGAGGAGACGCTCATTCACCCAGGCGGGGGGACCAAGATCTCAGAAAGGTCCCCCCAATCCAAAAAACGTCCAAGAAGGCTCGCTGCCGCATTTCCCAATCAGCGGCGCGACGCCATCTTGGACATGCGCACTAAAGATGGCCAAATTAACTTTATATCTTTATAAAGTTTATAACCAATTTAATTTTATATCTGATAAAATGTTTCTTAGTTGTGTTATATTGTTTAACTTGTACTTCCAGTCTTCCCATTTATATATCTCTAAACACCATGTCCCATATTTTTCTTTTATTTACTAACCCTCAGCTCAATCTTAAGGAATTTCTCCGTTTCCACCACCGGTGTTAAAGGAGAAATTCTTGGCATTAACCGGTATCTCCATTTATTCATAATCCTATCAAATTTTTTAAAAAGGGATTTTGCATCCTCCTGGCAATTTTTTAAATATCCTTTTTAAACCAATGTTTCTATAGGATTACCTATTTCCCTTAATTCTTTCAACACTATAGTCCTCCATATTAAATCTCTAGTTACTGCTATAATATCTGGAACCAACTTTAATTGATTAGCTAATAATTTCTAACTTTTGGAAGACCCCGCCCACCCTTTTTTAATGGTGCATACCATAATGCTTTACTTATTCTTGCTCTCTTACCTTCATTACAATACACCTCCAGCAACCTCTGTATTTGCTTTAATTCTTGATCCGAAAATTTAATTGGGATCATCCAAAACAAAATATTAATTTTTGGTAAAACTTTCATTTTTATCATTGCAATTCTTCCAAACCATGATAATTTATTCTCTCATATTTATCTATTTTATCTTTTGTATCTTTCTTTAACTTTTCATAATTTATTTTCTTTAACTCTTTAATATTTTTGGGAGGTCAATACCTAAATATTTAATACTATCTAGAATTTTTAATTTATATTTTCCTTTCAATACATCCACTTCTTCTTTACTATGGTTATATAACATCATTTCCGATTTTTCCCAGTTTATTTGTAACCCACTATATTTCCCAAATTCATTCAGGTGTAGATATATCCTCTCTATATTAACTACGCGATTTTGAAATGTTAATAATGTATCATCTGCAAATAAATTTATTTTATTCTTCTATACACCAATTTCTTCAATCAATGAATCTTCCCTAATTGCATTTGCCAAAATCTCCATCAATTATGCAAATAAATCTGGGGATAAAAGGCAACCCTGTCTCATTCCCGGCTTAAGGTTATTGACAGAGTTCTAAATTTTCTTATATTTTTACAAACGAATTCAGATTTTTTTAAGAAGGAAAAAATGGCAATATTTTAGTAACATATTTAGCAAAGTACTTTGCTTGAAACTATCATAGAAGTTTATTCATAAAGTTTGGCAAGGGACTATCATCCTGAAGTTTTTTTCCCCAAAAAATAGACATCAAAATTATTTAAATACTGTAAAACTTGTATTTACATTTGAACAATTACAGGCAATAATTTGGAACAAGTAATGTCATACCTTCACTGAAGTCACCACCTTGGATCATGAAATCTTTCACAACTCTATGAAATAAACAACTTTTGTAATGAAGTGGTTTCTGTGTTGATTTTCCAATACCTTTTTCACCTACAAAGAAGAAATAGTTTAATGCACATTAAGCATGAGTGACAGAATCTCACACAATGAAATACAAGTAAAATTGTAAATCAGCTTTTGGTTGTTTTTTAACACTCTAAATACTAAGCCACCAAAAGAAAAAAAGGTCATACAGTACGAATAGTAGTAAAAAGGAATGTGGAATATTTCTATATAATAGGCAAAATCCACAGAATCATGAATTAACCGTTTGTTAATTCATACAGGTAGTCCTCATTTAGCAATTGCAATTGGTTACAATGACATGGTCACTAAACAAACAACATGGTAAACAGAGGAAAAGGAAGGGGGACTGCAAAGATCACTGGATGCTGCCATTTCATTTAGATAGTTCCCTTGTGCAGCAATGCCAGTGTTTCTCTCATTCTGGCATGCATTGTTGTCAGGTGCAGAAATTTTTACCTAAATGTATGCATTGGTTGGAAAATAATTTTTATACCATTTATTCACACTGTATTTGTAAACAGTTGCTATCTGAGGCAGTTACAAATGAGGACTACCTGTATAATAAAGTGGTCTGAAACTTCAGTTAACTTATCAAATGTAAGGCACCACTATTCAAAGATAGGCTTGTTTGCATTTTGTTTCAGATAAAGGCAATCTAGCTGTAGAGTGCTAAAGAAATAGGAGGAAAAAAAGCTATAGTTTTTTTCTGTGTGTCTCAGAATGAAAGAGTAGACCTGCATACCCTGCATTTAAGTCACCCTCAAGTTACAATCATTTGTTCAGCAATGTGTGAGTGAAGGGAGGAAGATATGATAAGATATAGGCAAATGTCTTCTCTAAGAAACCTAAACGAAACTCAAGAGTTAGTCAGAATTAACAAAATTCCTCTTGCACTCCAATATGACAGTGGAGAAATTTTTTTCAGACAGAATCATCCAGTTTTCCCTATCTTTCTGACTATAGAAAGAAACACTAAGAATTCTCTGAAAACATTAATTAATCTAAGTGGTTTCACATTTCAATACAATCCCAAGATCAGAGCCATTGTGACCATGTTTTTAAATTATTAAATTGTATGACATTTAACAGTCATTAAAGCATTTTATGTATGAATTAATACTAAAATACTCCAAAATAGACCATAAGCAAATATATTTATACTTATCAAGTTTAAGATAAATGTGTAATATTGTTAGATTTTTTTTTGCACCTTGTGACCTTATTCTTAATCAAATCAGCATTAGATTTATATAGCAAATTATGCAAGTAAGGAAAAATATCTACAAACCTGTACAAAGGCAGCGAAAGTTCTCACATGTTTTTGGGCAAACATCTGAAAATAATTCAAAGACAACTCTTCCAGCTAAAATTAAGGGGAAAAAAATCATTACGTTTATATTCACTAACTTTAAGGAGGCAAGCTTGCATGCATGGAAATAAATATAAACCAATATATAAATATAAACTTATTCTAAATCAGTTTACCTATGCATTTTCAGATAGGCTCAACGTTTTAACACTGAAACCAGCAGTCTTACCAGGGGTATTATTGATGGCTATGTCAAAAAAACAACGAGGTCTTTGTGTTTTCACTCCCATGGCTTTAGAATGTTATATCTGAAAGAGAAATACAAATCGTAAGGATATTTGATTATAGCATACTAATTTATTTATTAAATTTATTGGCTGCCCATCTTACTACAAGGTAACTGTAGAGTTACTAATAACAATGATAGGCACAATATTACAAGGCTTTATTATTTTGTGCAGAGAAAAATATAGACAACAATATTGCACCGAAAATATTTTGGTTGGATTATTTTTATGGGTTCTAAAATGAACACAATGCTAAATATTTATATTTAGGAATGACTATACTGGACCAGTCAAACTGTGTTAACAATCAACTACCAATTCCTTATGTGTTTGTCCCTCTAACATTGAGGAAGAAAAGCAGAACAGTGGTACGCTAAGCAGTGAACACATTACTACTGTACGACCTTTTCCTTCTACCTCTCCTTTACCACATTTACCACTTCCTTACAATTTATTCCAGGTATACCAGTAGGTGATAAGGCAGACACCAAATGACAGGATGAAAGAATCATTCAACAATGCAAAATAATTAGGTTTCTATAAAATATTTTATTTTTAAAAAGTATTAATACTGCCCCATTTCAACAAATCTGAAAATAATGCATCATAACCAAGTCATTCTGGTTTGTTTATTATAATATTAATCTATAAAATTATATATGGATGCAAATTCTGGTTTGGATTTGCAGTGAGTGATGGTTAACCTTAAATAAATGTAGAGAAGGGAATATATGCAAATGGATAGTGTTACACCAATCATCCCTTACAAAGGAAATTAATTTTTTGCACAATTATGAATCCAGAAAAGGTAAATCTTTCAGAATCTGATAGTTGAATGGTGATTTTTCTAGCATAATATAAATCACAGCATCTTCCTATTTCATCTATCACTGTTTGCACTAGTGTATACCCTCCCTTAAATATTGAAAAACAGATGGATCTGATTAATATTTAATGGTCCTTCTACTTGGTATTATTTCATATATGACAGGATAAACACTGATGAGGCATCATATGCCAAGTTTCAGGTTAAAGCTATAAACAGAAAATAAACAATGTCTGAATGTCAATTTCACTTTTCACAATTTCACTTCTTGCATAATATAAAGCTAGTATTTGATAAGCATATTGATAAATTTATTGAATGCAAACTATAAATTACTTAATCCAACAAAATATGTTTCTTTCACTGAAAAGTTGTCTATAAATTTTAAGTTCCCTAATTTTTCTGCAATTTAAAATTAGTGTATTTTAAATCAGTATTATTTATTCTAGTTATATCAAAATTTCCAGTGTTCTCTAGCTCATGATAGAAACACTATTAATGTGAAGAAAAAAGGTCAAAAAATTAAGTATAGTGTTCCACACTGCTTTCCCTTTTGAACTTCCAAATCCTACATTTTTAACTATTTGTCTTATACAAGAGAGCTTAAAACTATATTACATATTCCCATATAATTCTCAATGCCTTATGTAATTGCAAACACATGAAACAGAAATGGATACCGTATACAGGCAGTCCTCAATTTACAACCATTCGTTTAGTGACTATTCAAAGTTACAATGATACTGAAAAAAAGTGAGTGATAATTTTTCAAATGTATGACCATTGCAACATCTCCATGGTCATGTGATCAAATTTGGGGCACTTGGCAACTGGCATGTATTTATGACAGCTGCAGTATCCTGGGGACATGTGATTCACGATTTGTAACCTTCCCAGCTGGCTTCTGACAAGTAAAGTCAATGGGGGGAAAGCCAGATTTACTTAACAATTGCATAATTCACTTAATAACTTCAGCAATTTGCTTAACGTACGGGTCTGGATGGGGAGAAACAGACTCAAACTCAATCCCTCCAAGACGGAGTGGCTGTGGATGCCGGCACCCCGGTACAGCCAGCTGTAGCCGCAGCTGACTGTAGGGGGCGAGTTATTGACCCCAATGGAAAGGGTGCGCAACTTGGGTGTCCTCTTGGATGGGCGGCTGTCGTTTGACGATCATTTGGCAGCCGTCTCCAGGAGGGCCTTTCACCAAGTACGCTTGGTTCGCCAGTTGCGCCCCTTCCTTGACCGGGATGCCTTGTGCACGGTCACTCATGTGCTCGTTACCTCTCACTTGGATTATTGTAATGCTCTCTACATGGGGCTCCCCTTGAGATGCACTCGGAGGCTTCAGTTAGTCCAGAATGCAGCTGCGCGGGTGATAGAAGGAGCTCCGCATAGCTCCCATATAACACCGCTCCTGCGCAGACTGCACTGGCTTCCTGTGGTCTTTCAGGTGTGCTTTAAGATTTTGGTTACCACCTTTAAAGCGCTCCATGGCTTAGGGCCCGGGTACTTACGGGACCGCCTGCTGTTACCTTATGTCTCCCACCGACCCGTACGCTCACACAGAGAGGGCCTTCTCAGGGTGCCGTCCGCCAATGTTGGCTGGCGGCCCCCAGGGGTAGGGCCTTCTCAGTTGGAGCTCCTACGCTTTGGAACGAACTTCCCGCTGGTTTACGTCAAGTGCCTGATCTTTGGACTTTTCGCCGTGAGCTGAAAACGCACCTATTTATTCAAGCGGGACTGGCTTAAAAGTTTTATTAAATTTTTAATTGGGGCTATTTATGAATTTTAGGGTCTTAAATTGTTTTAAATTTCGGCCATTCCTGTAATATGCTTGGTTTTAGTTTTGTTTTAATGTGTATATTGTGGGTTTTTTACTATTTGGCTGTACTTCGGGAGAAGGGCGGTATAAAAATCTAATAAAATAAAATAAATAAAATAAATAAATAAATAAACAATTGTGGCAAGAATGGTTGTAAAATGGGGCACAATTTACTTAACCTGTCTTGCTTAGCAATATAAATTTTGGGCTCAATTGTGGCTATAAGTCAAGAGCTACTTGCATTTGCTTTCTCATTCTCACTTTTTTATTATTCAAATTTATATAGTCATCCTTTCTTATATGTGACTCTTGGTAGCTAACAAGCAATTAAAACAAATATAACAAGAGTAATATTATACCAACTATTTGAAAACAAGAAAAAATATGAAAGCATATAAAAAACCATGACAGAATACATAAAACAACCAAGGCAATCCGATTCATCAAAGTGTACGAGTGCCACCATACTCCTGACTCCCCACGCCCAGGGTCTTCAGGGCCTTGTGAAAAGTCAACAAGGTGTGGGTCAATCGATCTGGGGAGGGGGAATCATGTTCCACAGGGCAGGTGCCACGAGAGAGGCTCTCTTCCTGGGTCCTGCCAGACAATACTATAGCTGATGGGACGTGCAATATGCTCTCTTCCTAGACTGGATGTGGTGGATAGATGCAATTGTGGGGAGACAGTCCATCAGGTAACCTGATCCCATGCCTTTGTTACACAGAAGCCAAACTAGACAATATTTTAAAGGTTAGGATATAATTGTTTATATGCACAAATTCTCCTAATACTATATGGACTTGAAAGAAAACTAGGTTTAATCCCAAACCATTTGCTTTAGGGCATGGGTCAAACTCGCGGCGTCACGTTGCTATCACATGACATAAAGTGATGTTTTCCCCTTTGCAGAACTAAGATGGGTGTGAGACTTGCATGTGAAGCATCCATGGGCTGCCTGTTTGGAACCCTCGCTTTAGGGCATGAAGGAAAAGGTTTTCGGTCTAACTTCCAGTAATAAAGAGCTTTAAAATTTAGGATCATACCCCCACTTTTTGTGTGTGTTAAATACAGTATCTATTACCAGCTTTCATTGGCTAACAGTAGCTCTTCTGGATCACACAGAAAATCCTGTCTAGTCTTGTTTTTTATAGCAACTAAGTAGAAACTTGATTAAACAAAGTGGAAACAAAGGCAGATTGAGAGGGATTTTTTTTAATATTAAGAGGCACAGTATGCAAATTATGGTTTGAGTTTGGGGAGAACATGTACATTTAATTTTCTGAAAGTTGTCCACTGCCATAAATAATTGAGACCTTGTTAGCATAATGTTATTTTACATGCATTTAATAAACCAGTACTCTTTAAGAAGCCAGATAAAAATAAGTGGTCTGCTTTTTGACAACAGAACTCTTTCCTCTGTCATTAGGGCAAAGCAGGTCATTAATTCCTTGGATAGTCAAAATGATGCTAACTCACTCTTGTATATAATGTGTCTTGTGTTTCAGTTTAGGCAACATTCAATAAATAACTTTAAATTTTTATATGTAAAAAAGATTTTACAAAAAGTTTGACATTTACAAAAAAAGTTTTACAAAAGAATTTTTTTTTTAAATATTAGCCGGGATGGATTGATAAAAAACAGTGTGGTTTAAATGTTCTCTTCAAAAAACATAAGCTACCCCTATTTTTTTTAAAGATGTTTGTTAAATATTTTAAATATGATAGTGGCAACCTAATTTTATGATTTCTATATACTATTTAAACAGAAAAAGTAAAATATTAAGTTCTAAATGCTCTAGTTCAGAAGTTTCAAACTCATAGAACATAGGCCAAATGTGGCCCTTCAAATAATTTTCTACAGCTGGCAACAGTACTTTAAAAATGAATAAGCCCAACATGGCATGCTTAACAAGTGAAATCTATACCCAAAGGCAGCAATGCTTATTACTTTAATGGGCATTGAATAAGTGAGAGAGCAATCAAAATCATCAATCTGTTACGCCTCCTATGCATACAGTGAATGAAGCATCTCATTTTGTTTTGGGTCCCAGGTGAGCTGGCATCTTCTGGTTCTCTCCATCATCTCTATTTATCTGACCAATTAATTTACATTTGCCAGGCAACAAGCAAAGATTACAATATCATGATATTGACTGGGTTTATTGCAAATGTTGATGCCCACAGCTCCAAGCTGAAGAAAGTGTGACCTAATACAAAACCTGGGCCCGATAGGCAGAGGGATAATTCAACTCCTAGCTTTGTACAGGCCAGGACTGTAGCCTGCTCTCCATTACTTGCCTTTTACTAGCACCCTCATACCACCATGTCTACTTCACGTTTATTTCAGGTGGCTTGCTACGCCAACATTGGTACCTCCTGCCTGGGTGCCTCAGATGGAAAAGAGGCTCTACACTGACAGGACCCATGAAACCCAATGCAGAGTGATGACTCAAACCCAACTGTTAGGAAGTACCCTATCTTAGGTTTCAATGATCCCATTTTATAATGGGGTCCTTAGGGTTATTTGTGCAAAACTAGCTATCCGCCATATACCAAGTTCCACTGGCAATCCAATCCAAATTGTCATTGCATTACTATCACCATGGCTGAAGTGACTAAAGTAGCTGTACAACAGAGAGAATAAAAAGCACTGCAATCTCTCGTTTTTGTTTCTCTTTTCTGAATAATTTCTAATATTACAATATTTTATTTAACAAGGAGCCCCTGGATGCTTATACATGACTCCAGTTGTGGCTGGTTATTTAATAAATGTATTTATTATATGATGTATTTACATTGAGTCTCATGTTTCATTTTATTGTTGCCAAATTTAAAGTTTGCTTTAGGCTTTCCTAAATAACTTAGTATCACAAATTTAACTACCAAACCCAATGGAATTGAAATAAATCACTTCCAGTACAGCTTGCAATACAGTAATTCTTAAGACTATCAAAAAACAAGAAAAAGAAAATCTTTGGATCCAGAATGACAGATGTATAGAATAATCTATTATGAAATGAACTTTCAATAAACATATCTTTAATTACAGGGTTCTTGAATTCTCTCTTCTATTACCTAAATTTTTTGGGCAAAGCAAATTCCCATATTGATACTACTAATTTAAAGGCGCATGTACATCAATTTTCAAATGCCTTATGAAAACAATTGTATCAACTAACAAGTATTAAACAAATTCCTTAAAAATAGATTAAAAAAACGAACTGCAATAACCACTATAGCAAATGTTGGATATTTTTCCTGATTTCTTATGTTCGCCACTTTCTTATAAAGTAATAAAGCTAAGATAAAAATCCAATAAAAAAATAATGTTGCATCAATAATCAAATTTGTAATTTTATTAAATGTCTTCCCACACCTTGCATTGGATATATATTTTTCTCATGTTTAAGATAGGAAAACTGAGGGAGTAGAGAGATCAAGAGCCAAATTTTGCTTTCACTTAGGAAATCCAAACAAAATGAATCTGTGCCTTTTGGATGTTTCGAATTCCTGAAGACACAAATGGTTATAACTGAAAAGCATAAAGTTGTACTACTTCATCAGTTCCTTATCCTTCAGAGTACATATTTGTTGTTAGTTGCCAAGTTGTGTCTGACCCATCGCGACCCCAAGAGTACATATATTTATATATAATTTGTACATTTGAAAAAAAAATCTCTGCTTGTTTTTTGTTCAGAATTTCAAAACTAAAATATCGCAATAATAAGCAACATGTGAAGGAGATCTATTTTTCAAATAAACTGCTGATTTTATGTTGGCAAGTTCCTGTAGTAGAGTGTGGGAAGATCAGTACAAAAGGAATAACAACACAAGAGCTGGCGTAGTATTTAAGTGCGATCCCACTTGGTGTACACTGATTCATTTAGTTTCTCTCCTCTCCCCATTGTGTCTAATTAATTTCACCACTTCTTAACTCTTTGCCTTTTTTTAAAAAAACGAAACAAACCTTTTTTTACTTTGGTTACTGTTCGGAGTAATTGTCCCATTATCTGTCTTCTCTTTTTCCCCAAGTTTTATTTATTTATTTATGATGATACGGGCTACTTTCTTTCATTTAAAAGAACGTTTAAATCAGCCTAGATTTATTTCTATAAACTGGAGGGAAAAGGGAGAGCCGAAGGGGTGGGGGTGAAGAATAGCTTTAATTTTGTTCATTTTCACGTGCGAGAAAAGAACAGCGGGTTCTTGTGGTCCCCATCCCCATCCCCTTGCACAAGTTGCCCTGAAACAAACCTTACAAATCACTATTAAAACCCGAGACCACCCCTCGCCCCTCTCCCACCCGTCGAAGGCCCTGTATTTTATCCCTCAGCCATTCAAGGCGAAATTGCTTCTCCTCCTCCTCCTCCCCACTCGATCTGTGGAGGGGGCGACGCTTCCCTCATCTAGGCCCTCAGGATCAGCCCCTGACTCTGAATGAGGGAAAAAAGGGCCTCTTCTCCCCGTTCATCCCCGCTCCCCCCCCCCACCACCTCCCGCCGCCGAGTCAGCGTGAGGCAGATTCAAACTGGAAGAGAGCGAGCCTCCCTCTCCTTTCTCTCCTGCCCGCTCCGCTCTTCTCCCGAGGGCCACCCTTCCCCCCACCCACCCCCCGCCGAAATTTGCCTCCGGTCCCTCCGTGTGGAGCCCGCTTGGCCGCGGGGCTCTTCTTGGCCACTCACCCGGCCCTTCCCGTTGCGGCCCTTCAAACCTCCCTCCGGCCGCGTTCCTCACCACCTCGCCGCCGCCATGTTAGGATCTGGTGCAGACGGACTGCGTCAGTGGAGGAGGGGACGAAGCGGGAAACCCGGAGCGGCTGGAGGCTGGCGCGGGCAGAAAGGAGGGGAGCACGGCCGCGCGTGTGTGTGCATGCGTCCGTGTATGTGTGTGTGTGTATTTGTGTGTCGGCGTGCTAGAGGAGAGTCGGCGGCTCTGGCGGCAAGGCGGTCCCGCTTGGCGCTTCAGCAAGGCGGGCAAAGAGGGGTCTTCAAGATCCCCGCTCCGCAGCTGGGCCTTTTTTTTTTTTTTTTTGGGCCGCTGCCTCTGCTCTGCCTTTGGCGGGCTCCCGGCCTGGCTTCTGTCTCAGAATTGGCGGCGAAGGAAACGAAGGGAATGCCCTTCGCTCGCCTTTCTGTTTCCGCGGACTAGTAAACCTATCCCCCAATTTCAAGCCGCCCCGTCTCAATTTCAAGGCCGATAAACCGAGACATGACGGCGCCTCTATTGCTAAGTCTACGCCACAACTAGATTTGTTAATGTAGGAAAACGGTATTATGCATAACAATATCCAACTCGTATAATTATTTCATGCTTATACTTATATGTCGTATAGTTATTTTATGCTTATGCTTATATATACCGTTGTGACTAAATAAATAAAATAAATAACTATCCAGAAGGATCAAGCTATACAGGAACAGGATGTCCATGTCCTGTCCAGCTTTCGGCTGGACGACCTGGAAGCGATATTTCGACACCGTTGACAGCACAGTTATTCATAATAAAGGCTCACGGTCCGTCCTTTGGATGTACGGTCCACTCATTGTCACTGATTTTGATTACCCTTTCTAGTGTTCCCAACGTCTCCCCTTCAAGCGCCGGTGTGTATTGTACGTAACTTTCCAATAACTAGTCAATAATTCAGTTTGTCCTAAGGAAGGCGAACCTTAAGTTCCGTCTCTGCCAAATTTGATAAAATCTCCCAACTTTTTGGTAAATCACTTCGAATTATAGACATAACACTAATCATTTAGTAAAAATGATAGTAATTATTAATAAGTTTAAACGATAGTTTTTTACAGTGGTGGGATTCAGCCAGTTCGCACCACTTCGGGAGAACCGGTTGTTAACTGGTTTGGCAAACCGGTTGTTGGAAGAAATTATTAGGGCAGAGAACCGGTTGTTAAATTACTTGAATCCCATCACTGGTTTTTTTATATCCCTGTAAGCGGCCTTGAGTCGCCATGTGCGAATAGGCGGCAATATAAATTTTCTAAGAAATAAATAAATGTATTCAACTTTTATCCCGCCCAACTCACGGACCCGGGAGGCTCATAGCAATCGAAGAAATTACTGACCAATACAATCAAGATACGGCACAGGCAGAAGTAGAAATCGGCATTTATTTATGTATTTATTTATTTAATTAATTTTACATCACCAACGTCTGAATTCCCGCCTGCGAAACCCAAGCGTCCCTCCGTTTAAAGACTACAATTCCCGAAAGGCAGCGAGCTTGGTCGGTGAGGCACGCCGGGAAATGGAGGACAGGACCAGATTGCTTTGAGCGGGCATTGAACAGGCAGTTACGGAAGCCGAGGAAGCAGGATTTAAACTCGTTATTGGAAAACGGCCTGGGTGCTCAAGGCCCTTTTTGTACCTTAGGTGGGATTCCGCGGCAGGCTTTCACGCAACCGGGATGGCTTTTGCACCACGTGATCTTTGAGGAGGAGCCGGCAGTGGGTCATTCGCCGGGCGTCTACCTTGCTAACCGGCGGCATGGCCGCTTGGAGGGCACCGCGTGGGTTTAATTCGCTCCTGGAGAAAGAGGCGGGCTACTGTATCTTGCATCGGAGAATTTCAGCGGTTTGTGCGGAGTTCAGCTAGGTAATTGATTTCCAGATCTAGAGCAATGTGCTTCGTTAGACGCGAAGTCGAGTACATCGTGTCAGAAGGTCCTATCCCCGCTTCTGCGTAATTTCCATTGTCAAAGGTTGTTTTTAATTGCTTGGATTAGAGAGAGTGCTGTGGTGGTCTTCTTTTTTTTAAAGATTGTGATGGAATTCGTATGCCTGCTTTAAATATGTGTCTTTGTTAAAGACGTTGGAAAGATTTTGGTTCAGATGCTGTCTTGTCTTTTTCATGTTATGCTTCCTCGTTGAAATTCCAGCTTTTGGAAAAGAGGCTGTATTGCCTTCATGCAAATGGTACTCGCTGCAGTCGCAGATTGTGTTCAAACGTTTTTCAAAATTTTCAAACGTTTGGAAAATAAACGGGTTTTGTTTTGTTATAAAAAATAAAATATGAACCAGGGAGTGTATCCGAAAAACTTTGTGGAGCTTAACAGTAAGAAGGCTATTCAAGCGATGCCAGAAATGTAGCTCTTATTTGTAGAATAATTGGTGTCATATGAAAATATTAAATGCTATTACAAAAATATTGAATAGCTCACTGTTGATGAATTGTTTCTTATGCAGTTTTCATGAAATGAAGATGATTCTCTTTTAAACCACTGTTTGTAACATTAACAAAAGCATAAGCCATTAATTCCTTAGGGTTTTATAAGTTTTTCTAAAATCACCCAGCCGTCATTGGGAAATACCATGCATATTCATATTTTAATTTTTATGCTGTGATGATTCAGTGTTTAAGTAAGGCGTGTCCAACTTGCCAAATGTATGTATGTAGTACAGTTAATATATATGTGTGTATAAAGTTAAAAGTTTATGGTCTTGTACCACTGCAGGCAGGCAGCAGGTTGGACATGTCTGCTTTAAATCAAGGAAATGGCCAAACTAATATTTTTCTCTTGATTTTCTTAATTATGATAAATATCTCCTGCCCTTATATACCAGAGTTGTGTGCAGAGTTCTGAATTTATAGACAAAGCAGCCACCTGCAGTTCTTTAAAATAGCCATGCTTATTTTATTCATTTCAGAAAACAAAAATATTGTAATTGTGAAGGAATCTGGACTTCATCCGTCCTACAGTAAGATGATCTTTGGTAATGATCTCTTGGAGTTCACTTCAGCCAAGAAAATCTGATTTCAATGCACATTTCTGAATATAAGCTCCATTTTCACAACATAGAAAGTTGGGTTATTTTTGAATTTGGCATACCTTTCAAATCAACCTTGCACTAAGTTGTAGCTAAAACAAATCAGGGTACAGGTAGTCCTTGAGATATAATGGGAATTCAAATTTATGACAGGTCCCCCAAAAGCTACTGACAACTTCATTTTGAAGTTACAGCTGCTGCAGTTCCCCTGTGGACTTTCACTCCTAAAACTGATCACAGGAACACTGAAGCATCTCCCTGGCTCTCCCCTCCCCCCATCCTGCCCTATGGAGACCCCACAGGCCTTGTGCCTACTCCCCACATGCCCGTCACCTATTACACACTTACTTTTTGAACATCTCTGGATCTCGTGTTAGGGAAGGAGTCAGGCCCTGCATCCCTGGGCCACATGGCTGCCTCCTGGAAGTTGCCACCTTTTTGGTATTTTGGTAATTTGGATCCAGACAAGAGGTTGAAGAAGATGGAAAACAGGGCTGATCTAATCGTGCCACATGTTTTCCCATTTGTTTTCAATCCTCACACAAAAATGAGGCACATGGAATGGTAAACAAAGGTATAGGGAGACCCCCCTACTCCACCCCCATTTAAGTATCACAAATACTTCATTTCTTTTAAAAACTGGATGAGAAATAAAGCAGAAAAGTTGACTGGGATGTTGTATAAGAGAACAGTCTTACAACAGGATTGCCCTAGATTTGCTGGATTGACTGGAGTGAACAACCAGATTAGTATTTCGTTAATAGTTCCACCTGTAGGTTCCACCTGTGATGCAAACCTGCTCTTAAGCTTTCTGATTGATGCTTCCATTTCCTCCTGGGAGCTAGCCCATACCTGTTTTTCCTCAGGCTAGGCAAAATGTTGTAGTAATGGTAGAAAGGCAAAGAGGATGGCATTAATTAAGCAAAAGGTTAACTTTTATACAAATCCTCAAAGTAAAATTACTACCTGGTGTATTCAAATAATTATTTTTTTTACTTTGGCTTTTAAAATTCTATTTTTTCAAATCCATTTTGCATTATCGTTTCTTATTTTTTTTTGTGATGAGTTGTGTTGTATTTTCAGTTTTACCACAGTTCTGAATTAATTTCATATCTATCTATCTATCTATCTATCTATCTATCTATCTATCTATCTTATGGCGGATGTTTTAATTGTACTACTTTTTTTAAAAAAACCCTGGGCATCTTCTTGAACGTTATTTTGTAAGTTGTGGAAGCCTGACTGATGCAGCACCCCATATGTTGAATCAATAATGATAATAATGATATTTCTTATAAAAAACCCAGACTCAGTTCTACATGGTAGGTAGGGCTGTGTCAATTGATGGAGGAAAATAGAATCCACCATAGGCCTCGAATTGGGAATATCTAGAATGAGATGAGGGGACAGAGTGGCAGGGATATAGGAACATAATTACATGGTTGCCCATGGTTAGAGGTCATGACAAGTTAGGGTCAATTTCCAAATTATGCTAAATTCCCTAAATTCCTCCTCACTGCTATGCCAGAACAAGCGTAAGAATAGGAGGAAAACAAGA
Organism: Ahaetulla prasina; assembly: GCF_028640845.1. Taxonomy (NCBI): domain Eukaryota; kingdom Metazoa; phylum Chordata; class Lepidosauria; order Squamata; family Colubridae; genus Ahaetulla; species Ahaetulla prasina. The sequence goes on from NC_080539.1 coordinate 218,265,554, forward strand.
TGTGTGAATACTATGGTTTCTTACTATAGTTATTATAGTGTGTATAAAGTTAAAAGTTTATGGTCTTGTACCACTGCAGGCAGCAGGTTGGACATGTCTGCTTTAAATCAAGGAAATGGCCAAACTAATATTTTTCTCTTGATTTTCTTAATTATGATAAATATCTCCTGCCCTTATATACCAGAGTTGTGTGCAGAGTTCTGAATTTATAGACAAAGCAGCCACCTGCAGTTCTTTAAAATAGCCATGCTTATTTTATTCATTTCAGAAAACAAAATATTGTAATTGTGAAGGAATCTGGACTTCATCCGTCCTACAGTAAGATGATCTTTGGTAATGATCTCTTGGAGTTCACTTCAGCCAAGAAAATCTGATTTCAATGCACATTTCTGAATATAAGCTCCATTTTCACAACATAGAAAGTTGGGTTATTTTTGAATTTGGCATACCTTTCAAATCAACCTTGCACTAAGTTGTAGCTAAAACAAATCAGGGTACAGGTAGTCCTTGAGATATAATGGGAATTCAAATTTATGACAGGTCCCCCAAAAGCTACTGACAACTTCATTTTGAAGTTACAGCTGCTGCAGTTCCCTGTGGACTTTCACTCCTAAAACTGATCACAGGAACACTGAAGCATCTCCCTGGCTCTCCCCTCCCCCCATCCTGCCCTATGGAGACCCCACAGGCCTTGTGCCTACTCCCCACATGCCCGTCACCTATTACACACTTACTTTTTGAACATCTCTGGATCTCGTGTTAGGGAAGGAGTCAGGCCCTGCATCCCTGGGCCACATGGCTGCCTCCTGGAAGTTGCCACCTTTTTGGTATTTTGGTAATTTGGATCCAGACAAGAGGTTGAAGAAGATGGAAAACAGGGCTGATCTAATCGTGCCACATGTTTTCCCATTTGTTTTCAATCCTCACACAAAAATGAGGCACATGGAATGGTAAACAAAGGTATAGGGAGACCCCCCCACTCCACCCCATTTATATCACAAATACTTCATTTCTTTTAAAAACTGGATGAGAAATAAAGCAGAAAAGTTGACTGGGATGTTGTATAAGAGAACAGTCTTACAACAGGATTGCCCTAGATTTGCTGGATTGACTGGAGTGAACAACCAGATTAGTATTTCGTTAATAGTTCCACCTGTAGGTTCCACCTGTGATGCAAACCTGCTCTTAAGCTTTCTGATTGATGCTTCCATTTCCTCCTGGGAGCTAGCCCATACCTGTTTTTCCTCAGGCTAGGCAAAATGTTGTAGTAATGGTAGAAAGGCAAAGAGGATGGCATTAATTAAGCAAAAGGTTAACTTTTATACAAATCCTCAAAGTAAAATTACTACCTGGTGTATTCAAATAATTATTTTTTTTACTTTGGCTTTTAAAATTCTATTTTTTCAAATCCATTTTGCATTATCGTTTCTTATTTTTTTTTGTGATGAGTTGTGTTGTATTTTCAGTTTTACCACAGTTCTGAATTAATTTCATATCTATCTATCTATCTATCTATCTATCTATCTATCTATCTATCTTATGGCGGATGTTTTAATTGTACTACTTTTTTTAAAAAAAACCTGGGCATCTTCTTGAACGTTATTTTGTAAGTTGTGGAAGCCTGACTGATGCAGCACCCCATATGTTGAATCAATAATGATAATAATGATATTTCTTATAAAAAACCCAGACTCAGTTCTACATGGTAGGTAGGGCTGTGTCAATTGATGGAGGAAAATAGAATCCACCATAGGCCTCGAATTGGGAATATCTAGAATGAGATGAGGGGACAGAGTGGCAGGGATATAGGAACATAATTACATGGTTGCCCATGGTTAGAGGTCATGACAAGTTAGGGTCAATTTCCAAATTATGCTAAATTCCCTAAATTCCTCCTCACTGCTATGCCAGAACAAGCGTAAGAATAGGAGGAAAACAAGATGTGTGAATACTATGGTTTCTTACTATAGTTATTATAGTCTGAATAAGAGTATCTTGTATTTAATTAAAGCATTGGAGGGGGGGCTTATTAATAAAAATGTATCTTGGCAGATAAATATTTTTGCATTCTTATTCTTCCTACAGTCACTTCATATTATATGTTAAAGGAAATAATTTTTTTATATCTGCAAATAACATTCCTTTTTTCCTAATGTATGCTTATGGCAGTCAGAAATGAAGAAAGAAGTCCTGGGTGCCCTTGGAAGAAGCCCATCCAAATGACGAATATGCTTTGCCTAAGACGTTTTTATCCAATTGCAACAAGATGTTTTAACTGTCGAACTTGGAGCAGCGACACTTTGTTGAACCAACTCAATAACTTTACAAACGAACACCAAGTGTTCAGTCTTGTTTCCAAGAACAGAGCCAGACTCTCTGAAAAACATGTGAAAAGTGCAATTAAGAAACTTGTGCAAGTTCAAAAGAAGAGACCCTGGCCCTCGGAAACTATGGATTATATAAGAAGTCATTCTCAGTTTTTTGTGCTTCGCATCTTGGCAGAAAATAAGATTGAATGTATGGATAATGAAGCATTGATGGATGTGTTATATAGTGTGCTCTGGTAAGTAGCATGAGATTTTAATCACAGCTTTTATTGTCTGGTTTTATTTGTAAGAAAGAATTGCTTTTGTATACACATAGGGGAATATCCTGTTGTTGCACAGGCAAACTTATTAAGTGTTAAAATTTGCTTATAGAAGTCATACTTTTTGAAAAAGTTCAATCTAACAATCATAAAAATCATGTTATAGCAGCTGTAAAAGATTGTATATATGTACTTTTCAAAAAAACCAAAGGAACAAAACAGATGTAATCAAGATAAAGTACAGCACTCTTCCTTTGCCACATAAAAGTTAAGATCAGTTTATAGAATTGGGAAAATGCTCCAGGAGTAAAATGCAATAGAACGCCAGCATCCCATTTGTTCCTCAAGTATATAGAAAAGAATGTCAATTACTGATGTTCATATTAATCACAAGGCTGAATATGAACAAGTTTAGTTGCATACTTTTAAGTGTTGTTATGTGTATTTTAATTTATTAGCAGTTAGAAAAATACTTTACATATGGGTTGGGGGGGGGATTCAGAAATCGTCAAAGGTTGCTAAAAAGTTTAGTTGCATACTTTTAAGTGTTGTTATGTGTAATTTAATTTATTAGCAGTTAGAAAAATACTTTACATATGGGTTGGGGAGGGAATTCAGAAATCGTCAAAGGTTGCTAAAAATATATTTTGAAAAGAGGAAAGTAGCAGTCTCTCCAACTTCAGCGCATTAATCCATTAATAATATTTTATTGTTTAGCCGTAAGGCCATATCAGAATACAAAATACAGAGCAATAATATATGTATGTATGCATGTATATATGTACGTACGTAGTATAACAAAAATAAATACAATATATGCAATATATTTCCGAGGTGCGTAAGCTGCAATTTGTTGATCTCGGTATATAGATTTCTTTAACTCTAAAATATCTATGAAAATTTGTTTGGCTCACTTTTTATTCCTTCTGAAGGTTTGGTGTTGATGCCCATGACTCACTTGTAGAAGAGTTGGTTATAGAAGGCTGGAAGCGATTAAACGAGCAAGTATAATTTTTATGTTTGTTCCTTTTTCTATTAATTGGTATTCCTATTAATTGGAATAACTGGAATCAGAATAAATCTCACAGAATTAGCACTAGCAGCAATATTTTTTAATCCTTTCTCTTGTCTCATAGAACATTGGTGCTCAAATTGTGATGTTGGATAAATTTGCATGGATTATTATATTAAAAGTAGAAACTATCAATGTAATACTATGTTGCTATAGTTATTGATTCAAAATAAACATTGGTAACTTTAGTCTGCAATTCTGAATTCCATGTTCACTCATTGGAGTTTGCCCAAACTGACAAAAATTTGCTGGAGAAGTTCAGCGGGAGGAAAAGACAAAGAAAGGACCATCTGCTCATTCTGAGGAACCCTGGGCTCAGCTGTGAGGAGTAAAAAACTCATGTCCTCAATAGCTACTTATTATAGAGCCGAGTTGGCGCAGTGGTTAGAGTGCAATACTGCAGGGTACTTCAATTGACTGTTAGCTGCAGTTCGGTAGTTCAAATCTCACTGGCTCAAGGTTGATTCAGCCTTCCATATTTCCGAGGTGCGTAAAATGAGGACCCAGATTGTTGGGGGCAATATGCTGACTCTGTAAACCGCTTAGAGAGGGCTGTAAAGCACTATAAAGCAGTATATAAGCCTAAGTGCTATTGCTATTGCTATTGTGAAGGATGTGCCCTGGTGGTTGTTGGTTGTCAATTGTAAGTGACTAGTTAAGTAAGCAGAAACTGTAGGACGAATGTAAGAAAATCAGATGCTTTATTTGTAGTCCTGTGCATTCTGCAGCACTTTTTCCAAATTAACTCAAATACTAGGGTTCTACAGTATTTGGATCTGAAGCAGGAAATGTACAGGTAGTCCTCAACTTACGATCACAGTTGAGCCCAAAATTTATGTTGTTCAGTGAGAAATTTATTAAGCGAGTTTTGCCCCGTTTTAAGATTTTTCTTTCCGTGTTTGATAAGTTAATCACTGCAGTTGTTAAATTAGTGACACGGTTGTTAAGTGAATCTGGTTTCCCCATTGACTTTGCTTATCAGAAGGTCGCAAAAGGGGACCACATGACTCCGGGACACTGCAATTGTCATAAATGTGAATCAGCTTTCAAGCATCCGAATGTAAATTATGTGACTTTGTGGGGAGACTACAACAGCCATAAGTGTGAAAAATGGTTATAAGTCACTTTTTTCAGGGCCGGTGTAACTTTGGATGGTCACTAAATGAACTGTTGTAAATTGAGGACTACCTGTGCTTGGATCCAGCATATTTACGGTGCATTTATGCTGGAGCTGAACTGATCTTAAGTTTAATAGCAGTTCCTTAAAGAGAGGAAGTAGGTGGATATTTGAACTGGAATTTATGGTGACAACTAATTCCAATTGCTTTATACCAGTGATAGCTAACCTTTTTGCCGTCGCATGCCAAAAGTGGGGACAGTGCAAGGGGGTCGCACGTCTGTGTGCCCACACCCATAATTCAATATGCCCCGCCCTGTGCATGTGCACGCGACACCCCCCCCCCACATGTTTCCCCCACTTGTGGCACACGATGGCATGGTGGGTCCGGTAGGCCTGTTTTTCGCCCTCCCCAGTCTCCAGAGGCTTTCTTGGAGCCTGGGGAGGGTGAAAATAGCCTTCCCCACCACCCCAGAGGCCCTCTAGAGGCTGGAAACGGCCCATTTCCTGACTTCTGGTGGGCCTGGAAGGCCCAAAAATCAGCTGGCAGATGCGTGCTGGAGCTGAGCTACGGCAATGCTTGCGTGCCCACAGATATGGTTTCACGTGCCACAGGTTTGCCATCACGGCTTTATATCCTGAAGTTATTAAATGCTTTCTGGAAGGCTTTTCTACATTTACTTGATTAAGGTTCTAAGCTGCAAATTTCTCCCTAGGAAGTGTATAGGGTACTCATGGAGAAATAGTGAAAATTGACCTAGTTTATCTGTAGGCCTTTGGTACAGTAACATTATTGTCTTTGTTATCCTTAGACTAACTCCACCTCTGCTGTCTAAATTTTCATTGTGTTTACATGATCAACATCTACATCGTAGTCCGCTCATGGGTGAAATAGCTAATGTGGTAGATAAGAAATTGGATTCCATACAGGATTCAAGGTAATTTTTATTTAATAAAAATTCTAGCCATAGATTCACAGGTCTTTAAAGATTAAATGGAGCAGGGCTGTCAAACTCCCGGCCCATGGGTCAGATACGTCACATACTGGCCACGGCCACACCCAGTTTAGCAAAGGGGAAAAAAGTCCTGATACGTCACGTGACACTGCCGTGACAATATGAGTTTGACACCCTTGAAATGGAGAGAATTAATAAGGAAAGCATGCCCTCATTGTTCCCATGAACCCAACTTCTGATACAAATACAGACAGACAGCTTTGGGTGCGTAGTTCATAGATCTTAAAAGAGCTTGGAAGGAAGTTTAATATTGACTAGTATCAACTAGTTGATACTAGTTTAGTATTGAATATTCTCAATTTAGCTTATTGTAGAACTGATGTACATAGTTTGGGGGTTTTAAATACAGGTAGCCCTCATATAGGCGACCTCTAGGGGGAGGGCCTTCTCTGTGGGGGGCCCTACCCTCTGGAACGAGCTCCCTCTGGGGCTTCGTCAACTCCCCGATCTCAGGTCCTTCCGCCGCGAGCTGAAGACGTTACTATTTTGAAGAGCAGGACTAGCTTGAACGTAGTTTTTAAATTGGGATTTTTTTAAAAAGGGGTTTAAATGAGGTTTTAAAATTTATATTTATAGTTTTAGGGCATCAATTGAATTTAACTGTCTATTCTTTTAGCTGTTTATATGTATTATATGTTTTCTGCTGTTTTTTGGCTGTGAACCGCCCTGAGTCCTTCGGGAGATGGGCAGTATACAAATATAATAAATAATAATAATAATAATATTATGACCACAATTGAGCCTGGAATTTTGGTTTTAAAGTTGAGTCACCACATGATTGAACTCAGTTTTATGACCATATTTACAACAGTTCTTAAGCAAGACACCATGGCCATTAAATGAATAATGTGGTCCACATCCAACTTATTCAATAGGTATATTTTCGCAGAAAATGACCCTAAAAATTGCAAAACGCAATCTTGTCACTGTGGGATGCTGCAACTGGCCATTAATGTGAGCCAGTTGCCAAGTACCCAAAATGCAATCATGTATCTGTGGGGATGGAGCAATATACTTATATTTACAAGTCATAAGTAACTTTTTGGGGTTGTATTATAACTCTGAACAGTCATTAATTAATTAATTAATTAATTAATTTATTCGAATTTTTATGCCGCCCTATCTCCCGAAGGACTCAGGGCGGTTCACAGCCAGATAAAAACATGCAAATAATACAAGTAAAAACAACAATTAAAAAACTTATTAATTAGGCCGAATTAAAAATATCACTAGAATAAAATAAAACCCCATTAAAAACTAAATTTAAAAACTAAAACCCTAGGCTAGCCCTGCATAAATAAATAGATGTGTCTTAAGCTCGCAGCGGAAGGTTCGGAGGTCAGGAAGTTGACGAAGCCCTGGGGGAAGCTCGTTCCAGAGGGTGGGAGCCCCCACAGAGAAAGCCCTTCCTCTGGGTGTCGCCAGTCGGCACTGCCTGGCGGACAGCACCCTAAGGAGTCTCTCTCTGTGAGAGCGTACGGGTCGGTGGGAGGCGATCGGTGGCAGTAGGCGGTCCCGTAGATAACCCGGCCCTATGCCATGGAGCGCTTTAAAGATGGTAACCAAGACCTTGAAGTGACCATTCATAAGTCAAGAACTGCCTATAATGCCTGAAGTACTTACAAGTGTAATTTAAAATTTAAAATACGAGTTAATGTCTCTCTTCATTTATTGGTGGGATTTTTATTTTTTTAAATGATGAAGGAGTCACTTGCTTTTTAATTGAGAATGGCTGATGTTATAAGAAAAGCATTACGTGGGTCTGGGTTTCTAGCTTGCTGAATCTTGTCTAGCTAGCTGGATGTTGTTTCTAGAATCATTTATCTTAAGCCTAACCATATGCAAGCTTGCCTGTAAATCAGTATTACTTCACTAGCAGTTTGTGCTGCTGAGCTGAGGCTAGGATAGCCTTGTGATTTGAAGTAGGGGTACATTATTTTTCAAATCAATCTCTTGTAGCAATGGTCCCCAGATCCCCTTTTGGGCACCAGGGACTAGTTTCATGGAAGGCAGTTTTTCCACAGACTGGGGGTGGGTGGGAAGGAGGATTCTAGATCCCTAGAAACTGCATGTGCAGTTTTGCTCACCCACCGCTCCCTCCAGCTATGCGGCCCGATTTCTAATGGGCCAAGGACTTGGGGACCCCTGTCTTATACCACACATAATAATCCCCTTTCAATAAACTCAGTGAAGCTTAATTTCAATGGAGCAATCTTAGCTACTATCCCACTTCAGCTTACGTACATATGAATGTTTTTAGTTCTTTTGCCTGTAAGCTCTGTAGTCTTCATAATGAGGAGAAATAATTAGGCAGGTGGGTTTCTTTTAAAAGAAGAACAACATTGCTGAAAGGCAAAAACTTTATTATGTAACATTATTCTGCTCCCAATTTCAAGTAATTACTTAACATAAATGCTCTAATAAGTCATGTTTAAAACCACCCTCTCTTTTTCTCTGGACTCATTGTCGTTTTCTTAAGCATTATTAGATTTTCTGATGAAATGAATAAGCATAACATTTTAAATATTTTTTTTAGGGCTTTGTCCGTTGTAATGAACTGCATATCTCCAGTTATTTCATGGAATTTTAAAAAACGGTTAATAGAAAAAGCAGATGGCTTGTTTGAAAGAACAAACATCTCAGTCAATGATGCCAGGCGATTTGTACAGTTTCTCCGGAATATCAGTTTTCCGCACTGGCCGCTGCTGAAAAAATGTAACAGTGTTTTTGTCCAGCATTCACATGAGTTACGTGTTGAGGACATTTCTATCATTCTTGGACTCTACCAGAATTTACAATTCTACAACACCGAATTTAGATTACTTGCCAAAGAAAAGCTGATAGAATGTAAAGATAATTGCAGTAGTCCTTTGAACGTCATGCAACTGTTCATTCATCTTGCACCCATAGTACAGCAAGAGATGCAAAAAGAGTAAGTGCGTTTGTTGTTTTGCTGATTTATTTGTGTATTATCTTTTTAAGAGTAATGAAAAAGTTGAAATTATGACTTATATGTACATTGTTGCTATTGAGAGATTATTTCCTCATAAATATAGGCTGTAAACCAGGAGATCAAAATGTCAAGTGTTAATGAATTATCTTCATAAGGAATTACATTCTTTGCAGGTTGTGCTCCGGGATTCTAGATAAATGACTGCCTGTATGCAGGAGAATTATCTTGCCCTGCCCTGCCCTGCCCTTAACTGAAACCAAATATCCCAATTTCTTCTTTTCTTTTTAAATCTTAACTCAAATATTATTGCAAATTCAGCATTTGAAAAGCGTTTCCACAAACAGGTGTCGCAAATGGCCACAAATCATGTGGAACTTTGTCAATTATATCTAAAAATATTTCTTTAATTGTGTTAGTTTATGTTGCTATTTTTTTCAACTCGTTACGCCATAGTCTTAGTTGGCAAAATATTTGTGTTTGGGGTGTGAAAGACATTGTTCCTACAGGATGAATTACTATGATGTTCACTCCTTGTTAATATATTTGTTTGGGATATGCTAGATGGGGGGAGGGGGGCAATTAATGAGAAACTGGGGCCATGAAGGTGCATGGCACCTTTTGAAAAAGGTGGGGCCATCAATTTGCATGGCACCAAATTGAAAAAAAAGCAGTTGCTTTCAAAATAAAAGCAATGCTGTTGTATTGCATGCATGGCATACATTTATTTACATTTGATTTCTAATTTCCAATTGACTTCACGCTGGCTGGACAGGGATTGTACTAGCATCTTTCCCAGAAAATAAGACCCAACTCCCATCTCTTCAACTACTGTATTTCTCAGAAAATAAGATCCAACCAGAAAATAAAATAAGCCCTAGCATGATTTTTTCAGGATGCTCATAATATAAGCCCTACCCCCAAAATAAGCCCCAGTTAAGATTATGTCAGGCCTGGGGGGTGGGGGGGATGGCCAGCACAGGAAGTAGTGTGAGCACACAGAGTTCAACGATGTCTGGCAGCAGCCACCTACCAGCCTCTTAGCTGGCGCACTCTGGGGCTGCGCAGGTGAGTGAGCGGTGTGACCACTGGGCTGGTTCTCCAAGCAGCAGCTAGAGGTAGAGGCATGGAGGGAAGCACGCTGATGATCTTAACTGGGTCTTATTTGGGGGGTAGGACTTATATTATGAGCATCCGGAAAAAATCATGCTAGGGCTTATTTTCTGGTTGGGTCTTATTTTCTGGGAAACACAGTAGTTGAAGAGATGGGAGACTCTCAGGTCATAGAAAAATTTAGGCTAAGCTGGGAAGTAGAGGTAATCCTCGACTTAAGTGACAGTTCAAAGTTACAGCGCATTGTAAAAAGATCATTTTTCATCCAACCATTGAGTATCCCCATGATCACGTGAGCAAAATTCAGATGCTTGGCAACTGACTCATATTTATGACAGTTGGCGTGTCCCAAGGGTCATGTCATCACCTTTTGTGATCTTCTGATAAGCAGAATCCATGGGGAAGCCAGATCCACTTTACAACCAGGTTACTAACTTAACTGCAGTGATTCACTGTGCCAAGAAAGATCATAAAATGGGGCAACGTTAACTTAACAAATGTTGTCACTTAACAATAGAAATGTTGGACCAGCAATAAGTAGGCACACACTTGCACACACGGAATTGGTAGCAAATATTTCACATTGCTGTCAGGTAAAAATCCCTAATAAACTTTGACTTGAAAATTTCACCAGTTTTTTATTCGCGGAAAATTAATTGATATTCATCTGAATTTCTACACTTTTCAATGGCTTTCAGAATATTTCTTTGGTAAAAATTTGTTCTTGGTTGATTAGCATACTATGTTTTAAAAGTAAGAATGATAGACTCCCTGAATGCTCAGGCAGGTTTTCTATCATAAACGTATGCATGTATAAATATATGTGCATTTCTTTTTAGGTTAAGTGAAAAGATCCTACTAATCGCAGATGATTTGGATCGGTACCAAACATTACTTGTGGCAGAAAAAATGCAAGAAGTATACAGAAATCCACTACTGATTCAAAAGTAATCCTTTAATACAATATAGGAATCCTATTCGTTATTCTTCATTTTTGTGAGCAACTGTCTGGATATAATTTAGTCAACGTATAACACTGTGTGTTATAGTACTTACTTAGTATTATACCCCAAGTCTAAATGTATTTCTTAAGACGTAAAAACTTGCAATTAGCTAGACAAACTTATGATCATGCTTTAGAGAAGGATGTCCTTTGTCACCTCAGCTTTTTATTTTAGTTCTAAAAGTTTTGAAGAGCGATATCAGACCAGATGAGAAAACAATAGGCTTGAAAATTTAAAGCCTTATAAAATAGGGTCTTTTGCTGATGCTTTAATCTCGATTATACAAGATTATACAAGAAGCCAAGAATGGTATAGAATATTTAATGAAAGAAACCAAAAGATTTTAGTGCCTTAGCTGGATTTAAAATAAATAAGCAAAGAAGAAAGATGTCAGTTAAAAATATGACTGTGATCAAGAAACCCCGATGAATAAAACGGGTTTTAAAATGGAAAAGAAGGTTAAATACTTGGGGCTTAATTATCTCAAAATATGGAAGGACATTATTGAAGTGGGGAGGGAAACTCCAGTTGTCATTGCTGGGTGGAAGGTCAGTGATTAGGATGATGGTGTTAAACGAGATGTTATTTTTATTCCAGACAGTACTATACTATTAATGCATAATTTATATCAAAGCAAAAAGTTATTTCTAGTCTGTATGGCAGTCCAAAAAACCCCTAAGAATTAAATACAAATTGCTGCAAGAGAATGGATTAGGTCCACTTGTCTTAAAATTGTACTTTGCTGCTTGTTGTCTGGTATGACTAACAGAATGGGTCACTCTAAAGAACATTCTAACTTGAAACCTAATGCTGCAATGTGTATCTTTTTGGCTTTCAGGATTGTAACCCTCTTTCATAAATACTTGGATCAGTATAAAACATATGAACTCTTGAGAGTGACAAATGTGCTAGCCATGCTGCATTGGCCCAAATCTGACATATATTCCAAATTACAAGAATTGTCAATCTGGTAAGAAGGTACTTTTTTTCCCAGCCCATCTGGTTTCTCAGACTTGAAGTTTATTAATTCGGGCTTGTATTTCTGTTTGAACTTCTAAGTGTTTGTTATGTACATGAACAAACCACATTTCATCCCCTATATAATTTCTCTTCTATTTGAGTGGCATCTACCTAAATGTCCCTTTATTAATCAAAACTCAATGTGCTGCTTTTTGTCAATTTATCCTCCTCTGTAAATTCTGCCCTTCTCTCTACATTTTATACATACATACATACGTGTGTGTGTGTGTGTGTGTGTATATATATATATAGATAGAGAGAGAGAGAGAGAGAGAGTGTTATGTTCTGAGCAATATATCTGCATCATCTGGAAATAAAGGACATATATTAGTTAAACATATTGTTTTTATCTTTATGGCTTTAAAGATACCTTCATTAAATTCTTAGCTAAAATTCATAGAAATAATGGTTTCAATTATCTAATAAAAGTTTAATACTGTTGGTTGCTTATTTTTTTGTTCCTTGTTTCCAGTGTTCTAGCATTATAACTGAAAGTCGTCCTCAGCACATTTTAACAAGTATGCATGTGATCTATCTGAAAATCATGTAGTAAAAACATATGTGATACACATATATCTTGTACATTCATTTTTTTAAATTAATGGTTTTTCTCCCCAATTTATGTATTTATTTTATTTTGTTAATGTATTTTTTTTGTTTATTTCAATTCCAGCCATTTACAAGTTAAAAGAACCCCCGCTGATGTCCTCATGCTGGTTCATGTTCTTTCCAATCTCCCTTTTCCTTATGTGGATGAAGCTGTAGTTACTCAAATAGATGCTGTCCTACCTCAGTGCAATCTGAAGCAACTCAATAGCTTTACCGTAAATATCCTAAAATGGATGAAACTTCATAAACCAAATCAGAAAAGCTATTCTGGACCATATAGGTCACTTTTGCAAAAAATTAACAGTTGCGCATTTCAGAGACTTGAGACAATGAACAATTTGGATCTTTTACTGAAGGAATTCAAATACTTACATGGGAAATGGTTTCAAGAAGTGCTTCTCGAGAAGACCATGGTTGCTTTACATCAGTTGAGAGATCAGATTACGCCGTCAAATATAGTGAAGTTTGCATCCTTTCTCATTGGAACCAACTACCGCTCTACACTGTTACTGGACAGAATAGCTGCAGTTGCCACTGAACATACTGATCAGGTACAAAGGACTATCTTGTGTCTCTCTGGAGAATGATGAAATGGGCAGTGTGCAATGAGGGAAGGGCTGCAATTCTGCAATAGAGCATTTGCTGTACACACTCAAGGTTCAGTTGTGGCATATAAATTGGGTCTAAGGACCCCTGCTAGTTATGTGAAAAACATGGGCTTGCTGCCCAAAAAATATGATTTGTTAAAAGGTAATGTCATACATTGCTCTCATGCTAATGGTGAGAGTAGTCAACCAATGGAATAGCTTGCTTTCACAAGTTTGTCTGAAATAGTGTAGGGCAGTGATGGCTAACCTTTTCCAGACCAACGTGCCAAAACGTGTGCGCATGTGCATGAATGCATGTGCGCATAAACCCCTAAAATGCAGTGTGCACACAGGCCCTGCGCATGCGCTCCACCCCCTGTGCATTTGCGCATGCTCCCCGCATGTGCCTCATCCCCCTGTGAATGCAAGCGCGGCCCCCCACATGCACCCCATCCCCGCTGCGCATGCGTGTCAGAGACCTGAAGACCAGCTGGCCGGCGGGAGGCACATCCGTACGCGCAGCAGAGTTGAGCTGAGCTGGGGTGACAGCTCGCGTGCCCATAGAGCACTGCGTACCACCTCTGGCACATGTGCCATAGTCGCCATCACGGGTGTAGGGTCTCCTTCTCAAGCAGGGGGTTGGACTAGAAGACCTCCAAGGTTCCTTCCACGTCTATTATTTTATTTCCATGTTTCTAGTACAGTCTTGTTTTCTTCAAATTCCAGTTGTACAATACCATACCATTTCTATAATGTTTCTTTTTCTGGTGTTTGTTTGTTTTTTTACTTTAATTTGTAGTTACTTGAATTGTCAGAGCTCCTTTAAACCATGTTTAATACAGATGATTGATTCTCAATAATTTAAAATATATATTTAGTTCAGAAAGACATATATTTTGAATTATGGTGTTACAGATTGTATGATGAGCATTATGGAGAAATATTGAATACATGGGAAGTCCTTGACTTACAACCATAATTGAGCCCAAAATTTCTGTTGCTGAGATAGTTGTTAATTTTGCTCCATTTTGTGACATTCCTTGCCACATTTGTTAAGTGAATAACTGCAGTTATTAAGTTAGTAACACAGTTGTAAAAGGAATCTGCCTTCCCCATTGACTTTGCTTGTCAGCTGTTCACAAAAGGTGATTGCATTACTCTGGGACATTGCGACTGTCATTAATATGAGTCAGTTGCCAAGCATCTAAATTTTGATTATATGACCATGCAGATGCTGCAACAGTCTTAAGTATGAAAAACGGTCAAAAGTCACTTTTTTCAGCTCTGTTGTAACTGAATGGTCACTAAACGAACTGTTGTACGTCAAGGATTACCTGTGTACAAACTCAAATAATGAGTATTTGATTTATTTTTAAATATAAAAATGTGGGGTTGCTAATTCAAATGAAATCAGTGGAAACTGAATGTGTACATTTAATCTGAAGGAGCCCTGATTTCACAGCATTTTCATTTTCAAGTTACGGTACGTATTTATGTGTGGCAAAAGTATGCAAAACTTTGGAAATAGTTTGGTAGTTTTCTTCAACCTGGTGAGCATCAACAACTGTTTTTCAGCAAATTAGAAATCTCTTGTTCAAGCCATGACACACTTCCACATAGCTGAACTGTGAAAATCAGTCTTGTATGATGAATAGCCAGAATGCTCTTCTTTAAATAAGGCAGGGCCTCCCATATTCTCACATGAGTATCATTCCAAAATTAGACTCAGGAGATTGACTCTGCTCACACAATTTTGCCACAAATATATAGCTCTGAATGGTAGTCCCTCAATAGGTAAATAAGCTAGAACAGGGGTCGGCAACCTGCGGCTCTAGAGCCACAAGTGGCTCTTTGGGCCCTCTGCCGCAGCTCCATGTCCCATCACTGGTTCTCCCTGCCCCTCTTATTTCTTTTTTGGACTCCAGCCCAAAGTGGCAAGAAGTGACGACTACCTTACATATAAATGTGGCATGAAGGCAGGTACAGGGCAGCTTTGCTCCTGCACTTTCTCTCCCCCCCCCTCTTCTCATAACTCCCTGGCCGTCTGTGGCTGAGCTGGGAGTATGTGCACGTATGGAAAGACCCTCTGTAAGCGAGTCGCTGCCCGTCCCGCGCGCGCCTTTCCTGAGCTTTGGCGCTTGCTTGAGAGGGTCTCCCCGCACTTACACACGCTCCAGGCTCAGCCACAGCTGTCCTGGGCGTCTTGAGAAGAGGAGGGGGAAGAGGGCCGCCGGAGAGTGCAGGAGCGAAGCTGCCTTGTACCTGCCTTTGCGCCACATTTGCATGTAAGGCAGCCTTTGCTTCTTGCCATTTCAGGCTGGAGTCTCCCTGTGGCTGCGAATCCTCTCAGCTCAGCCACAGCCAGCTAGGGAGTTACAAGAGGAGGGGGGAGAAGGAGGAGGACGGTCACCCAAAGTGGGGGGAGAGAGGCACGCAGAGAGAGAGAGAGAGAGAGATACAGAGTGACATAGAGAGGGGGAAGAGGAAGAGATACAGACAGAGAGACACAGTGTGGGGAGATAGGGAGAGGGGGAGAGAGACATAGAGAATAGTTTTGTGGCTGGGTAGGCATGGCTACGTGGTCATGTGACTGGGTGGGAGTGAGTGGCATCGAGTTGGCCGCACCCACCCGGGTTTTGTGGCTCTCAGTGTGTTTTTTTTCCTGTAGGAAACAGGACCAAGTGGCTCTGTGAGTGTTTAAGGTTGCTGACCCCTGAGCTAGAATAATGTTTTTGACATATTTAAGTAGGTTCTCTTCATGTAGTTTAAGGCCTTGTGTGAAAAACCAAACACAGTTTAGATCATATTTATGCAGAAATATTGAAAATTCAAACGGAGTTCACAAACACTTAAACACCAGTGGATTTACTTATCAGAAGCAACTTCAAAAAGGGCAAAAACGTTAATTTAATATTAACTGAATTAGTAACTAATGATTAAAAATTAATTGCATGGGAAATAATTGAAATGTTTTTAAATTAATTGATTCTTCATTTGCATTCTCTCCCTTGCACACATATTAATCTCACAATGTACACACAAATATATTCAGAAATAGAAGAAAAAAAAGATAGGATGGAAGTAGATTACGGTAATAACATCTAAATGTACTGAAAAGAGAAGAGAAAACAGAAAACAAAACTGGATGGAGATGAGGGAAAGAAGCAAGTGAAGGTACAGTGTGTGTGTAGAGAAATAAAACATAGTTCCTGTCATAGAAAGGATTAAAAAACCCTTTAAAAAATCCCTTTAAAAGCAGCCAGCTTCTCCCAAATCAGACATCCTTGGTTAAGCAGTCCTTTGCTTCTCCCACCCAATCATTTGTTTTAAATAAATGTTTTCTCCTTCGTTTACAAATTGAAGTTGAAGATCAGAAATTAAATCAGAATTCAGGTTATGATTGTTAGGGTGACCTTTTCTATTTAGGTTTATTTCAGAATTGTCATCTGAACCTATGGGCCCAGGTTTTGCTGGGGATGGGATTCTGTTTTAAAGCAAATTTCTATATCTTTTGTTGACGTGCCACATCTATAGTGACAAATACTTAGTTAAAACTTATATAGAGTACTATAACTTGGCCTTTGCCTTTGAAAAATGCTGAGAATATTGCAAGTAAGCAAACTACTGGAGCTGATTAGAAAAGATGACTGCCTCATTACAATAACTTCCTGAGCTATCCTTCTGTTTTAGAGCATAATTAAAAACGCTAGTTAGAAGTATCAAAGTTTCTTGGGACCAGAATATTTGAAAAACTTTTCTCCCCTGGGTTTTAAGAACACTTGGAGAGGTAGATGGTTAGTTGTAAACTCAAATTTCGTAGGTTTTTGACTGTTATGCACAACTGGCCAAAACAGATGAGCTGATTTCTTCTATTTTCTTTTCTTTCTCTAGATTTACTATTCAGAAATACATGTTATTCTTGTTCTATTTTCTTTATTTAATTATGAACCCCCTGAAGCTGAGAAATTTTTTGAGGCTTGCATTAATCATATCAGTCTTCACTTGGGTAAGTTGATTATCAAAATGATTGTCAGATTACATTTTTCTAGAATATTATTATTATTATTATTATTATTATTATTATTATTATTATTATTATTATTATTATTATTATTATTATTAAGTGGCAATGAACATATAAAGAAAATGTCAAGCTATAAACTCTTCTGTCTCTTTCTTAAAAGAAAAGAAAGCACATAGATGTACTTGGTCTCTTTCATTGTTTTCATAGAGAATATTCTAACTTCTGAATGTTATTAAATGTTATTGAAGAGGAAATTTAAAGAACCAGCCACGATGTGGGCACTGTCCCATTCTATAGCTTTTGAAAATAACTACAGTTCTAAGTAGGAATATATTAAAATGGTCACTGAAAATAGACCTTTTTAAATATGAATAATGGATTTTAAAGAGTATTTTATCTGGTTAGTTTCTCTAAGGATGCTTACAGAGTTGCTCAGTTTTAGAAAATACGTTGCAAAAGTGCCATAAGCATGAATGCAAAACTTTGTAAGTTTGTGAAGAAGCAATCCCCTGGCAAGGACTGAGCAAATAAAGGAGTAATATGCATATTAAGTATAATTGTTCTTACAATTAGTTGCATGGAGAGAATGTGGATATAGAATCTGTCCTTCTCTTAAACATAAGCCCAATGAACAAAACAATAAGGTCCTGCCCTATTGGGTGATATTTGCTATCATGCCCTTCCTTTCATGCTGATTATTCATTATTTATCCACACAATATGATTGTACTGATGGTAGGATTTTGACAAATAAGTTTTAAGTTGTTTGTGCCGTGCTGGTGTGAGCGTTCCAAGTAATGCATCCAAAGAAAGCAGAAGTCCAAGGCAGGTAGATTCCTCAAAGAACAACTTATTGCATACATCATATTGGCACAACTGGTGAAAACCAACGCTGAAAGTTCCTACGGTTTTCACCTGATTAAAAAGTAAACGTTCCCCCTTCCCCCAAGTCATTAATCACATTGTCCAATAGAGGTGCTGGCCGGTTGCTCCGTTATTCCAGTTCTTTCCCCAACCACCACTGTCCTTGGTTCCCACAGCAAAACTTTTTGTTTAGACTACAAAACCCCAGCTATCTATTTCCCCCCTCCCTGTCCCTTCTTCTTCCTTGTGGCAACCCTGAAGCCTCAAAAGATGTCTTCAGCCAGGTTCGCTTCAGGGTTGATAGCTGGCCCTTCTGTTGTACAGTATTTCTCAACAACAGTAAGTGCCAATGCTAATGTATCTTTTAAAAGGCCGTTATCTTGGCTTTCCTCAGTCACAAATTCCCAATTTCTTAGCAACGGATTGTTTTGTTTTTACCGGTAATCTCAAATATTTT
Source organism: Ahaetulla prasina (assembly GCF_028640845.1). Classification (NCBI taxonomy): domain Eukaryota; kingdom Metazoa; phylum Chordata; class Lepidosauria; order Squamata; family Colubridae; genus Ahaetulla; species Ahaetulla prasina. The sequence continues at coordinate 218,283,973 of NC_080539.1, forward strand.
TAGATTATTATAGAACATTTTGTGCATCTCTCAAATGAGGAGCAGTGCAAATAAATTTTGAGGAAATAAAAACCGGAAATATTGAAAGGGAAAGAAAAGAAAATGAAAGTGTTGTGATATCATACAAAATTTTTATAGTTTGGGAAATGCTTTATAGTTTGGGAAACGCATAGAGATTTCAAAACTGAGAAGAATTAAACGTTATATTAAAACAATTTCAGAACTGTTCTTTTTCCATTCGTTCTTTACACCAATTGTATGACCCCTAATCTTAATAAATTGGTAGAATAAAATATATGAAACTAAAAACATTGCTAAAATAAAGCAATTAAACAAGTAAGGTTGCAAAATATATTATTTCTACTCCCACCTAAACCTTTTAAAAATGCCAAGTATTTAGCTCTCAGATAATGTAAAGCATAGCAATGTTGTCAACTATATTCAATTTGTACATTTCTCTGAGAATTTGGGGTCAGGGTTTATATTTCCTATCTGCTGTACTACTTTTAGATAAATAACGTTTTTAATATTATGCATTAATATATTTATTTTCTACAGAACTTTTTGAGCCTTCTCTTCTTGTATTGCTTGGTTACGCTTTGGCTTCTTCTGGGTATTTTCCACAGAAAGTGATAAAGGCAATATTTAATATAGAGTTTCTCTCCAAGTTGGATGCTGAGCTTCAAAGTAAGTGCTAATTTCTATTTTTGATAAGTTTCAGAAACAACTCTTGTTTTTTTTTAAAACTGTACTTTGGGCCTTATTAAAGTATTCAATTCTTGGGAATTTTTTTAAAAAAACAACTCCAAATAAAGTACAGTACTTTTGTGCATTTACTTGATAGTAAATAATGTTAAACTTAAAGGGGTTTTTCCTCCATCAGCATTTTCTACTCCTGTTTTTTTATTTAAGCCCTTTAAAAAATATTATGTTGGTTTGCCTGCAGATACCCCATATTCTCAGGATCTAAAAATGGCCAATATAGTTTCTGCAATTAGAGTTGGGTGGACTTTTATATTGGTTGGATCTGCATTGTTCCCACTGAAGTGTACATTTCACCTATAGTTTTCCTATATCGGTTTACAGGTTTTCTTTTAAATAAATCTTTTACGTCTATATACTAAAAAATAGGTTGCATTTCAAAAATGTTCTTAGTTGAAAAATGAACCTATAACAAAGGAAAAACTTCAAGCTGCCAGTCATTTTATATATTTGATCTTTACGTTTCCGCCATATTTTCACACATGGATAAATAGCTGCTAATAGTTCCATGAATGCATTCTAACAAAAACAACCAAATAATAAACTTCAGTATAATGCTGTTTACTTTTGCTACATTTATTTAAGTGTAGCTGCCTCCACAGAGGGGTTGTCATCAAGAATCTTCTTCAGAAGCTTGACATGAAGTAAAACAAAACTGAATGGATTCAGTACTCTCTGAATTTAACTTTTAGAAATTGGTTTTGCTTTAATCTTAGCATGTTTCTTATACTTAAAAAGAAGTGCTAGTTGTTAATTTATGAACAATGATACCTGTACTTAGCTATCACAATGAAGTAAGTAATGTGGTATTAAAGGGTCCTTGAGTGGCGCAGACTGCTAAGACAGTCTGTTATTAACAGCAGCTGCTTGCAGTTACTGCAGGTTCAAGTCCCACCAGGCCCAAGGTTGACTCAGCCTTCCATCCTTTATAAGGTAGGTAAAATGAGGACCCAGATTGTTGGGGACAATAAGTTGACTTTTTATATAATATACAAATGGATGAAGACTATTGCTTAACACAATGTAAGCCGCCCTGAGTCTTCGGAGAAGGGCGGGATATAAATGCAAATAAAAATAAATAAATACATTTGTGATTATTATTTCTTTTGCTCTAAAAATGGCCTTCTTTCTTTTTTTATTCATGGTTAGCACAGTTATCTTCTAAACATTGCCTTGTTGTGCTTATTTCTTCTGGATTTTTTTAAAAACAGTTCTACCATGGAAATCAGCAAGAAAGCCCACCCTACAGCTGATGGAGCTGAATCGAGCTGTGTGTTTGGAGTGCCCCGAGCTTCAGATTCCATGGTTTCATAAACGCTTTTGTGAACAGCTGAAGGAAAAAAGTGAATATTTATACTTTTTATGCAGTTTAATAGCATTAAACATCATCAAGACTACAATTCCTTTGAATCTTTTATATATATACAGTCATGGCCAAAATTGTTGGCACCCCAGAATTTTTCCAGAAAATCAAGTATTTCTCACAGAAAAGCACTGCAATAACACATGTTTTGCTATACACATGTTTATTCCCTTTGTGTGTATTGGAACAAAACAAAAAAAGGCAGGAAAAAAAGCAAATTGGACATGTCAAACAAAACTCCAAAAATGGGCTGGACAAAATTATTGGCACCCTTTCAAAATTATGGATAAATAAGATTGTTTCAAGCATATGATGTTCCTTTAAACTCACCTGGGGCAAGTAACAGGTGTGGGCAATATAAAAATCACACCTGAAAGCAGATAAAGAGGAGAGAAGTTCACTTAGTCTTTGCATTGTGTGTCTGTGTGTGCCACACTAAGCATGGACAACAGAAAGAGGAGAAGAGAACTGTCTGAGGACTTGAGAACCAACATTGTGGAAAAATATCAACACTCTCAAGGTTACAAGTCCATCTCCAGAGATCTAGATTTGCCTTTGTCCACAGTGCGCAACATTATCAAGAAGTTTGCAACCATGGCACTGTAGCTAATCTCCCTGGGCGTGGACGGAAGAGAAAAATTGATGAAAGGTTGCAGTGCAGGATAGTCCGGATGGTGGATAAGCAGCCCCAAACAAGTTCCAAAGAAATTCAAGCTGTCCTGCAGGCTCAGGGAGCATCAGTGTCAGCACGAACTATCCGTCGACATTCAAATAAAATGAAACGCTATGGCAGGAGACCCAGGAGGACCCCACTGCTGACACAGAGACATAAAAAAGCAAGACTACAGTTTGCCAAAATGTACTTGAGTAAGCCAAAATCCTTCTGGGAAAACGTCTTGTGGACAGATGAGACCAAGATAGAGCTTTCTGGTAAAGCACATCATTCTACTGTTTACCAAAAACGGAATGAGGCCTACAAAGAAAAGAACACAGTACCTACAGTGAAATATGGTGGAGGTTCAATGATGTTTTGGGGTTGTTTTGGGGTTGTTTTGCAGCCTCTGGCACTGGGTGCCTTGACTGTGCAAGGCATCATGAAATCTGAGGATTACCAAAGGATTTTGAGTCGCACTGTAGAGCCCAGTGTCAGAAAGCTGGGTTTGTGTCTGAGATCTTGGGTCTTCCAGCAGGACAATGACCCCAAACATACGTCAAAAAGCACCCAGAAATGGATGGCAACAAAGCGCTGTAGAGTTCTGAAGTGGCCAGTAATGAGTCCAGATCTAAATCCCATTGAACACCTGTGGAGAGATCTTAAAATTGCTGTTGGGAAAAGGCGCCATTCCAATAGGAGACCTGGAGCAGTTTGCAAAGGAAGAGTGGTCCAAAATTCCGGGTGAGAGGTATAAGAAGCTTATTGATGGTTATAGGAAGTGACTGATTTCAATTATTTTTTCCAAAGGGTGTACAACCAAATATTAAGTTAAGGGTGCCAATAATTTTGTCCAGCCCATTTTTGGAGTTTTGTGTGACGTTATGTCCAATTTGCTTTTTTTCCTGCCTTTTTTTGTTTTGTTCCAATACACATAAAGGGAATAAACATGTGTATAGCAAAACATGTGTTATTGCAGTGCTTTTCTGTGAGAAATACTTGATTTTCTGGAAAAATTTCTGGGGTGCCAACAATTTCGGCCATGACTGTGTATATATAACATAACTGGTTTATTACTCCTTGGATATGCCTGCTGTGAAGTTAAAGATCTCCTTTGTCATGTTTGATCTGCTTCCTTTGGAGAACTGTGATTTTTTTAAAAAAAAATGGGCAAAGATGGTGGGAAGCCTTTAACTTTGCCTTTATTGAATAAAAGATGGGTGGGGGTTGTTTGGTCTCCTCTGTATTTCTAACTCGGTGTTTGTCTTCTTTGCTCCCTTTTTCTCCCTAGAGACTGATTCGTCCAGTCTATTGCAACAGCAGATATATATACTACTTGGAGAAATCCTAGGAAAAAGCCATTATGTCAGATGTTCTGTACTCACTTCTTACTACTATAGAATTGGTGGGTTATTTCAAAAACAGAGTATAGCACTTGTTTCGTTTTATGCAAGCCTAGAGAGTTTTGTCTAAATGGTTATGATCTTGTAGGAGCATGACATTCTTGATTTGAAGATTAGGCATGTTTTTCTCTTAAGAGCAATTCTTTGGCGCAGGTCTAATTTTTGCAGCTGCATATTAGCTAACCTAAAGATTTCAGGCAGCTGCCTCATTGATTAATTCATTCATTTCATTCAATTTCCCGACCTTAATATTTTTGTAACTCAAGGTTGGCAAACACACAATACTCCTTCCTCCTCCTGTTTTCCCCACAACAGAAACAACCCTGTGAGGTGAGTAGAGCTAAGAGCGAGTGACTGGCCCAAGGTCATCCAGCCATTTTTCTTGCCTGAGGTGGGATTAGAACTCACAGACTCCTGACTTCTAGCCTGATGCCTTCACCACTGCTCTTTTTCGTTCATGCCCTCAAAATGCTGTGAAGTACTTCATTCCCTTCAAACGCGAACACGGCACAGTCTTACTTTATATTATTCTGGTGATGCAGAAGTGATGACTCTTTGCAAATATTGGATATGATTTCAGCTTCAGATTGCTAATAGCCATTCGTGTCTTTCAGATTTTGAATTTATGATTGACAAAAACAGGAAACCTGTTCCATATATAGACCAACATGTTGTCACTCCTAATTCAGACAACATAGGTTGTTCAGAAGCTAGTCACTCCTGTGGAAAGAAAGGACTACCACCAGGATTTCAAAGGTGTATTTTTTTTTTTTAATGTTATGGTAATGCAGGACGATAAGGGTTTTCACTAGATTTTTCAATTCCAGGCAGTCCACAGAGCAGGTGATAATAGCACATTGTATTTACAATTTCAGTCAAGTGGTAATAAGAACAGGGATCTTAATTAGACAGATGGCATTTTTTTTCCTATTCACGTATTTGTTTGATTTATATAGCTTTCCATCTCATATACGTGACTCCGCATGCCTTCTACAGACAGATAACAGAAAACAAATAAATAAAATAAACAACTAAAATAAAATAAAAACCATTAAAATAATGAAAACCATAAAACATAATCTGCAGGAGAATGCAATCCATTACATTACTAAGAGTATAACCAATTTGTAGATTCCAAGCACGATGACAAAAACATGATGTCAAAGCTTCCAAAGGCAGGGTGGTAGGGGCCTATCTAACCTCACAGAGTTATTATATTCCAAACGTCAGGTGCCAGGCCAGAGAAGGCTCTCCTCCTGGGTCTTTTCAGATGACCCTCCTTTATTGACGCGACCTATAATATGCCTCTTCTGTTGGACTTGATGGGATGGGTAGATGTAACTAGGGAGAGGTAGTTCCTCAAATAACCCAGCCCCATGGCATGTAAGGTCATTGTACTTTGCACAGCGTACTTATCAGCACTTTGAATTGAACCCGGAAGCAAACCAGCAACCTGTGAGGTTGACAGAGCTCTTTGTTGATTGAGAGAACACATACCATTTCTTGAAGGGCAGTGTTGTGACCGAGGCCCAAGTAGTGATTACCAAACACAGTTCAGTCCTGAACAAACTTATTTTATTAAAACAGCTGAAAATTCATTCATTCTCAGCTTAGTCCAAAACAAATTCTTCATAAACTGTCCTTTGGCCTTATCACCAACCTTTGTTGTCTTCGGCAACCTGCCAAAGGCTTTTCTTGGCAAAAGCCCCACAAAGTTCAAGAGATGCTGACAAGAAGCACCGGAATCAATGTTGCTTTTCCATAAAGAACCCAAGAGCCATTGCTGCTCTTTTAAGCCGTATGGGAGGGGCCAGTCATCGCCTGCCCTTACTCCCGAGTTGTCCTTTTTTCTTCAGCTGCTCTTGCCTTCTGGCAGCTCTTTGCATGCGTGCATTAGGAACAGGCTCCTGCTTTTCCTCTGCCTCTGGAGGCTCCAGAGTCCGCACATTGCTCCCACATGGTCCCGGGCCCATCTCTGCTTCCAATGCAGAGCCCTAGTCTGGGTCTTCCCCTGACTCCAGGACTGGCCCATCATCCTCTCCAGCCTCCTCACTGTCCGACTCTGTTGCCAGGTCCACAGGCTGCTGGCAGACCACAACAGGCAACCTCATGTACATCACTTGACAGTAGTCCATTCTGGGTGGGCGACTATGTCTAACAGCCTGATCAAAGAATGGGGACAACTGGTGCAACCTCTGGTTTGAAGATAGTTATAGAAAAGTCTGTCACTTTAATATATAATTCACACAAGCATATATATATTGTTATATAAGTGATATCATTTAAATAAAATCGGAATACAATCCAAAGAAGACATATGTACTCTGAACAGAACAGATACCCATAGGTCTATCACTTACATAAAATTCATAGCAGAATCAAATCTTAACAGAATAGTGATGTACTAGTGAGCTTTTATATGTGAAATAAAAATAAGCTACTTGCCAATAAAATTACAAAAAATATTATGGGTACCTTCTAAACAGTTGGTCCATAAAGATAATTCTAAAACAACTTTGTGTTCTATTTAATGTGTGCCAGAGGATTGCAGGGAACCACACCAAAACTTCAGACAAAAAGTAATTTAGGTTTTAGAATTAAAGCATATTATTATTATTTTGGCATAAAGCAACTTGCAGTATGTTTGATACAATTACATTTCTGCTGCGTACAACAGGGGTTTTTTTTAATTCCTGTGATGAATTTTTTAAGATGAGAGATAATACTTACCAAAGCCAGTTATAGATAAATATAACTTTGTGTTGTAGAAGATGGTATTACAGCTAAATTATTGTAACAATTAATTCAGAAGTCTTAATCAGATGCTAATTTTTAATGGCAGGCCAGTGTTATAATGATGTATAATTAATAGAATTAAAATTGTAACTGTAGAAAAACCTTTGGGGTTTACATTAAAACAACAGGTGTCATGAGTACATAAAGTGATTATAAAATACTTGCAAGCTGAATTTTTTTTTTTTTTTTTGTTATATGAAAATAAATTTGAAATTGTATTTAATTCAGGATTGCTGTGGAATTCCTTGATTCAGAAGCTTTCTGCAAAAATTCAAATCACGTCAAAGGATATATTGCCATGAAAAAGCGGCATTTAGAGATTCTTGGTTATCAAGTTGTTCAGGTATAGTGTTTCCTCTGTTTTGTAAAAGTTGAATAATATTTCAGAATTTTCTGCATAATTTTTCTTACAATAAATATTCACCTTTGCCCAAAGACAGCAACCAACTTTAAAGTACCCATATACATTTTAGGAAAGTGGAAGGGATGAAATACGAATAACATTTTAATAAGGGACTTTCATTTTAATTATATACTTCTCTTTCAGATCCCTCACTATGAATGGAATTCCATGGGATTGTCATCCACGGAAGCAAAGACTGAATATTTAGAAAAGAAAGTATTGGGAAAAGCTTTGATATCCTAGTATGGAGGGGGGAAAAAACAATTTTTTATACGGACTGTAACATTGAAAATTAATTATTTTTCAGCCTTCAATAAACTTATTTTTTTTTTAACATAAAGACTATGTTGCATCTGGAGATATCCATATTTGGAATTGCAAAGGGCAGTTTGCACAATTTACATTTCTTGCACGAGGCGTGACCGTTTTTGGCCCGCCCGTCCTGACAAATTACCTAAGGCATAGTTATATCAATTGACTACTAGGCTGCACAGCATATGAGCCTATCCTTGAGGAGTGCTTAGAAGTTGCTTTTGTTGCAATATCTAATAACTAGGCTGCTACCGATTACCCAATCTATCATCCTCATGTTAGAAGACTTGCAATAGTTGATATCTGACGTGAGGCACAATTTAAGGTATGTATTTTCCCTGCTAACACCCTAAATGTCTTCTGACCTGACTCCTGTTTTATTATAAACTTCTCCAGGAATAAAAGGTAGCTGAAGGGCCACTGTTAAAGATATCCCACTATTGGCCATTCAGGGAAGAGCTTTCTCATATAACTCCTGAGCCATTGGAAAGCTGCACTGCTATTGATTCAGTTTGAACTGCCATTCATAATTATTTATAACGCGAGGCTTACTTTTTATGGTTAGTTGCCTTGCATAGGCAAGGCCAGCCAAGCAGAATTATTTATTTAGGTCCGGGGTGTTAAACCGGCAGCCCATGGGCTGGATGCATCAAGTGCAGGCCACGTCCACCCCGGCTCCGCAAAGGCAAAAAAGTCATACATCACGTGATGTCACCGAGTTTGACACCTATGATTTAGGGGCTCAATTTATTAACCATCTTGATAGCCAATAGGTATATATATTGGGAAGAACAATTCAAAATAGGCTAACCTAGCCAACTGTAAGGATGTCTACATATCCCCCAGCAACGTAAACAACATACATTGACAGAATCACAAGTCATCCCATCCCGTATCCTGTTGAAAAGGCTGGGTCTTTTTTCCCTAAAATTCAAGAAACGTATGTGGAACCTTGTTTCAAAAGGCAGGGCCAGCCACAGAGAAGGCACATTTTGGGAGTTCAACCAGTTGGAACCTGGAGATGATTGCTTCTGGCAGTTCTTATTGATGGGCAAAAATAACCAGACAATAGTAGGCTTCTTAAGTGAGTCACTACAGGTAGTCCTCAGCCTGCGACCACAATTGAGCCCAAATTTATGTTGCTAAGTGAGAAATTTGTGGAGTGTGTTTTGCCCCATTTTACAACTTTTCTTGCCAGTTGTAGTGAATCACTGCAGTTGTTAAGGTAATAACACAAATGAATAGTGAAATGTGAAATGAAAAACACTATTTTTTACAATAGTGAAAAACACTGAAATTACTAACAGTGAATTATATTTTAATTTTTTTAAAAAAAGATTCCATATATTTTTAAATGCCCATAATGTTTGATGCAAGCTGTTTCCAGAATTCTTTTTTCTTGTATAAGAAATGAAATTCTACCATTCCTTGTAAAATAATGATTCACTACTTTGGCTTGGCATACAATTGACTGATTGATTGATTTTTCAAGTAAAGATCTTATTCTATCACCTAGCCATTGAAATATCTATTTCCATTGTTCAGCAATAACCTAATTGGTGATAGATATAAAAACGTAATGAGTTATTTTTCAATTTCTTATCCCTGGCCACCAAATATGTGTAGCAAACCTAACTTTGGCAAAAATTGACTCTATTGATTAATTATGTAAGACATGTATTTAAGATAAATAACACAATGTGAAAGAATGTTCCTTTTGACTGATGTTAACCTTGCTAACATCTCAGTAAAAATTGAAAAAATAGATGTCAGATTGTTACTGAAGTTTGATGTTACCAATGTGAAATTTAAGAAGTTAATTCCTATATAAATTCTGATTTAAAAAATGTTCATGCTGTCGTACAGACTCCCAAACAATACCATCAAATTGTTCTTCTAAGTCAGGAATGTCAAACACTATTTCATTGAGGGCTGCATCAGGGTCGTGTTTGACCTTCTGGGGGACGTGGCCAGGGTGGGCATGGCCAGCTCGACATCACTTTGCTGGGGACACCTGTGGTGGCCCAAGAGCTCTGCCAGCAAAAACGAGCTCCCAAACTCCGTTTTCGCTGGCAGAGGGACCGTGAGCCAATCCTTCACTGTTTCTAGGGTGGCCCCATGGGCCAGATCTAAGCACCCCGCAGGCCAGATTTGGCCCCCGGGCCTTGAGTTTGACACCCCTGATCTAAGTCCCAGACTTCGTTTAGTCCTCACCGCAATCTATTTCAGAAAATCAGATTCAAAATTACATCCTTAGGTTCTGTAGGGGAAAAAAATACAATTTTTCAAAGAGAGAGAGTTGCCTCGGATTTTTCCTCTTTTTTTGTAATATTCAGTTGATCTGCCACTAAAATTGTGGGATTTTTTGTTCCAATTGCTGGTCATAATTTGTTTAATTTACAGTACATCTGAGTTTTTGTAGATTTTTTTTAATTTTATAAAGACTTTTCCTTTTGCAAGACTTCAGTTGTATCTACGTAGTCCTAGTTGTATATAGTCCTTTGTCATAATTTGGGTAGCTTATCAATAGAAATGGAGGTGAGATGCCTGGAATAAAATCTGAAAACTTCATCCTGGAAATTCAGCAGATTATTATGCTTACATAATTCTGTTGGTGATTTCCATTTTTTTAAATTTTGGAAAGGTGTTACTCAGATTCTGTATATGGTATGTTTAGGTACTGATTATCTTGTATTAAGAAAGCAGTACTTCAAATGTATACCATCATGTTAGATTCTGGGATAGGTGTGTGTGTGTGTAAATCTTACAAATTCAGTATTGATATTAACTATCTTAGCAATTAGTTGACCTTTAGAGTCTTGGATTGAATCTCCCATGCTAAATATGAACTTTCCATTGTTACCCTTCAAAAATCTATGCACTTTAAACCAGGTTTTTTAAAAAATTATTAGTGCCTAGAGCAAAATACTGTTTATTAAATATTTTGTTTTTGGTATTATGTATCCTCTTACGTTTCTTGTAACTTAACCAAAGATTGTGCATAACTAAATATTCTATTTTTTTTACTGTATCCCCCAATCTTCTAACTTCCCATGAAATATATGTACAAGTATCAGCCATAAAAAATAACATCGTTGCTGCTTTTGGATACTCTGTGCCGTTCGAATTTATTCTGAGTTTGTAAGAATAAACCATTTGTTGCTTGTGCCAGTGACAATCTTCTTGCTGTGAAGATTGAAGCCCCGAGCTCTTGTCATATCCATCCCCTCCACACACATCTTCCCCTTTAACAATCCCCAAGCTCTTAATACCCTTGTTTCCCCACATAAGAGCTCCTCCTTCCTTTCAATCTTAGACTAGGGATTGTAGGCCCACAAGGGATCACTCTCAGCCCCTTCATGCTCTAAGCAGGGAAGGGTTTTGCTGCTTCCTCATCCTCTTCATGGTTTGTGCAACTGTATCTGAAGGCCTAAAGAATTGAGCCCTTTGAACTCTGGTGCTGGAGAAGACTCCTGCGAGTCCCTTGGACTGCACGGTGAACAAACAAGTCGCTCCTAGAGGAGATCAACCCTGGCTGCTCTTTAGAAGGCCAGATCCTAAAGATGAAACTCAAATACTTTGGCCACCAAATGAGAAAGAAGGACTCGCTGGAGAAGAGCCTAATGCTGGGAAAAACTGAGGGCAAAAGAAGAACGGGACGACAGAGAACGAGGTGGCTGGATAGAGTCACTGAAGCAGTAGGTATGAGCTTAAATGGACTCCAGAGGATGGTAGAGGATAGGAAGGCCTGGAGGAATGTTGTCCATGGGGTTGCGATGGGTCAGACATGACTTCGCAACTAACAACAATCTGAAGGCCTGTTGCCAGCGTCAGAAGGAACGTTCTTCAGGATTTGTTCATATCCTAACATGGTAGAAATTACCTCTTTATCGATTTCCAAATTACAAGTTTGAATAGAAATCTCAATTTTAAACAAATCCCCATTAAGCTGTTATTAATACTTTCAGAGATGCGCACTAAATCTGTTTTTACTGAAATAAAGGACTTTTCCCATTTCTACTTCAGCTTATATTTAAATCTTTTAAAAAGTTTGGTAGACTTAGACTCCTCTTTGGGATGGTAGCAGTTACACAAGGAGGTACTGGCACTGTCTTACTGGTTTCACCTTTAGTGGGGAATCTTCTCTTGAGGGTAACCAAATGTTATTAACAGGAGGCCCTATTTTGGTCTCATGTTCCTCTTTTCCACGGGGAGGGCTGCCAATTGGGGGGGGGGTTTGCTCTTTCATGTATGCTTTGATCCCTTTAGTTTGTTGTGAAACACCTCTCTTAGATGGCTTATGTTTCTTAAATGCTTTAGAAGGGAATTCAGTGCAGATAAGTCGTTAATAATAGTTGCTGATGCTGAATAGGGCAAGTTGAGGGACAAGCAAGGCATTTCAGCCATCTTCCCATGAGGCTTTAAAGGTTGGCTGTCTGATGTGAGAAACCCTTTGTCATACCCATTTCTTGATGTTCCCAGAGCTGATTGAGAGCTACTGAACTAGAAATGGCCAAAAGTAGTCAGTAAACATCACCATATTTTAGTAGAAAGTCAATCCATTTCCTACAATCTGATCCTCAGAACAAGTTCTAAAGTCAGCTGAAATGTAAACAAATGACAGGTGGCATAAACAAGAGAGAAGGGAAATCCTAATCCTTTTTTATAATCAGAGTGGCCATATTTAAACTTTGATATTTATTTTAAAACCGAAGGGTCCGAGACAAATTGTTGTTAAATTCAGTTTTATTTACTGCTGTCTATAGCCAAACTTATTCATATAGTTAGTAAATATTGGGAGGATCTAATACTCAACAGAAGTTAATAGACATTTAAGACAAAATACTTAATTGAAGTTACCAATCGCTGTACAAGGTAGGCTTACACAACAAAACTAGAGACTATTTTTTTTTTAAAAAAATCCTCATCCGCAATCAAGTAGCCACTTAGTTTACAGCTTTGATAATTTAAACAGATTTAGGCCAACAGAAAGGCAAGAGGCTCCAGACGCATAGCGGATTTCTTTCAACATGCCACACCACTCTTTCTTCTCATCGTCATACCTGCAGGAACAAAAAGTTATATAAGTGGGGACCTTTAGCGTTTTTTCCCAAGCCTGTTTTCCAAAATCTCTGCCCAGTAACTCCAAGTTTCTTTTTTAGCATCCTGTTTTACATTAATACAGTTATTGTAGAATAATTGCTAGTCTAAGAATGTAACAAGCATTGCTACACAAAGAAAAAGTAATGCAGGAAATATACATTCCAATATGCTGTCATCCCTCTGAATGCCTTGTCTTGGAAAATAATATTAAATGACATACACACCCTGCTTTTGTTTCTGAATCTTGCATCTATCTAAAATCCCCAAGTGCTTCAATTTGTCCCCCTCTCTTTTCTGCCAACTTTTCACTCATTTCTATCTTCCTGTCCTCAAAGTTTGCTCCCCAAGTTTCTGACTATCCTTTGTGAAAATCCTTTGGTTCACGTGTTTTCAAATGCTGTATCTTCATTGAACATTTTTTACTTTGATGCATCTGTCTGTAAGTGCTCCTGATCTATCTTTCTCTCTCTCTTTTTCTTTCTTTCTTTCTCTTCCTCCCTCCCTCCTCTCTTTCTCTCTCTCACACAAGCTTTCAACCATGACTTCCTAAGCACTGTTAAGCAGTTGCAAGGAGCACAGAGGTGCCAATGGAAATAACTCTTGGCCCTATAGCAATGGCACCTTGGTTCCGGGTTAGGAGGGTAGCTGCCCCTCAGCCTGTCCTGCCAAGCACCCAGCTGTACTTTACATTGTGAAGCTGCAGTGATGGTGCTTCTCAGGAGAGCAAGCCCTAGCTTAGGTCTCAACTGGAATCCTCTTGCTTCCTTATTTTCACGGGTTGCTGTGTTGCTGGGTTATTTTATTTATTAATTTTTTATCCCACCTTCTATTACTTTTTAAGTAACTCAAGGTAACAGAAACACATAATACTGCTTCCTGCTCTTATTTTCTCCATAACAACAACCCTGTGAGGTCAGTTGGGCTGAGTGATTGGCACATTATTATTACGTCATCATACACACAACTAATAGGAATGACTTGAATCTCTTTAGCTAGCAAAGTGAAAAAAAATGCTTAAAACAAACTTACTTCCAGATGTCATTAACCTCATTAGGAGCAAATTCCTTTGATTCAAGCTGAATCATTGCAAAGCCTCCAATCGCGTACAAGGATCCAGACAATTCAACTAAACTAATAGAACTTCTCTCCTGGGGGAATTCTGGCATAGCTTCCCACCTGCAATTTAATGAATAAAACATTCAATTTGAGAATATGACATTTGAGTATATTATGATGTATGTGTTTTTATTTTAAAAAAGTAATTTGTCAGAATGAAGAAATGGCTTTAAGAAGTGGACTGGCCAAATAAAGTTAGATGTACATTAATAAAGGACAAATTTTCTCAGAAAGGACAAAGCAGATTCAGTTAAATCATATACTTAAAGCTCAAAAGAGTATGATCATCTACCGAAAAATGCTCAGAACTTAAATGTGCAAGAAGGCACTTTACATGTACATACACACATGCATGCACATACCCGCACCCCCTTATATGGTGAAAATAATTTCGTTAGATCAGAACATACATCATAGGACTGGATACAATGTTTATAAGGCTATATCCTAATAATTGATACTTCAAGACCAATTCACAATGCAGATAGTCCTTGGGTTATGACCCTCTCATTCAGCAATCATTCCAAATTACAACACTGCTGAACAAAGAGATTATACAGCGGGTCTCCAAAAGTTGCAGCCACTGGAGCATCCCCATGGTCACTTGATCATGATTTGGAGGCTTGGCCACCAGCTCACAATTACTACTGTTGCAGCATCCTACAGTCATGTGATCATCATGTGGGATCATCCCTGCCAACTTCCCACAAATAAACTGGCAGAAGGCTGCAAGTCACTGCCACTGCTTTTTTGCCTTCCTACCTTTTACTGCCAGAACCTGGGACAACATTTATACCATTTAAAGAAGTCAATTGCATTTATAAATAAAGGGACAAGGATTCCGGTGGGTGCCAAAGAAAGCATGCATGGTGGTCCTAAACCATGCTATTAAACAAGAATGGATGGGTTGTAGACTAACTTGTTAGTGGTGAGATCAAAGGCTTCAACAGTGGCGGAGAGGCCTTCTTCAGTAACACCTCCGGCAATCACAATTTTCCCTTTGTGGATGGCGATACCGAACATGGAGCGAGCCACTTTCATGGGAGGAAGATCACGCCAGTCTCCCCGCTTGGAATTGTAGATGAATACTCTGTTTGTGCATTTTCTGTGTACGAGAAGAAAGTCAACCGTTGGAAAAATGGGGACAACAGCAATGGTCAAAACACACACTTCAGACAAATGGGACTGGGCTCCCTTCATATAATTATATGCGAGAATCTCCTTGACAAACGGGGAAGAAATGCAAACAAGGGGAAACATCAAATAAGAGAGGGTTCGACCTGCAACTGCATAACAGGCAGAGAGAGAGGCTCAAAAGAGACCCTCCCTAATTTCTCAGGCTGTAAAAGGAGACGGGGCAGGAGATCAGACTTGTAGAAGAAGCTCATTTGGTCATATTTTTTGTCTGGTCTACATGGGAAGTGTTGTGACTCGTCCTCCCTCCTCTCCTCAGCCGGGCCCCTCCCATCTCCAACCGGGTCTATTATCAGACTCCGAGTCTGATAATGAAGATGAATGGCCTCCAGCCCCCGGCCCTGGCCCCATGCCCGGAGACGATTCCAGGAGTGGAAGGACAAGCCTGATAAATCTCACTCATATAGCGTGTGTTCCTTTGGCTCAGCAGTCAGAGCAGGAAAACAGCCAGGTATTGAAATTGCTCGGGCCTACTCCTTCTGACCTCTCTCTTTCCCAGAAGCTGCCAGCAGATCCAGCTGAAGACAATTCAGAGTGGGAGGACCCTCGCTTCCAGAGATCTGAGAGGCGATGCCAGCAGAAGGAAGGGAGGGGCAAGCCTGGATAAATCCTGAGTCATGGAGCCACACCCCACAGCCTATATAAAGGACCTGCTTTTGGCTTTCCAACCTTGAGTCAAGCAAAGTCTTATCGAGTTTGCTGATACCGGACCCTATCGCTGAAGTCACAACTTGGACTCCTGCCTGCCCTGAGAAACCTCGGAGGAACTTGGCAAGCTGCAGGGGCTTCGTTGCCAAATTGGTTACAGACTTCCTTGACTCGTTCGTCGGAGTGGGGGGTGGGACACGACAGGAAGGCTGATAAGTCACTGACTCAGCTGGATGGGAAATACGTTACTTCTGCAAGCACACCATCCCAATTGCCTTCTTTTTAATAATGCACTAATGAAAATTGCTCTCAGCTGCTTGTTGGCCTGCCCGATGCTTTTTAAAAAAATCTTTGCTGTGGGCTCCATTCTATACATATGTACTATTCTCTGCTGTACTTTCTTTCATGGATGGGTAGCCATTAACAAACAGTATGTGCCCATTGGATAATATATAAATATAGCTAATTTGCTGTTATGGTTTTCAGGCTCTGAAGAATAAATGCAACAATTACGTTGGTGGTCCTTGAGATATGGTATGAATGCAGTATGTGCTCCTTGCATACACTTGTGATATTGAATTTTCAGAGTACATGATAAAAACATAAAAGCTACTAGTCCTGTTAGTTTGTGTCTCTGTAGTCACAGTGTACATTCTGTTGTGCCTTGTTGAACTTTTCAGAGCTCAAAAAGGACTGTTTCCTTTGGGAAATTTGCAATGTTCTCAAATTTTACAATAATTCATTTAAAAAGTTTTCTGTAGTCAGATGGCAGAGAACAATCAGTGCTGATCACCACTGTGCCTAAAAGTTATGGGTAAAAAATAAGGGAACAAATATACTTGTTCAGAGTTCTTGCTTCAATTAGTATTCTGTTATATTTGATGAATTTCACGCTATGTTCTATTTACACAAAATGGAACATTTCAGGTGGAACTATTTCATCCTGAGCTTAAAACAAAAAATACTTTCTATTTTATGTGCATCCTTATTAAAGATCAGACAAAGCCCTTAGGATTTTAAAGTTAAAACAGTTATTTCATTCAAATATTTTCTGATATAGCTTGATTGCAAATTTCTGGATGTATTGTTTTATTGCCATGGCTAGTTAATAAAGATGTCCTATATTATTGCTGTGATGATTTCAGAAAATTAGATAGTCAGGAATAATAAAATCAAGTCCTTAAGATTAATGGAAACCAACTGCTTAACCTGAATATGAATGCAAAAACAAACATGGACTGATTCCTCTTTTATATTATTGGTGAGTTATTTCTAACTTTTAAATCAGTGCCAGGCACTGTGTTTGTGCCTGTAGAATTGCTTATTTTTATTCTTTAAAAAAATCAATACTGTTCTGTTAGCTTTCACGCCTATAATGTAACTTTGTTGGAAGTGTGATTTATCTCTGCTGTTAAACACTTGTTATGTTACCCTCTGATTTACTGTTTGATAAAACTGCAAATATAAACACTTGTTAAACCTCTGAATGTATAGTTCTGCACTACAGCAACATCTTCCTCAGAACATTGCAGGAATGGGGCTTCACACTTCCAAAACCAGTGCTGGGAAATCTAAATGAAGAATGGCTTCTTTATTTAGAAATGAGTGAAGAAACTTCACTCTTCTTGAATGAGAAGTCTGGGCCAATATACATACAATATACAGAGCAGCCATCAGCTCTTCAAAGCGTTTTCCTGCCCTGTGATGAATGTCTGCATTGATCTTGAAAGCAACTAAAGTTTACACTGACCTCAGCTGCAAGCCTCAGCTGTTAATAGGATTTTAACCAGAGCAAATAGTTGTGTGGGATAATTTGGGAAGGGGAGTACTTGCAACACTCTTGAAGCTGTCCAGTACTCACTTATCATCTGTCTTTCCTCCAAGGCAATATATAGCTCCATGATGTGAAGCTGTAGCATGGCCATATACTTTCAGGGGCAGCTTCTTGACTTCATTCCATTTGACTGACCTGGAAGGGGAAAGGGACACCAGTGAGGCTCTTCAATCTCACAGGCCATCAGTTAGAAACCTTGTCAAACCAACCAGTGTTAAGCAAAGCCACTTACTCTGGATCATAACATAAGACAGAATCCAGAGACTCCTCGGTTTGGAGATCTTTGCCTGCAATTACATAGATTTTGTTCTCCGATTCTCCCAGCCCAAACAAGCATCTGGCAGATGGCAGGGGAGGCAGGCCAATCCATTCAGATGTAATGGTATCCAGCTTGATTAAAATGCAGAATGAAGATGGTTAGCAAACGTGCCAGGCACGTTGAAAACAGCTCACAGCAGCACTGTATGAACATTTCAGCATGACCCATCGCTTTTTACCTTAAGATCTGGAAACAAATGTATTATGTACCAACAAGCGTACTTTGAGACATCTGGCTGTCAGCATTTCCCCATCTTTCGTCCATCCCCCTTCCCTATACTTGTGGGTCCCAGTGCATCTTTTGAAAATCACTCCTCTGAGTCCTTCAAGGTTTTAGGGCAGGGGCATCCAACCTTGATGACTTTAAGACCCGTGGGTTCCCAGATGGCTGGCTGGGGAATTCTGGGAGTTGAAATCCACAGATCTTAAAATCCCCAAGGGTGGCTACTCCTGCTTTAGGGTTTGTCTGCTGCAAATTTTTTCTAAGCAGAACTTAGGTTGGCTTTTGTTTTTCTCAGGCGTCTCAGTTTCCTTAGAATGCCAAGCATCTGCCTCCAAAGTTGAGCAAAAGCGCTCCCACGAGTAGGCTGAGCTGAAAGATTTTCCCCTTGCAAAAAGGAATGTGGTACTCTTTTGTGGATGGGCGTATATCTGGAAGGCATGAAATCCACTTCTTTAAAAGTGTCAGCAGCTGCTTTAAAGGAAGGCAGGCTTTTATTTCTAGGTTTAAATTAACCCCTTTTCATTTCTATGAGGTAATTATTGATTGTGAATCATTACTTGATCCTAGAGTTAAGACGTTGCTGATTATTAGTTAAAAGGAAAAGGGCAGCATGGCTAAATGTTCCCATTGACATCTTCCTTGACAGATTCCCTGCTTTACTTACATTCTTTAGATTTTCTTAATTAAAAAAAAACCAAAAACGGTTGAAACTGACATGGTCCAAAGTTAAACTGTGGTCTCTTATTCTAGTGCTTCCAGTAATGTCTCTGGATTTACATTGCTCATTAATGTAAGCAAATAAAAAAGGGTGGGTGCTGTTCATCTGCTCATCAAAGAGGCAAAGAAGAGGTGAGGTGGTTGAGGGCCTCTTGAGGGCTGCAGAGAGTCGGTGTTTCATTACACCAATCTGCAGGTCCTTCACCACCCCAAACTGCCCCTTTGCTTACACGATTGCCTGAAAACATATTCCAAAATGTAGTGACAATCAAACACGATGGAGTGTGGTTTTTTTCATCAGTTTTGGTCAATGATGTGTAAGCTTTTGAAAAGGCTTAACCCACCTGTAAAAGCAGAAGCTCCATGCAACATCTGTATCTGCTCCCTTGGGGGGGATATCATTAGATTTTTTGTCCTGGATGGCCCCAGTCCTCCCTATTGATTAATAAATTTGCCTATCTCTGCATTAAATTATGACTTAGCAACGCTATAGTTTAATGCAGAGAGGGGCAAACCTTTTGAGAATAGTGTAATGGACTTTCTAAAGATGGCTAGTGAGATGATCAGATGTAATTTTATGTGCCCCGACACATAAACATGTCTATATGTACTTAGGCAGAATTCGATGTATATGGACATTCTTTATTTTTTTATAGCTCTTTCTTATTTAGAATAACAAGAGTTGGAAAGGACCTTGGAGGTCTTCTAGTTCAACATTATGTTGAAACGAGCAAGGAAACGTAAATGGAAGAGCTGCGTGTGATACTGGAGTGAGTCTCATTCAGACATTCATTTGAATAAGCATACAAAAAGTTAGTGTCCAGTCCTTATTCACAGTTGATAGAAAGATGAAAGAGCTTGTGTAACGACAACTATGAGTTGTTTCTTTCAGGCCTTTTGCCAAAGGTGCTAACAAGGCAGAACGGAGTGTGCCCACCAGCCGCCAGCTGACCTGATTCAAGTATTTAAACAGCCATCTGAACAGCGATTTAAGGGTAGATGATGCCACAGCATCTCTTCTGAAACCAATACAGGCTCATTTTCACACATAATTTGCTGCACACGAAGATAACTTTGTAGCAGAAAAATATACAGAGGAAACTGGATTAGAACATGCTATCATTCTAAAGATTCTCTAGAAATCATGCTAAACTAAGATAATATCATTTATCAATACTTCTTTGCATATATGCGAATACAGCCCTGAACTGGAAAGAATCAAAAAGACGCGCTAAAGATCTACATAGATGTTAAGTTTTTTAATACATGGAACTATCATTTTCTTATCCAGAGTTTAAGAAATAAAGATATACCTGAAAGAAGTATGACTGGAAAGGCCGTTCCTTGTTCTCTTCATCCACATACAATCCTCCAACCACATAGACCTGCTTTTGCTTTGTGACTAAGCTGGAATGATTTCTGGGAATCTGTTCCGAGAGTGCTGCTAAATAACACTCGTTTTCTGTAGGATCATAAGCTACCGACGCGGTGTCATTGATCAAAAGAATGAGATCTTTAACAAACATCCCATGCCTCGGAACATCATTTAGGTAGCCGGGGAGTAAATTTTCATCCCCTACATCCCCGTTAACCTCTCTTTTGGCTGACTTTCCTGCGGCTTTTGTAGGTTCGGGCAATTTCCCGCCAAAGGCATCTTTAATAACTTTCATTTTTTTTGAAAGGTCTGGGTTGCTTTTAATGATGTCTTCCTTCTCAACGTGGTCCTTGAAATACTTCTCCTCCATCAGCCGAAAACGGATACAGTCAAAGACTTCTCCGAGACTCTTCACCCGGTTCTCTTTATCTGACTTGACCCATCTCATGACGGCTTCGAAAACGACTTCCTCCTTTTCAACATTCAGACTATCTGGCGAAATCACCGAAATGAGTTCATGAGGAGCGAGTTGCATGAAGTCCTCTTCTTTGCAAATTTTCACAAAGTGGTCAGACACAAAATCACGGGCAGACAATGCAAGCCTTGGGCAGTCGAGGAGGAGACCTAACCGAAGTATGGCCAAACAATTGCCAACAGCCAGCCTCTTCTGAAGATAAGAAACACAGACGGTAAAAATGGATGGAATTTGAAAGCGGCTGGCCAGAGCAAAAATATCTTGTACGTTAGAATCGTTAAGGTCGATAGTTGCAGAGTAAAGGTACTTAATGATCATATCAAGGATAGCCGGGTCAACGTTATCCAACACCACTTCTTTCTTTTTATCTTCACTTTGCTCAGATAAGAAGTACTCGCGGAAATAAGGACTACAAGCTGACAAGATCAGTCTGTGACACGGCAAACTTTTATCCCCTGCTTTTAGAGAACAGTCAACAAACTTTTTCTCTTCCAAAAGCTCCCTAAGGCCATCTTGAAGAAGAGTGGATTGATAAAGCCGGAGTTCTTCAGTAAGTTCTCTCTGGGAATCCATTTTCTGGAAGGCTGGGCTACCGAAGCACAAAAGAAACCCCTCTTGTTGGTACCTAGGTCTGCCTGAAAAAGGCAGATCAATGTACGTTGCCCTGCTTGAAGCTTCTGTAATTTAATCTTGCCCACTAAATATAGTACAGAGTTTCACCAGCTGGAATTCAGAATGGATGGTGTTGGAAAATGGAGCTTGCAGCTGTCATGGGTTGAAAGAAGCAACTGTTACTTTAGTCACTAGGGAATCAGTTTTACTTATTACACATGCTGAATGATGGAGGCTACTTGTAAAGTATACTTAGCATTGTGACTTAGCAGGAGTGCAGAATTAGGTTTGAATGTAGTGACTAAGAAATTGGTTCCTATAACTTTCGTGTCACTTAATACTTCAGCTCAAGTATGAATCAAAAAAGATGGAAGTTAGCAGGTGAAAGTATGATGACCAACAGCCAGTCCTGACTGAAACCTCCTATAAAGATTATTGTTTCACTGAAAGTCTTCAATCTACATGCCAGTAAAAACAAATTCCTCCAAAAGCCGTGCTAGGGGATAAATTTGGGGATTTATTTTAGCCTATTACTGGAGTCATTCATCTCACTGTTTTGCAGCATGTGCAGTGATTTAACATAAAATTAGGGTTGAGTCTCAAACAGCAATTCAGGGAATAGGAGCAGTCTGGGCATGAATGCTCAACCAAATTAAAGATGTTTTCTCTATCATTTATGAATCAAAATAGACTGCAAAGAGGAAAAGGGTTTAAGCCAGTGGTGGGTTTCAAATTTTTTTACTACCAGTTCTGTGGGTGTGGCTTGGTGGGTGTGGCTTGGTGGGCGTGGCAGGGGAAGGATACTGTAAAATCTCAATTCCCTTCCCCATCCAGGGGAAGGTTACTGCAAAATCCCCATTTCCTCCTGATCAGCTAGGACTTGGGAGGCAGAGAATAGATGGGATGTGGGGGGCCAATCAGAATTTTTACTACCAGTTCTCCGAACTACGCAAAATTTCCGCTACCGGTTTTCCAGAATTGGTCAGAACCTGCTGAAACCCATCTCTGGTTTAAGTTGAATCAATGAAATCATAACAAAGCATTAAGTATTTGTGAGCTTGAGTACTGTCTTCCACTATAGGTAGTCCTTGACTTATAATCACTTGTTCAGTGACTATTCCAAATTATAACAGCACTGAAATGGGGAAACCTATGACTGGGCCGGGAAGTTGCAGACATTGTAGCATCCCCACAATCATGTGATCACCATTTGCTACCTTCCCTGCCCACAGTCAGTCAATGGGGAAACTGACAAGGAAAGTAACAAGTTGCTCTATAAGTTTCTCCCAATGCCTTTTGTCCTGAATAGCCCCACTATGGAGTATGTAAGGATTTCATACTCTGTAGCAGTCCCACCCACCTGAGCTCTGTAATCTGTGCTTGCCCATAGCTCCTTCACCACCTATGACCCCCCACTGGTACCTCCTCACCCCTAGGGCTCCTGCTTAATGACCTGTATTGTCCTGGAGTTATGATGGCAACTGGAACTGCACGAAACGATAGGGTCACATGGCATTGTCATTTATGACCGCATTGCTTAGCAATAGCAATCCCAGTCCCAATTGCTGTTGTAACTCAAGAATTATCTGTACAGTCTTTAATTTTCATTGGATCACGATGTTATCCAAAGCTTTTTTTTTGAAACATTGTATTGAATTTCACATATATAATTTTTAGACTTCACTGGCTGTGCTAGTCTAAATCTGAAGAATAAATCTTGCTGGCTTTTACAAGACTTAAGTATTACTAATTGATTCTACTTACATTGACATTTAGCAATACTTCTCAATATACTATATATTCAGATGGTTTATGAATTCACAGCCATTGTCTCTTGCTGGGGTTCAGTAAGTTTGTTTCTCCCTATCACCTTTTGGGCACAGGTCAAGTCCTCCACCACAACTTCTGTCAGGCTCAGGAAGGATGCCCATAATTGGATGTGGTGGAACCACTGGCTGAAGGGGAAGAGGAAGCTTATAAAGTCAAGACATTAGCAGTATATGTGTCATTTCCTAAGGATTCTTTACTAAAGAAATAAAGTGTGTTCTTTACTAAAGAAGCTGAAGAAGCTTCTTGGATGAGAAGTGAAATGTCTTCAAAGAAAACTCCGAAAGTCCAGTTGCTTCTTGAAAAAGCACCTTTGGGACAACCATGACTTGGATGACTGAGATTCTCCATAGACTTTACTAAAGAAACTTATTTAATCATTTTTGGAGCTGTTTTGGTTGCTTGTGGTTAACACTTGGCATCAGCAGCATATTGACGAAATACCAGATTATCTTGTGCCACCAGTGACTTTTCCCAGTGATTTAAAAAAGACGTAAAATAGCAGAGAAAGAAGCAAAATGACTTGTGGCAGCCCGAACTGGAGCTCTCTAGGCCTTGACTTCTTCTCTTCCAATACTATCAACCGGAACACACTATTCAGGAAGGAGAACCACTGCTTAACAGTTAAGACAGGGGTAGTAACCTTTTCATACCTACCGCCCACTTTTGTATCTCTGTTAGTAGTAAAATTTTCTAACCGCCCATCGGTTCCACAGTAATGCGCTGTGTTATCATCATCTGTGAATGCCTCTCACACATTGTAGATTGGGTTTGGGGGAGGGGGCACCAGCTACCAGCTCTGCTTGTCTGTTACAGCTGGGTGGTGTGGGGGGAGATGTGTGAGCTATTCTGGGACGAGGCTCTTTTGTTTGCGGTCGCACTATAGCGCCATTTAGTTTCACTTAGGTAACATGAACTAAACTTCTGCATGGCCGATACAAATATAGGGCCTCTGGTGGCTCAACAGACTAATGCAGTCTGTTATTAACAGCAGCTGCTTGCAATTACAGCAGGTTCAAGTCCCACCAGGCCCAAGGTTGACTCAGCCTTCCATCCTTTATAAGGTAGGTAAAATGAGGACCCAGATTGTTAGGGGCAATAAGTTGACTTTGTATATAATATACAAATGGATGAAGACTATTGCTTGACATAGTGTAAGCCGCCCTGAGTCTTCGGAGAAGGGCGGGATATAAATGCAAATAAAAAAAAAATAGTATATTTTCAGAAAGTTACATTGTCACATGGAATTTTATGAAAACCTAATGAAAAGGTTTTTAAATGATGCTATGAATTTTTTTTTAAAAAGTCAATTAAATTAAAAAAAAGGAAAGTGCTTCAGTATTGGACAAAACCCCTACCGCCCACCATGAAAGCTGGAACGCCCACTAGTGGGCGGTAGGGACCAGGTTGACTACCACTGAGTTAAGAGTTCAGTTAATTCTTGTCACTGGCTCAGAAGAATACTATGGTTGGTGGTATCAAAAGTTACCAAAAGATTAAGCAGGACCGAGAAAGTCATTCTCCCCTTCTTGTTCTGCCAAAGGTCATCAATAACAGCAACTACTGCAGTTTTGATCCCACACCCAACGTGAATCCTGATTAAAAAGGGCGAATAGGTTTCACCCATGACCTTTTGCAACTGTAGCCCAACATCCTTCTCAATAATCTTCTCTAAAAAAAAAAAGGGAAATGTTGGAGATCGGTTGATAGTTAAAACAACTGAGCTGAGCAATGGTTTCTGGAGAAGGGATTCACCAAACTCCAAATGCAGGCGATAATGTCTTCTCACTCAAGGGGCTGCCCACCACCAGTCATTCATTACCTGGCATGTTTCATTAACTAGGTGAGACAGGAGTCCAGGGCACAGGTGGCTAAGTTAACAGCACAGAGATCCCTATCAAATCCCTCAGGATCCACAGGCTTAAGCCTAGCCCAGATAACCTTGTAAGAGGAAGCTTCCGTCTCCTCAGCTAAACCCTACCCAGCTGGAATCTACCTGAGTAGATGAGACGTTTGATCTTCCAAATGCTGCTTTGCCACTGCCGAGCAGAAGAAGATCCAGTTTGATTTCTACTTTAATAGGGACTGTGTCACTTTTTTTAAAAAAATCTTCCTGGCAATTTTCTGGGATGCAAGAGTGAAGTAAGCTTGGTTCACTTAGGTTTGTAGATCAAAACTTGAGCTTTAGACTGTATTTGGATCTATTCACTTTTTCTTTTATTTTAGTCCTATGAATTGCTTAAGATGTTTCATTTCCTGTTTTTGTTTTGTTTTGTTTTTAAAAATAAGCTGCTTTGTATCAATGGCCAAAGAGGCTGATCAGGGGTAATTCTGCCAAGTAATCCAGCCAACCTCTTAGTCCAGAAACTAGTAAATTACTTCAGTGTTGGAAGAAACGTCCATCTGGGTTCAGTTCCAAATGGGGATAAAGACACTGGAAACATGGAGACTGCTTGGAAAGATGGTTTAATGGTGGTCAGGATCACGTGGCTTGAGTTCCTGAACAGAAAAGAGAGTGAGCTGCTGAGCGTGCCCTGGCTTTATGCTTTCTCTGAGCTTTGAACTTCCTGGGGCACAGGAAGAGTATCCTGATTGTTGTCAGACTCCCAGGGGGTGGGGTCTTAGCTAGCCTTGCTGGCTGATGTAATCTTCCCAGGTGCCATGTGGTGAGTTTCTGTTGCTAGATGGGTCCTATTGTGTTGCAGATGATGGTCCATTGACAAAGGTGTGTGTGGGAGGGTGAGTTTCTGTCTCTGACCCATTGACAAAGGTGGGGGGAGGCTGGAAGCTGCAGGGGGCTGCTTTGTCCTTAAAACATGTTTCTCAATTTCTCATCCAGGGAAACATATTCTGCCTTTTTAATATTTTCCAAAATATTTCATTCTTCTAGGAGGGGGTGGGTGCTAACTTCCTACAAGAGTAAATCAGAGTTACTCCCCAATATATTCATTCCAAACTTTTCATTGTCAGAGAGGAGACACAACCTGGGACAAGGAGCAGCACTATATCTCCCTTATGTATGGATTCCAGTGGGAAAGACTATTCAAAATAAACTTCCCTTGAGTCTCAAGGCCCAGCAAAATTATTTTCAAACTTGAAAATATGAACTATTTAGTTTCTTCATTTAGGACCGATTGTGAGCCACGGCTGAAAGATATAGAGGAAAAACAACATAGCTACCAAAGCAACCACAACATTCAAATTTAGAACATCTTTTCTCAGTTTACAATACAAACTATCAGTTTTATTTACAGTGCTATTTAAATAATACATAATGGATATTAAATGCAAGCAGCTGAAGTACTGTATAAAGAGACAAAGCACAGCTTAAATATATATACAAGATATTATGTTAAAACTATATAAGAACACTATTTTTTTTCTTGCAATCTATATAAAAGAGGTAGCTATAGCTTGATTGATTAAAAAGACTGCAGCATGACTTTTAGAGACAAAATATATTTTGTCAATTATTACATCTTTTTAAGATGAATATCAACCCATTACTTCCCAGAGTCCTTGCAATGTGAATCCATCTTTTAGCTTCTCTATGGCAAGTCCTAGCTCTTCAGAAAAAACAGGCTCACGATCTTGTTGCTAGTTGCAGGACAACAAGAAGAAGAAAAAAAATGTAAGCAAATTGTGGTTAATACTGTTAACAAGAAACTAAGTCAGTTTTATTGTAACTTTAAAAAATACCTTGTTTCCATCAGCAAAATAAGCCTATGATAAAAAAATAAAAATAAGTTATTGTGGCATTCAGCATTATTTTTAACTGAAATTCAGGCAGTAAATTAATTCATTGAAAAGCCATTATCTCAAAGATATCAAAATCTCATTTCTTATGTCATTTACTTAGTATTAAATAAAATAAATTCATTTTCAATTTAAAATCCTGTTTTTCAAGACATTCCTATTAATATGTATAATTTTATATAACTATTCTAAATATAGAATTTACGGCAAATAAACAATTAGCTTTGATCTGATATATCACATGCAACCAAACAACTGATTTATTCCTAGTATTAAGGAGAGACCTGGGATTTCTTGTTTAGTGTAATGTTACTGCTCACTGTTTGAAAATAAACTGTTTCTTGAATAGGCAGCACCCAATAGTTATAAATAAGCAAATGAATAAAAGACAACTACCTATATTTAACTCATAACTTCTTCGATAACTTGATCAATAGTATAAAGTAATAATTGTTAGTATAATATTACATCCAAGACAAATATCTTAGTTTATTAACATTTTGACCTGGGCTGTGAGCTCATTATAATTTATTGACCAGTTTAGTACACCCAAGTGTACAGGGAGAAACAATACAAAAGTTATTAGCTTTAAGAGACACTTACCACAAAGGCATCTGTCGGCTCATTTGCCTCTATTTCTACATCTTCCTCTATTTGTTCTACTTTCAAATCTTCTAGCTGTTGAGGCTGAATATTGACAAAAAAAACAATTTGAAACAACAACATACATTTCTTTAACACCTTTAAACAAAAGCAGGGATTGATTACAATTTCAAAAAGTGTACCTTTTCTTCCATTTCATAGTCTACTCCAAATATAGGACTGACTGAAAATACTTTATGCAATGAATTTATTTCTTTTGCAGTTTCCTCCAGTTTTTCAACTGGGTCAATCTTAAATCCAAGCACATATCCTCCAGTCTGTAAGAGAGTAATATGTTAAATAAAACTTGCACAATGATTATGCTTGAGCGTAATTATATATTATATATTAAAAATTATGCACCCGTATAATTATCCAATTAGTAAATCAAGTATATTTTACAAAGTCTAAAATGGTTCATTATCATATGAAAGTCAATGGCACAGTATCACTTTAAATCATAGTTAAATATGTAATATATTCAGATAAATCGAACATTTAAGAAAACTAGAAGCTGCAGTGGGAGTTACTTCTTAACCAGACATGCAGAAAGATTCTACCTACCTACCTACCTGCCTGCCTGCCTGCCTGCCTGCCTGCCTGCCTGCCTGCCTATCTATCTATCTATCTATCTATCTATCTATCTATCTATCTATCTATCTATCTATCTATCTATCTATCTATTTATCTATCACATAGGAGATATATTATATACGTGTCTGTACATAATGTGTGCATGTGTATGTGTATATACACACACACACAAACACTACCTAATATACATATATATTATATAATGCATTTTAGTTGGCTTTTCGTGTGTTCATTTTCATGTACCATTTTTTTGTGAATGAATAAATTTTTAAGATACTGTTACCAAAGCAACTGGACAATTCAAGGCTGGAAGCTATTTTTAAATACTAATCTCAGCAGCAGCATGAGAAAAGTAATCAGCAATGACACATACATTTCCAAAGCCATTTATTCACAGTCTTACTCCAACGTCTTAGAAGCAGATAGTTTCAAGACTGCACTTACAATTTTTAAAGGAACACATTGCTCAAATATAGTACATGACTAAGCTGGTATGCCATGTTTCATTCAGAGATCTGATTGGTCATCTGCTGCTAATTTATCATGGTCATTATTATGTCTTTTCATTACTTATGCTTATTTACCAAGTATAATACCAGGCAACAATTTCTCTTTGAATAACAGAACAGAATAATAGAACTGAATAACAAAAAGTAAAAAATATTTATCGTAAATCAAATGGTATATGAACTGAAATAAATAAATTATGCCATTAGTTACTTACCGCCTGAGAACTTTCAATGACAAGTGCCAAGCCAAATTTTGAATCTCTAATCTTTATAGAACGCTGGATGCAAAGATTATAAAAATATATATGTTAAAACATTTTTAAAGTAAATTCTTAACAAAAGTAACTGAAAATATTAATGCAATCTCTTGCAATTAAGATCTTTGTAATTATGCAAAATATTTGAAAGGACAAAACCAAAAAACACACTAAAAAGGAAATGAAAAAGCTAACTTTTGTGAATTTCAATCAGAGTTTAATATTTGTGTGGTTACTCCACAACACTTTTAGCTGGCATAACAATAATTACCTTGGCAACCAAATAATGTTTGGCACATTTAAAGAGTGATATAATTTCCTAATTTAGACCATGACATCCAAAGCAAAGTTTCTAGTTTACACACACCTAATGCCACTCATCATACCACCTCTAATATGTCCTATTGCTTAATTCCCCCCCCCCCCCGGCTCCCGTTTCACTAGAATGAAAATACTGCTAACTTGCCTCATAAACGTGATAAAGAGATCTTTAGTACTTTAGACATGAGTCTAATTGCATGAATGTCATGCAATTTGCAGGGTTTTTTTCAATGACAAACAGTTGTGGTAGATAGATGAGTCAGTGACAGTGATGTGTATGATGTCTCTACTACTTTTTTTTTTATTTCTTTTTGTCACAACAGTATACACAAACAAATGTCATAGATACTTATCCACGATCTCAACAAAAAGATAATTAGTCTGAGAAATGAGTCCTCCTCTTCTATGAGATTGTAGTTAGGGAAGAAAAGCTTAAACATTTCCTTTTCAAATGACACCATCCTAATAATTACAGCCATTTGAAAATGGAGTAACATATTAACAAAGCAATAGCTTCACATATAATTAAACCCTAACAAGCCATACAGCCCCTTATGAGCACTTATGGGTGATCTGGTAGGGGAGCTGAAAGGTTAGTAATTTTAATCTGCAAGAGCCAAATATACATTTTGCATAATTAAAATAATATCATATATGATAATTATTAATAAGAGAGATAATTGTAGCTACTTACAATTTGCAGATATGGTATACTGACATTAAAGCTATCGTTCATATTAGCGTGCCAAACTACTCTTACATTTGTAATAAAAAATGTACCCAGGTTTCCCTAGAAAAAGAAAGATAGCAAAATAAACCAGGCTCCTTGAATCCTTCATATGTCTACATATTTGTGTAAAATCTAAATAGAACAGCACATTTCCTAAAGTAAAACTGACATTTAAATGCTTATTTAAATAAGAAACTCATTGGGAATCACCTGTAATAGAAAGAAATCATGGCACAAAGGAGGAAACACTTTGGCGTTCCTGCCAAGTTCTCAAAATAATATGCCATTCAAATACAATGGCATGCAAGTTAAATTTAGGCTGTTCCAGAGGCAACTACTGACATCAAAGTGACAGTATTCAAAAAGAGCTGTTCTGCTCTGTAAGGCTGATTTTCTTCCTATTTTTAGCTAAATTCTTAGATGTTAAAACAACTGTATGTGAGAAAATGTTTCCTTTGTGAGTTTTTAAAAAAATAATTCCTGGGATCCAACTGAATAAGCTGTGCCGGTCCATAATTGTAATAAAGATTTGAATTGATTCACAGAGTTAGAAACAACTGAGCAACAATTGCCAGAAAACAGCTGCACGGACAGTTCTTGGAGCCCCTAGGGTGGCCCATAAAGTAAAGGTAAAGGTTCCCCTCTCACATATGTGCTAGTCGTTCGCAACTCTAAGGGGCGGTGCCCATCTTCATTTCAAAGCCGAAGAGCCAGCACTGTCCAAAGACATCTCCGTGGTTTTTGTGGCCAGCACGACTAAACACCAAAGGCGCACGGAACGCTGTTACCTTTCCATCAAAGGTGGTCCCTATTTTTCTACTTGCATTTTTACGTGCTTTCGAACTGCTAGGTTGGCAGAAGCTCACACCATTATGCGCCACTAGGGATTCGAACCGCTGAACTGCCAACCTTTCAATCAACAAGTTCAGCATCTTAGCCACTGAGCCACCATATCCCTACTGAGCCACTGCGTCTCATGCTACATTGCTATTCCACAAGCCTGCACTGACTGCCAGTTTGCTTCAGAGTCCAATTCAGGGTGTTGTTATCACCTTTAAAACCCTTCATGGTATGGGTCCAGACTATCTGAGAAACTGGTTCACCCTGATGGGGTTAGCCCACCCCACTTGTGCCGGCAGAAGGGGTATGCTGTGGACCCCATTATCCAAGGAATTTCTCCTGGCAGAGTCCAGAAGAGCCTTTTCAACTATGGCTCCCACCCTCTAGAAAAATCTTGTCCCTTGAGGTCGGATCTGGTCCCCTCATTTTGGCCTTCCAAAAGGCCTTGAAGACATGTCTATGCCAATTAGCCTGGGGCCTTAATGGGAGTGGGGGTGGGATGTTGGAAGTGGCTAATGGAGTAGAGACTACCCCACTTACTACCTGTGTGCATTTTGTTTCCTCCCTCTCCAGCTAGCTTAGTTTTATTTTCATTTTTTAATTTAAGAACCTTATTTATTGCGTTAAGGTTTTATTGCATTTTATCCAATGACTGTAAGCCATCTAGAGTTGCCTTTGGAGAGATGGTAGGCATCGCAGCTTGATAATTTGATAAATATATAAATAAATATTACTAATCCCACTTTTTAAGGAGCTACAATATTTCATTATTATATAACACAAGTTTAATAAAAGTCAAAGTTGACAGATAATAATTTTAGTGGTTCCTGCCTCAGAAAATACAGTCTAACTAACTGTAGGAAAGAAAACAACATTTCTTTGTAAATGTAACAATGCTTTCCTATGATAATTATGCTGATTTTTTTCTAATTACTGTAACTATAATAATTATTGCAGTAAATATTGTAGTAGTTCAAAGACAGATACCACATAAAAGCAGATTCTTTGAAGGAACACTGAACTAGATTTATAGCTGTAAAAGTATACAATTTTAGGTTTTCAAGCTACAGAGTAGTGACATTTCCATCTGACATGACAAGCCATGCTTGTTGACATAAACCTGATGTGTTGTCTACATCAGGGGTCCCCAACCTTTTGGACCTCAGGGATCACTAAATTCATAATTTTAAATCCTGTGGATCACTAGTATAATCTACCTAATGACCGGATGGGTGGGCGTGGCTAGGTGGTCATGTGACTGAGTGGGTGTGGCTAACTTGGTGTTACTCATGTCGAGGGGCGCCTCGCCAGCCTCTACTCACACCTCCTCTCCCAGCCACTCTTCACCTTCCCACCCAGGCTCCCTAGGGCCCCAACAGGAAGCAGTTTTTCTTTTCTTTTTTTTAAATTTGAATTTATATCCCGCCCTTCTCCGAAGACTCAGGGTGGCTTACAACTGTGTTAAGCAATAGTCTTCATCCATTTGTATATTATATACAAAGTCAACTTTTATTGCCCCCAACAATCTGGGTCCTCATTTTACCTACCTTATAAAGGATGGAAGGCTGAGTCAACGTTGGGCCTGGTGGGACTTGAACTTGCAGTAATTGCAAGCAGCTGTGTTAATAACAGACTTAGTCTGCTGAGCCATCAGAGGCCCACTTGTTGGAGCTAAGCAGCCACAATGAGAAAGAGTTGGCAAAACAGCTGGATCAGTTCAAATTGGATCTGGCGGAGTAGGAGGCTCAGTAGAAACACCTCACTGAGGACTATGGGTATAGGCTTTCCAAGCAGAGGAAAAACCTGCAGGAGTGCAAGGCCAGGTACCGGCGCCTGGAGGCTTAGAGGGCTGAGATGGTCAGCCAGTTCCAGGCTGTGATGCAGTCCCACTGGAACAAGGTCCTCTGGCTCTTCGCCACCAGCACAACTTCCCTCCATCCTTCACCCAAAGCCCCACACCAGGAGGCTGAAGCAGACCCCAACTTGGAATTTCTGCCCCCCTCCGACCCACACAAAAAGACCTCGAAGGAGGAGACTCTCTGCAGCAACACAAACGTTCATTGCATGTATCCGGCCCAGGGGCCATAGTGTGAGGACCCCTGATTTAGTGCAATATAAGAAATGCAAATGATTTTTCTGCAGACCACCAAAATTTTCTCACAGACCACCAGTGGTCCACTGACCAACTGTTGGTGACTGCTGGTCTATATTCAATTAAAACATCATAAAGCAGAGGAAATATGGACAGGTTACCTTCCTCTTTAACTAACAATAAATGGCATGGAGAGTATATACAAAAGTTCTCTTGCATGTTAAAAGAGTAAAACAACAACCACCCTGCTCTACTTGTAGCTTTGGCACATATACATGCATACTTCTCTTTATGCACTGTTCATCATAGTTGTGGTTGCACAACTCTATAGGAACCTGGCTAGCTCCATCTCAACTGTCTGCTTTGACAATATTAACTTACTTTATTTCTGATTTCATAGAAGTTATTTGTCTTGAAGCTACTTTACATAGCTTTCCCCATTTACACATGCAATGCTTGTTATACTACTATACTCCTGTTCTTTGTTCCTAAATTTTCTGTGGTGTTCTCTTTCCTTACTATAATTATTACTTCCTGTACTAGGCCTGAGTGTTAAGTATCTTGGATAGTCTTTATGGGAAAATGAAGTAATAATTATGCTGGTCTATGACTGTAATAAAGATTTGATTTGATCTGAAGTATTAATGCTAAAATAGTCTACTATTCCTACATAATATAATCAAATAGTTTGTGTATAGATTATACAATCCTTTTGGCACATTAGACACTTTTTAGGAAACCACTTTCTTAATATTGTTTTCTCATGCCACATCATACCTGGTCACTAGATAAGTTCCAAACACCATTTATTTTGTCGTATACTTGTTCCTTTGGTAGCAATCTCAATTGCTTGTTCTGAATTAATGCGGATCTCAACTTCAGCTCACGGTACATTTTCGATGTTTCGTAAGCTCTACAAATAGTGGAATACATAGTTTTAACATTATCATTTTTAATCTCATTTTATTTAAATGTATCCATGAAACAATCCATTTTGTGTACAATTACAATACTTTAAGGTTTTGGTTACTACCTTTAAAGCGCTCCATGGCTTAGGGCCTGGGTACTTACGGGACCGCCTGCTGTTATCTCATGCGTCCCACCGACCCGTACGCTCACACAGAGAAGGACTTCTCAGGGTGCCGTCCGCCAAGCAATGTCGGCTGGCGGCCCCCAGGGGAAGATCCTTCTCTGTGGGGGCTCCTACCCTCTGGAACGAGCTTCCCCCGGGTTTACACCAAATACCTGACCTTCGGACCTTCCGCCGCGAATTGAAAACACATTTATTTATTTGCGCGGGGCTGGCTTAAATTTTATTGGTTTTAAATTTTTATTATTAATTTTTAATGGGTTTTAGTTTTTATGTTCCAAAGTTTTAGGCCAATTATGTCATAAGTTTTTTAATTCGTATTTTAAATTGTATATTACATTGTTTGTTTTACCTTGGCTGTACACCGCCCTGAGTCCTTCGGGAGAAGGGCGGTATAAAAATTGAATAAATAATAATAATAATAATAATAAAAATTCAGTCCAATTAATTTACTGATGAGTAAATATTAAGCAACAGTTAAAAGAATATACAGAAAAAAGTAAGACATATTCATTATATATCAGCATCCCTGCAGTCAACCTCAGTCTTCTGCAAGTGTCCCATCTGGTTCTTGATATTTTTTGAGGTAAAAGATGCAGACTCATAGAAATACACGTTAAACTGGAAGCATCACGGCAAGATTGGCTGGGAAATAACGGGTTCCACCCAGCCTCACGAAAATCCAGCCAGACAAACCACTGTCAGGGGGTCTTCGGACCAGAACCGTCCTGTAGGGACGGTGAAGAAGGAGAGGCGCCTTGGATGACCAAGAGGAACAGGCAAGTTCCTCAAAAGGTTGGAGGCAGCTCTTTGAACTGGCGGCGGGGCGGCAGCCATTAAAAATGACCACTTTGAAGCTGGGGCAACTGGAATAAGATTTTGTGCAGGAGCGGTGTTTGAATGGAGTACTGGTACAGGTAAATGACTGGCCAACTTACAGGTAAAAATGGAAATAAAAAAACCCAACACTTTAAAAGATGTCCTGCGGAGGAAATGAGCAGCTAATTGGCACTTGGGAATTTAAATGGAGGGAGAAGAACAAAGAGGAAGTTAAAGTACTAAAAGCCAGAAAAGAAAACTTTATATTTGAATTTAAAATTGGATTTGGAGAAATTAAAACTAATACAAGAAAAAGAAACCTGAGGAAAAGTACTTTTTAATGAGGATTTGAAATAATTTTGACAGTTTTGAAATCTGAAGGAAGAACAAAGAGGAAGTTAAAATATTAAAGCCCAAGAAAGGAAATTTTACAATTGGATTTAAAACTGAACTTGGAGAAATTAAAAACAATAAAAGAAAAAGAAATTTGAGAGAAAGTATTTTCTATGTGGATTTAAAACACTTTCGTAAACTGGATACTTTGTTGTTTTGAGAATTGTGGATTGGAGAGAGACATCTTCTAGTGGAAAGAAAGCACTACAACAACTGGCTTGAAAATTGAAAGAAATAACAACAGTGACCTTGACCACTACAAGAGCTGTGAGAAATTTTAAGGAGTATTTTAAGCTTTAACTTAAATCTTAATTAAATATAAATTAAAATATCAATAATTTTTTAAATTGACAATATGGAGTCTTGGATGTATGAGGAATTAATTGAGATACTTAAAAATGTGCATGAATCAATAAAGGGCAATAAAAAGTTAGAAACTTTGTTAGAACACACTAAACAGGAAAAAGAGAATATAAATGAGAAGCAAGAATATAATATTGAAGGTAAAGGAATTGATGGTAAAAAGTTAGATGATCACACTGGGATTTACAGTGGCAAAAAAAGAATGGATAGGGAGGAATGTTTTCCAAAAAAGAATCAATTAAAAGGAAGAGAAGGAAATGGGAAAAGATTAGGTAAAAGCTGGGGGTGAACTAGGCGAGTAATAGAATCAAAAGTTAGACAAAGGATTCAGGAGAAAAGATATAATAAATATAAAAAGAAAAAAAGAAAAAGAAGAAGACAAGAGAATGGGATGGTAGGAGAAAATTATTAAGAAGTGGAATTCTGGAGAGACCAAGAGAAAATGGTTAAAAGGGGAAGAATAGTAGAAAGGAGGAAGGAAAATAAAATATATATTAGTAGATCTAAAGGAACTGTATTAACATTAGTAATTGTAAAAAGTAAATATGATGATGTATATTGTGTACTGCAAAATGAACAGCCGAGGAAATATGAAGTGGTAATTTGGTTTAATTATGAAAATAATTGAAATCAAGAGATAAAATTGAAATGTAAAAAAGTGCGATGGGGATTTTGAAACAATATGTTATAAATGATGGAAATAAAATAATTAATTGATGCTATAATAAGGAATTAGGAATCAAGGGCAGATACTGATATTGCTTATTAGGTACTTAGAAGAGATTAAGATAAGATGTGGAAGGTCAATTAAAGGCTTTCAAAGTGAAAATTGAATAAGATGAAGTACATAGTTTATAGCCAAAAAATGTGATGGGGATTTTGAGAAATATACTTTATAAATGGAGAAATAAGATACTTAATTGAAGTAATGCTAAGAAATTAGGATTTGAAGGGCGGATGGTGATATTGTTTATATACTATGTATTAAGAAGAGATTAAGATAAGATAAAAAAGTAGGGAAAACATATCATGGCAGAAATTGAAATATGTAAATTGAATTTGGAAAAAACAAAAAAGAAGATTGGAATAGATTATAACAATCAATCTATAACTATGTTATAAGTTGAACAAGATGTGATCCGGTCAATACTTTGTTCATAAAATATGTTGTAAAAGAAAAATTTAATTAAACTTATTCAAAAAAAAAATACACATGTTCACTCAATGCACAAAATAAAAGCTTATTCTTAGTACCCAAGTATTTCTTAGATTTTTAAGAAAAAACTTAAGTAATCAGCCCTTGCTACAAAGTATTCTTTACAACCAAATAAGGCAGCAAATCTCAACCTTTTCTTCACCATGGACCCCTTTTAATAACTTTTGTGGCCATGGACCTCCAAGGCTTAACTCAAGATTTAAATCACGACTTTTCTTCAAGCCTTCACAGACCCTCCTGTGATGACACTGTAGACCCTCAGGGGGTCCATGGACCATAGGTTAAGAACCACTGAAATAAGATATATATGATGTCTTCAGCACTGAAGCATCACATATACAGTCTTTCTGCAAATGGAGCTCCATGAAATCTCCCATACTTTGCCAAGGAATTGAGTTATTCAAACCATGCTCTGGAAAAAGCACTTCTAAGAGGTTGAGGCATGTAAATTGTTAAGCACTTTTCTACCTGAAAAAACTATTTGGGTTGTGCCACCTCTTTCAAAGGGCCTTTAGGGTTAGGGATACGACCCACTTAGCCCACTTAAGGAATACCGCCAGCAAGATCCATTCAGGAACATTTATTTCAACCTTTTCTTGGCTTTCTGGCCTGTTTGAGTTGGCAGCTGAACATAATTCTAATAAATATTATATTATAAATATATAATTATTATATATTTATATATTATATATTGTAATATTTATAATAAATATTATATTTATAAATATTATTAAAAAATCTATTTGTAAATGAAGAAAATTTGGTTAAACAAATTAGAAATCAAACCCAGGGGCATAAAAAGAGATTGTATAATGTGTTGATAGAAATAGATTCTGAAAGAGATTTAATAAAGGATTGTATGATAAAATGGGCACAGAATATTCAGGAATCAATAATGTTGGAAACATGGGAAAAAATTGGGTTAAACAAATTAAAAATCAAACCCAGGGGCATATAAAGAGATTGTATAATGTGTTGATAGAAATAGATTCTGAAAGAGATTTAATAAAGGATTGTATGATAAAATGGGCACAGAATATTCAGGAACCAATAATGTTGGAAACATGGGAAAAAATTTGGGTTAGAAATGTTAAATTTATGCAAGTGCAGAATTTAAAGGAAAATTTTTATAAGATGTTTTATAGATGGCATTTAGATCCTAAGAAATTATCATGTATGTATCCAGATATGCAAGCGAAATGTTGGAGATGTAATTGTGATGATGCTACATATTTTCATGTATGGTGGACTTGTAAGAAAATTAAGTCTTTCTGGATAAGAATTTGGTGGATTATGCAGAATGTTCTGAAGAAGAAGATAAAGTTCCTACCACAATTTTTCCTTTTGGGAATAACAACAGACTGTACAGTGATTGAGACTAAATTGATTTTGAACTTAATAACAGCAGCAAGACTGTTGATTGGACAATATTGGAAGAAAAAAGAATTACCCACAATAGAAGAATGGATATTGAAAGTTTCCAATTTGGCTGAGATGGCTAAAATCTCAGCCTTCTTGAAA
The DNA here is from genome assembly GCF_028640845.1 of Ahaetulla prasina. NCBI lineage: Eukaryota > Metazoa > Chordata > Lepidosauria > Squamata > Colubridae > Ahaetulla > Ahaetulla prasina. Next base: position 218,322,249 of record NC_080539.1, read on the forward strand.
GACAGTACTCAAGAAAAATATCTAAATGAATGGAAGAATTGGATTGATTATATTCAAAATAGATATCAGATTAAGAAATTTCAGATTGCCTTTGAATGAAGGATGTTGTTTTGATTTTAATGGAAGAAGTCAGGTTATGTGAGAGAGAAGGATTATAATTGTGTTAGATTTTAAAAATTTAATGTATGACTGTTTGTTTATTGAACTATACCTTGTGTTTGCTCCGGGAAGTCGGGGGGGGGGGGTTTGGAGGGAGAGGGGAAGGAGGGGGAGGGGGGAGGGGAGGGGAAAAATTTAATTGTTGTTGTAAAACTTTTTCAATAAAAAAAATCTATTTGTAATTTGAAAAGCTGAAGTGCAAGAAGATTTGCTGTATAAAAAATAATTTATGTAAAACGATAAAGATGTGTAACTGAACACTCCTCTTCTCTGGAAAACTGCTTGGCTGAAAACATGAACATTTCATTCAGAAGTTGGGAACATACTGAAAGGTTTTTTTCTACAAATTGCATTAAACTCAGATGGTTGATACTGTAGGAATTTGAAAACAATATTAGTATTCCCCAGTAAAATTGTCCTTTTAAGTTGGTTATTTCCTGATAATGGTATGCATAGTTCAGGAACTCCCCTTGCAGTGAGATGGGCAGCAAACAAATTTAATTAACAATAACAATAAGAACAAAAAGGATACAAATGAAAGTAGAACTAAACAACGATATAAATTCATTTCTTGGAAAACAATAACATCTTGTTATTTATTACAGTTGGACCTAAAAATTTTGATAGTCATTAGTAGCATTTAATATATCCAGAAGTATGCCACTTATTTCTGCATGAGTGCATTCGGATTCAAATAAAAAGCCCTAAAATAAAATACCAGTACCAGTCATGGACTTTTAAAATGTACAAAATGAGGAGGTTGTGGAAAAGGGATGGTAAGGGAAGGATTTTGAAATACAGGGCAGAGATTTGCATTTATAAATACCAAATTGTATTATATTTCAAAGCAACACAGCAAAATTTCTGAAACCTAATCAACCATATGTAATTAGCTAATTTGGCTAGGGCTGCTTTAGTGAATCTTTTGTGTTTCTACATAAAACTTAAAAAAAATTTAAATACCTGTGAACAGAAATAACAGAAGCAAAAAGTCTGGGGCTCCCAGGAATCACATTTGTAAATATGAATTCAAAACGTGTGTTATTGCATTTGGTTAAGATATAAAGTGCTTCGGTCTGTCCTCTTAATTTCTATAAGAGAAAATATCAGATGTAATATTTTATTGCAGTTTTTAAAAGAAAAAAAGAAATGAACATTATAGTCATTTAACATTTCTGAAAAATATTATACAGAGTTACATATTATATTACACTTCTGTTTTTGAGAGATACAAATGTGTGCTATATTTCTAATCCGCTGTATCACAAATGCCTTGAGTAGATAACAACTCATATATAATAAAAACCAAGTTCAGTAAATGTAAAGCACATAAAAGATCATTTCTGTTAAATTGCACATTTAATAAAACATGTGAAGTGAATTTTAATTATGAACTCATTAAATAGAGCTGACCTACATTAAAATTCCAATTATTTATATCTGCATTAATCAATATCTATCATTGTTCTTTCTCCCCACCTCTCTCTCTTTTCTCTTATGTGTCAAATCTGAAGACCAAACTATATTAACAAAGATGCTATTATATAAAATGATGTGGAATAATGTAGAATTAAGAGAACATTTATCTTAATGTGAGATGATAGATCTATAGAATAGAATAGAATAGAATAGAATAGAATAGAATAGAATAGAATTTTTATTGGCCAAGTGTGATTGGACACACAAGGACTTTGTCTTGGTGCATATGCTCTCAGTGTACATAAAAGAAAAGATACCTTCATCAAGGTACAACACTTACAACACTTAATGATAGTCATAGGCTACAAATAAGCAATCAGGAAACAATCAATAATTACCTGAATGATATTATGAGATATCACATAAGTATATCTGATTAATATTCTTACTTTGCCATCACATATTTTTATTTTTCAATAGTTATTTTCCTGTCTTCTGTAAAAATTCTAGTTATTATTGACGTAACCTGTTAAAGAACCTTGGAAAGGGAATGAAATCTGGGCTAGGGGATTAGCATTTGGAGGCTCATCAGACAGTCTTCAGGTTATGATGACAACTGGGACTGGAATTTACGTTGCTAAGTGATGCAGTTGTAAAGCATAGTGTTATGTGACCACATTCTATAGCAATGGCAATTCCAGAAATTCCAGTTGCTGTCATAACACTAGGACTACATGAAGACTTCATATGTTCATGACATGGGAGGTGGGAGTCTCAGGCAAACAGGCTGAGGAGCGAAACCTATGTGTGTGTTGTAGGTAGGCATTATGGAGCATGTGTAGGCAGGTACTACAGGAAGGTGCCAGGTTTCTGTGGGCAGATGCTATGGAGTGTGGGGGTGTGAAAAAATGGCAGAAGCAGGAGTGTCTTGTGACCTCCTGCCAATTTATTTTGCTTTGAGGGAAACTGGCAGGATAGGTCACAAGTGTGACTGCGAGATGCCATAATTGCAGACTGGTTGCCAAGTACATGAATCATTATCTTGTGATGCAAGGATGTTGCTATGGATGGAACTTTGAGGACTGGTTGTAAGTTCCTCATGTTCAGTGCCATTGTAACTTTGAACAGTTGTTGAATGATTGCCATAAACCAAGGACTATTTGTATACCTTTTTCAAATTACCGATGTTGAACTGGAAAGAGATAAAATATAGTACCCTTTCGATTTGGGAAATCGAAATAATACTTGAGCTTCTACTTGAGCTGCAGAAGATGCTTATTCTGTGTTTGGAACATACTTATCTATTTGTGAATGCCAGCTGACATCAAATCAGAAGTCATGACCATAATCATACGTTGTAGTTTATATACCAAATCTTTCATATCTTTAGCAAAATCTATATTTTTGTTATTAATTTCCTGTTTGATATCACTGCCTGCATTTTTCTTCTGCGTCCAACTGTTTAAGTATCTGTCATTTTAAATGAAGAACTTAATGCAACTCAAGTGAATTCATTCAAGTCAATGCCATAATGCATATATAAAACTTGGATATCACTAATATTCTTGTATTTGAAATTTAAGGAGCTCTGTAAAGCAAATAATGATTAGCAAGTTATATTATTTTAAAACAACATATCTATTTTGAAAAATATTCTGGCTGATTCAAAACAAATTTTGTAATCTTACCGAGTTAGCAGTTCTTGTTGTTGTATTCACAAAGCAATTGTAGCCAACAGCTAAATAATTAGGGAAAAGAAACACAACATTGCTATTCACATAGCATTAGAATAGTGATTTAATAAGAGATTTTTAGTATAAAGTAACATTATATAATATATGCACAGCAAATATATAACAGCACAAGAAGATTAGTGGGAAGTGAAGTGAAGCAAAACATTTTCATTTTTAACAATTCCAATTTAATATATAATATCCAGAGTGCTTTGAAATCATCTACTATTGCTTCATACTTCTCAAGCAATAAAATTTAAGACAGTCTGAGGAATGTGAATGTAATACCACAAAGTACCCTGAGTAACATTTTTGATTCTATCATTGTTATTATCTACAGAACAGACCTCAAAATCTCTTTCCAATTCACTTCTTTTACAATGCTCCATGCATCTTACCACTCCTTTACCACCAACAATAGCAGAAAAAGAAACAAGTTCATCACCTGCCACCTGTAACTGCTCTAGCAGTATTTCTATTAGGGGTATGGTACACTTTAAAATACATAACATATTTTTTTTAGGCTTCCACATAACCATTACCTCTCCTCCTCCTGCCCAAGATGCTACTACTTTAAGGACTCTCATTAAAATGAATGAAATAACAGTATCTTTTTCTGTCTGATGAGAATCTGAAAAGGGTTGGGTTATTTTAATAACAGTTAATATGTCAGGCCCAAGCCCAGAGATGACATAAGAAAATCCAACAGAATTCCATCTTTTATTTGCTTCTATCTATGCACAGAATTTTACCAAACTAAAGAAGAAATCTTCTAAGTTAAATAGGTATATACTGAGCGATTTTAGACTATGGCTACCCCGAACCTTCTCCTTCCTCCAGCTTGGAACTACACAGTATCTTAATCTGGGCCTCTCTCTGAGGAAGCTCTGTGTTGCCAACTCTTTCCCACTGCCTCTCCAGGTGTGCCTTCCGTCACATAATAACAGCTAATACTGTTGCTATAGGTTGCAGTAGTGATGTTATAAATCATCAGGAATCCTTGGAGATTATGGTGATAATTTGACAGATTTGACAAATATATCAGGGAGAATTTTTGGCTGACTTTTTAAAAACTGTACATTATTAACAACTGGGGATGTGTGGATAGACAAAATATACATTAAAAAGGGGAAAAAATACTTACAGAGGTTGACTCTAGGCAATACAACAGAATGCCAAATAATTCTTAAATTTGTTACTAAGAGTCTGCCTAGAAATAAAAAAAAATCATTGGAATTTCTACATCCAGTAACTTTGTTTTTACATATGAGAAACAGAAAAAAAAAGTGCATGAACACTTTTACATGTAATCAAATATAAAACAGCAATGATTTTTGACCAACAATCCCAGAGAGAAATCCTGTTAATAAATGTAGCTGTTGTTGTTCTTTTTTAACTTATTTTTGCTGGAAGTAATTATAATAGGTCACTATGAGATGGCTGCTAGAAAATGAACGGACTTCTCTTACAGGAAGGATTCACCAGCATGTTCCCAGTTTAATAATAGATAGCAGCTGTGGCATGCACAGGCCTGCTGGATCAGGTCAAGCCGGTCTTAGGCAAGCATTTTGTTTCTACAATGACCAGCCAGATGCTCTGCGATATTTGCAAATAGAAAATGGGACATAGTCTCCCTCTTTGGTCTCTGCACTGTAACTGCTTTTGGAAGCATGCTGCCTCAATCTGGAGATAATACTGAATCTTCAAAACCTTGGCCAATCTTTCCTTCAGCATCCTTCTGTCCTGTTAAGAGTGAGGGTCTCCTGTACTTACAAATATTTTAAGTGTAGATAATGCAATACTGATTAATAAGTATCCACACTGAGGAATGAGTTTGCTCTCAATATATAGGATTTAAAAGAATATAATAGAGTTATAGAACAAGATAAATAAACACTGTGAATGCCATCCCTAGAAGCAAACAATCTTATGTAAGCATTTATGGGGGAAATAAACTAAGGAAGCAAAACATTAAAGGGTAAAGCGAAAGATTTCAAGAACCAGATTTTTTGTAGATTTGAGAAAAGTGGGGAAAAGAACCCTAATACCAGATAGCATGGGGAAAAGTGGAAGATAAATACCATAGTTTAACAAATGAAGACAATTGTGGCCTTCAAATCAGTGTTGTACAATTATATTTAATAAATTCAGATAATTGTGAATCACAAACTTCACAAGCAAAATAAAATTCATCTACATCCATGGGGGATACCATAATTTGGCAGAAGTATATTTGTTAATTAAGAGAGATTATCATTAATGCAAACAAACACACGAGAGTTTTAGGAGATGAAATATCTGAAAAAACAGAAAATAAGCTGTCTCATTCTCTCTCATTCTATTCTGAATACATGGTTTTGTATTGCATATGCTCAAAATCAATCAAGCAGAAAAACTTTTCTTTCTTTGAAATGTCTGTGGAACAAATTTAACCTACTTTTAAAAACTCTATGTTACCTTTCTCTCCATTGTTGCCTTTGGTGTCTTCAATAGGCTCCAAACAATCAATGAGGACCTCCCCTGGTCTCATTTTCATTTGCCTAAAACAATATTATATTCTTAAATATTGCTATAAATAGTTTTGTTTTTAATTACAGAGGTCAGTCATAATTAATTGAATATGAATAGCATTCTGAGAGGTAACAATTATGTACAAATCCCCATCAGCCTAAAATTTCTGTGAAAGGGCTTGTTCTATACCAGGTTGGCATCTCTCATTAGCCAAAAATCCCATTCCAGAAGTTCTTAAAAAAATTAATAGCTATTCTGTCTTCACACTTAAGAGCTGAAAGGAAAAATAAATTGGGCTAAGAAAGTAAATGACAGCACTACAGTAATTCTTAATTATAACTATCAAGCCATCCATTGGCCCAGTCTCATCCCAGTCTCAGCTCCTGTATAAACAATCCTGTTCAGAATCACATTTCAAGTACTGTGAAGCAGGTCGTCCTGGATGGGAATCCACTGATAATATCACTTTTAATATATTTTGTTTCTGAATGATTCAATTCAAGAGGTTTTTTCTTGAATCATTACATTTATGGTTAATTCTTCTGAAGGTTCAATTAAATTTATATCAACAGCCACATCAAATATTCATATTGCCAAATGAAATACATTATCCTCTTTTCCAGGCGTAAAGCTGTTAATTTCCTTCTTTTGTTCAGTTCAAAACAGACAACCATTTTTGAATTAGATTATTAAAATGTTTTAATTTTGATTCAATCAAAAATGCTCAATATATGTGCCTCTCAAGTTACAAATAACAATCCTGTAAGGTAGGATGAGGTCTTCCAAAATAAATAAGATGTAAAGGAGCTAGTTTAGTGTAGTGGTTAATGCAGGAGCTAAAATATGGGAGATGATGAGTTCTAGTCCTGCACTGAGTATGAAGCCAGCTTGGGTAACCTTGGGCCAGTCCCCCTCCCTCAGCCCCAAAGAGGCAAACTACCAATTTACAATTTGTTTATGACCATTCAAAGTTATAACAGCACTGAAAAAAGTGACTTATGACCATTTTTCATACTTATGACCGTTACAACATCCCCATGGTCATGTGATCAAAATTCAAACACTTTCCAACTGGCTCTTATTTATGATGGTTGCAGTGTTCTGGGCTCTTATTTATGATGGTTGCAGTGTCCTGGGCTCATATGATCCGTTTTTTGTGACCTTTTGACACAATCCCCGAATCAGGGAAGCCCGATTCACTTAACAACCATGTGACTAACTTAACAACTGCAGCAACTCACATAACAATGATGGCAAGAAAGATTGTTAAAATGGGGAAAAATTCACTTAACAAATGTCGCACTTAGCAACAAAAATTTTGGGCTCAATTGCGGTCGTAAATTGAGGATTACCTGTATTTCTAAAATCTAGTCAAGTCAAATCTAGTCAAGAAAACTGCAGGGACTAGTCCAGGCAGTTGCCAGGAGTCAACATTGACTCCTGGCACCCACACGCCAAAAGAGCGTAAGGAAGATTAGACAGTATATATAGAAGCAGCATTAAAAAAATATAGTTTCTGCGCCTTATCCCTGCCCTTAGGGTTTTCAACCATGAAGCATCCCTGAACAGTTAATCTGATCCGATCCAGAAAAAAAATACAAATAGAATAGAATAGAATAGAATCTTTTATTGGCCAAGTGTGATTGGACACACAAGGAATTTGTCTTGGTGCATATGCTCTCAGTGTACATAAAAGAAAAGATACGTTCATCAAGAATCATAAGGTACAACACTTAATGATAGTCATAGAGTACAAATAAGCAATCAGGAAACAATCAATATCAATATAAATCGTAAGGATAGCCCTCAACTTATGACCACAATTGAGCCCAAAATTTATGCTGTTAAGTGAGTTTGGCCCCACCTTACGACTTATTTTTGCCACATTGTTAAGTGAATCACTGCAGTTGTTAAATTAGTAACACAGTTATTAAGTGAATCTGGCTTCCCCACTGACTTGGCTTATCAGAAGGTCGCAAAAGGGGATCTACAGGACACGGCAATGTCATAAATGTGAATCAGTTGTCAAGCATCCGAATGTAAATCCCGTGACCATGAGGACGCTGCAACGGTCATAAGTGTGAAAAATGGTCATCAGTCCCTTTTTTCAGCGCTGTTGTAACTTGGCCCGCTAAGTGGTAAGTCGAGGACTACCTGTAGCCCCACCCCCCACACCCCCACCCCCGGTCACAGGGTTGACAGGAACGAATTAAGTGTGCAAAAGCCCCTAGATGAGGATTTGGGGCCGGAATAGCTCAGGCTATAAGGAGCCTGTTATTAGAACACAATAGCCTGCAATTACTGCAGGTTCAAGCCCAGCCCAAGGTTGACTCAGCCTTCCATCCTTTATAAGGTAGGTAAAATGAGGACCCAGATTGTTGGGGGGGCAATAAGTTGACTTTGTAAATATACAAATAGAATGAGACTATTGCCTTATACACTGTAAGCCTCCCTGAGTCTTCGGAGAAGGGCGGGATATAAATGTAAACAGATAGATAGATAGATTTGAAATCCCGTGGATGGGGAGGGCCGGGGGCCAGTGTGAGGACCGGCCGTCCCCATGGGAGCAGCGGGAGGAGGAAGACAACAAGCATCCCACAAAGGCTGCTCGGGGAACGGGGTCGCGAAGCGCTCGCCCGTTGAACCGCCACTCCTGTCAAGCCGGACCCTTGCGACCCGCGAGGGAGAGGCGAGAGGGGCGGGGACGCGCTCGCGCCACATCACTCACTGAGAAGAGATGTCAAAGCGAACATCTCGGTCCTCCCACAGCGAATCCGCAGTTGCAGCCGCCGCCATGACAACCATTCATTGGAGCTCCGCCTTCCCGACTCCAGCTTCCCGACGGGCACTGGCAAAGGACAAACTTCCTCAGTGCGTTTGAAAAGCTGCCGGGTTTACATTTTTTTTTGCGTGGAGCTAGAGGGCGCTATTTCTGTTCGGAAGCGAAGATCGTTTCTCGGGCCGCGTTTTCTCGACTTGCTCCTTTCCCTGTTGTGTTAAGGCTACAGCACCCATAGTCCATTTGCAGCTGGTTTGGAATAATGAAAGCCGTATAGTTCCAATGCAGGGGGAAAGTTCTCAATTATTCGGGGAAAGGTTATTGATGTTAGTGATTTACATTTATTGGCCGCCCAACTCCAAAGGTCTCTGACCAAGCAGAAGGCGTTCCATTGCCTTGTTAGGTCCCAATTCTTATCTTCCCAATTTTATCAGGCAAATTTCTTGCATCATTGAGACATAGCAAAAAAACGGGGCGAAACTCCTATTTCAGACCGAGTTCGAAAAGTCAATCGTAGCAGAAACCAGCCTTAAGAGAAACAGTCGGTTTAATGCAGTTAGAGGAATTTGTTCACGTCTGATTTATTTCATTTCGCCTTAAAGTTTACAATTTTAGCTGCTAAATTTAGATTTTATGACTCATTTTTAAAATTTACATTTTTAATGTGTACTTGTTTTAATTTAGAATTTAGTAGTTCTCATGGAAAAAATATTTGAAGAAAACCATTGTTTTAAAACTGGCAAAATTCAGATTTGGTATGTTACAATGACAAAGATCCCCAACCCTGTTAACTTTTAAAAATTTGTCATCAAAATTACGACTGCCAGTATACTATTCTTTAAATAGGCGTACAAATATATTGAATGTATATTATCTCAATTATTTTTTACATTATGTCCAAAGTTATGTCCAACTTTAAATATCTTGCTGAGTATGAAATAAAATGTTAGATGGCAGCGCCTGCTTGATTTTGGTAAGCTAAGATTAGATCTGGTTAGTTCTAAATATAAGATCATAAATAAGTATGAGTTATAGACTGGACAGACAAGTTAAAAGAATATTGAAAGTAAGTAAGAGCAAAGAGCTTTGTATTTGTGGCAAACAAAGCAAACTACATAAAGATTTTTGTGAAGTTATCAGTGGTTGAGTTCAACTCTAAGGAAATCCCCTTTTACACGCTTATACACAAACAAATTGCAGCCTTAATCTTTATTCAACAGAGCAGGGAGTTCTTTTCCTTGTTTCACTGTAAAAATATACGTCTGTAAACTGAGTACGTGATTTCTGACCATATACACTTCTTCAAAAAAGAGGCTACATTCTTATTTTTCTTAATTTCACAAAAGCATAAATACGATGGTAAAAATCTTCCTCCTGAAAATGATGAAAACAAGTACATTGGTTTTAATTCAAGTGATGAAATGAGACATTGATACTCGTTTTGGTACAACAGTGAAAATGTTCTGGCTGATGAAAAAATGGTATAAGTAGTCCATTCACACACAAAAAAAATGTTAGTATATATTCAACTCACAAAAATACATTTCAGACGTTTAATGAAAATAAATGAGTATAATATAAAACAGAGCAGAAACAGGTCTTTCAACAGCTGGCATGTGAAAAAACAAAATTCAACATCCTATTGTAAACATTTGTATTAATCTGTCACCTGCCATGTAAACCAGCATCTGAAATCCAGTTTTGAAAATTCAGAAATAATTTTAGAGTTGAACTATCTACGACTCACTGGAACAGCATGATTTGACCTTTTCATTTAAAATACATATTTCAAATTATGGTAGGAAATACAAGCATGTTAAAGTTATTTGTTAATTCCGTAGTATATACTTGAGAAATATGATAGTAATTATGTGCATGTAAGCACAACTATTAAACTACAGTTTGAAGGAGCCAGTGTGATCTGATTCACATAGTACATAGCATAGACAGATAAACTAAAAACAAATGAACAGGATTATGACTAAATTATTTCCATGAAAGAAACTAATACATTTTTGACACTGAGTAGGTATCTTGTGAAAAAAGAATACATTTCTTTCTACATGTTAATTATTATGACGACAATGATATGATGCTAATAATCATAAATAGCTTTTCAAAGTAGGCACTATGTAAATATCTTCACTAAGGTATCAGTGCACTTTCTTTTACTTTATTGTCAGTCACAGATTAAAATCAGCTGTTAGATTAAAAGACCTCCATGGCCAATCACATGAATAGCTGGTGGGACCTAGAGTATACTTGTATTAAATGCATGATTTATATGCTAATTTCTCCTCTAGCATTTTATTTTTACAAGTGTTTCTGAAACGTGATCTTTCCCCTTAAAGTAGTCCCATTTCTAGTTATTTGAAACTTCCTGGAAAAAACTGAGTACAGGCCTATAGGTTGCTTAAATTTACACCAATACAGGTACATATCAGGCCACTGTTACCAATGACTTTAGATACTTCTTATTGTACTTTCTACAATATTATATTTCAAAAGGGTTACCGGATTCCCCAAACCAATTCATGCAAAAGAAGTACGTATGTCATCCCATTCTAACTTATTGCAAATCATCAACTGCTTTATCAATAGCATCAACTGCTGTCGTTTCCAATTTAGCAGCTGGGTTTATATCCATCCTTCTTTCTTCCAGTCAACTGGGTAGAGGATTAAAACATCCAGCACACATATCAATGATTTTTCCATGACAACTGACAATGCACTCAAGGATTTTTCTTCACTTGACTTGCGCTGGGATTCATTTTAGTAACTTCTGTTCTCTGCAAGTGAAGTATCTGATTCTATTTCTCTCTTTTCTAGGAACATTACAGATCATTTGGACTAGGAATGCAGCAGAGTTCAAATAAACAAGCAACAGTTGTAGAATCTTTTGTCCTACAGGAATGCCAGTTTGAATGACAGAGGTACCTAGGATCCAATGCAAATGCTTTGTTTGCAATTAACAAAGCATGAATATTGTTCTAGACCCAAAGAAAATCTGTATAATTCCAATACATATTTTAACATTATCTGCATAGTTTCTGAAGTAAAAAAAAATTCAGAATTTTTAGTAAGAGTACACCAGGATAAAATCCTCATATGAATTAAGTATACTGTAATAAGAAAACCCTTGATATTTATGCTTTATACCACTTTTCTTGTGATTAAAAAGTCGTTTCTGTTCCATTCTGTTTCATGGGCAATCTTTAGGCATCTGCAAAATAAATGTCATTTTATGTTATTGCTGAGCAAAAGAAAGTCAACTGTCAATAAATAGTGACAAATATTTAGGTAATGTTTTTAAATTGTTCCTTATTGCAACTGTAATAGTTAGAAATTTTATTTCCAAGATGAAGGTTTTTGACAAATATGTTTGCTTCTTCTAGCAATCTTCTAGCAAATTTCTTCTAGCAATCTTTGAGAGAAAACAAATCAGAATCTTAAACTATTCTATACCTGTTAAAATACAATGTGCTTTTCTTCCTCAACAGCTTTGGAAACAAATTTGATAGAGACTGAATCATACGCTTCCCCCCTTTTTTCCTGCTAACCTCACTTTCCTGATGAAGAATTTTTGAAACTGGAAAACCTGAAGAAATTTGGCATGACTGTAGATGTGAGATTTTTTCCCCCCTGTCTTATTTATTTATTTATTTATTTATTTATTTATTTTTCGTATTTTTATACCGCCCTATCTCCCTAGGGACTCAGGGCCGTTCACAGCCAGATAAAATATACATATAAATACAAATAAAACATCCATTAAAAAACTTATTACATATGGCCAAATAATTAAAAATAGCAATACACATAATAAAATCCCCATTAAAACCAATTCAAATTTAAAAATCTAGTCCAGATTAAAATTTAATAAAACTTTTAAGCCAGTCCCGCTTGAATAAATAGGTGCGTTTTCAGCTCACGGCGAAAAGTCCGAAGATCAGGCACTTGACGTAAACCAGGGGGAAGTTCGTTCCAGAGCGTAGGAGCTCCAACAGAGAAGGCCCTGCCCCTGGGGGCCGCCAGCCGACATTGTTTGGCGGACGGCACCCTGAGAAGACCCTCTCTGTGTGAGCGTACGGGTCAGTGGGAGGCATAAGATAACAGCAGGCGGTCCCGTAAGTACCCGGGTCCTAAGCCATGGAGCGCTTTAAAGGTGGTAACCAAAATCTTAAAGCGCACCTGAAAGACCACAGGAAGCCAGTGCAGACTGCGCAGGAGTGGTGTTACATGGGAGCAACGAGTGGCTTCCGTTACTACCCGCACAGCCGCATTCTGGACTAGCTGCAGCCTCCGGGTGCACTTCAAGGGCAGCTCCATGTAGAGAGCATTGCAATAATCCAAACGGGAAGTGACAAGAGCATGAGTGACCGTTATGGTCAAACATGATATGCTTATGACACTTTGGCTCCTTGCATTTCTGTCTGGGGTTCCTCTGCCCTAGAGGATATTGAGACTTACAGCGATAGATAAATTCAAGGAAGCATTTGGGGATTATATGGTCACAGAGAATTAGAAGGAAAATGGGAATTAATTATCCCCAGTTTAATAACCATTGATTTAGAAGGTGAGAGGATGAACACTGATTCAAGACAAAAACGAAAATCCGAACCCTAAAGATATGCCATGGACATAGTACGGACCACGACCTGTGTTAAATTAGAACATAATAATTTAATATTTTATGGCTAAGCTTAATTTTTCAGTTTTCCACTGAAACTCTGCTCTTGGGGAAAAACATACGTGCAAGATCTTGTACAAGATACGTACAAGACTTTTGAAAAACTGAATTTGATCAGAATAGTTTTCTTCCCCAAAGGACAAGAAACACGAATCTTAGATTGTAAAAACAATAGTTAATTCTTACCTCCAGAGAAAAGTACGCAGGTCTTTTTACAGTCTTCTTCGCTATCAAAGCGATTGTCGTTCCCATTGCAGCCACCGTACCAAAACTGAGCACAAGAATCGGCTTGCTTATCATAATACCATTTTATTATATAAACGCGGCATGGTCCTTGATGTAATCTTAACTGACACTGCGGAGGCCGAAGGGCATTCGCTTTAAAAAATAAAAACAACAAAAGATGTAATTGTTGTGTATTATTGGAATAATAGAAACCCCTTTAATATTCCCAAATAATTCTATAGGACAGTTTCTCAATTTTGGCAATTCTAAGATATGTGGGTTTCACCTCCCAGAATTCCTCAGCTAGCATAGAAAACATGAGCACAAATTGCAGAGATGAATGAGACAGGGCCATAGATATGCATCTGCTTCCCAGAAGTTTTGCAGTTTTGGAGAAAATGATACTTTGTGATGAAGTTCAGCATAACAAAAGAAGTATCGTCCCGCCTCCCCATGAAATGCAAAGAGCTTTCACGGCGGTTCAACAAGCTGGAAAGTGCAGAAGTTGCAGAAATCCAAACAGATTTGAAGGTCACCTTATTGGAGAAGTCAAGGATTTGAGCATAAAATTATAATTAATTAGAATTTATGTACAGTACTATACGTTTATGATTATAGAGAAAGAAAAAAAACACATTTGAAACTTTGCAATATATAAAGACCTGTCTTGACGGTAGATGGTATGGAAGAAACCAAGGAATGGGATGGTGGCAGTGTCTTTTCCGCCGTTAGAGATGGCAGGGATGACGGTGGTGGTGAAGATGTTGTTGGCAACGGCAGTGCCGAAGTAACTAGCGCAGAGAATATTCCAAAAAAGAAATGAGAAATGGGAGGGTTTCTTTTACCTGTGTAGCACATATTTCATTAAGAAATTAACTATGAAATAAATACCTTTACTGTTAACTGGAGGCAAGACTGGAATATCACTTTTGTTGGATACCATGTCATGGTTCTCAAGAAATATTCTGTGTGATCCTTTTTCCTAAAGTAAATCCAGATTGGTTAATTTTAAAATGTAGGTGGAGTTTCTATCCACAAAGGACATATTAAATATTAGATACAGGTGAACAGGCTTCTTCCATCGCTATTATGTCCGTGCTCAAAACCAACCCATGGCTCTGTGTTTCCAGATTAAGAAATTCTCTATACAATCAGATAATATCAAACAATATCATTCCAGAAATCAGATTATTATAATTACTAACATAGTGTAGTAGTACTAACATTATTGCTAACATAGAGTAAGCCGCCCTGAGTCTTTGGAGAAGGGCGGGATATAAATGCAAATAATAATTTAAAAAAACCTAAATATTATTTATATTATTAGAATCAATTGTAAAATCCGTCATCAGCATTATCTAGAAACTAACCCAGACCCTTATTAAACATACTCTGATTTAAAAAATGAACTGCAAAGGCATGTTTCTCTAACAGAGTTTTAAGGAAACCCGGCCCACTACTGCATTTTAAAAAATAAAATAAAAAATAAAGTGGACTTCAGACGAGTACCAGAATTAACGGTTGAGAAAACTGGCCAGTGTTTATGGAATTGTCTTTCATTGATGCTTCATATGTACTTGAAGATACTGCTTGTCCATTCTTATTGTTCATGCGTAATAAATGTTGTGAAGTGTGAGAAGATACTGAATGAATCAATGATCCACTGATGCTTCCTCCATTTCCAACTCGGTTATATATTAAGGCACCATGTTCGTCCTCACAAAACTGGTTAACAAGCTTGGACTCTAAAGCTATAAAATAAGAAGAAAAGGAAAAGTCTAAAATATGGTAAAATATACAACTATTGACTAAGTAATATGAATATTCGTAGTATTTTGAACGTGAATCAATAATTATTTTTTAAAAAGTGTTGACTGCTTCTTTGATGTGTAGATAGCTCTTGGAATATTACTTTCACATCTCAGCATGTAACCTCTTACAAATATTGTATATCAGTTAGGAAAATCCTAGATCTCACCATGTGTACCAAAGCAGAAATAAACAATTTTGTATTCTCAAGGTATTTTCTACTACCATTCCTATTATTTCTGATCTTTCCCATGCTGGCTGACACTTTCCTATGCTGGCTGATAAAAATTGTTCTCCAAAATATTTAGATTGGTCACTCTTGCCTTACAGAATGAAGAGCTAAAAACAGAAGTGCTACTTCAGAATGTAAAATATTTTACCATTGACTGCAAATTCCAAGTATCTTGAGTAGGAGGACTCTGATAGTAAGGGTAATGGTTTCTAGCAAAAGTATTTCCAGTAGCATATTTTTCATAAAAGAAAAATGGTTTGATCATTGAGAGTTAGCTAAAGCACTAGGCAAACCTGTGATCTTTTGAGTCATCCTTCAAGAGGAAAGTAGTGTACTCTGATGTAATGAACACTACAGAATAAACATTAAATTTTAGGTTACCATTACCAACCATTAAATGTGTTGGTACATCCATTCCCTTCTTGTGGTAGGTTATAAATACAATTTGATGGATGTGTATACCAGGTGATTTTAAAAAATAAATTTTCTCAAGTTTTGTAATCTTTTTAAGGTTGGCTCATACTGAATAAAAATGATCAGAATTACAAATGTTGCATGTAACTCCTGATCATCTCTAGCAGTATTCATAGAGCAAAAGCTACTGTATGTCATTTTATGTTATGCAAATGGTGTTTTGGTGACTCCTATTGGCAATAGCCTTAATCTGTGATCATATACTAGCCTAGAATGGTAGGTAACACACATAAAAATGCACACGTCATAGTTTGCAATGGGAGCATTAAAAAACGATGTATTTTTTCCTAGTAGTAGTCACTATTTCCATTCTGATTGTTTTGGGGTCTTAGTCATAAGTCATAACTAAACATAGAACCAAGGCTTTTTAGCTTGAAGAGTACCAGTGGAATGTGTGTATATCTGATATCCACTATATATCAATGGAATCTATTTATCTTCAGAACCATGTTTAAATGCTCACCTGGAAGAGTATTAAAATCATCAATAAGATACATATGTTCTCTGTCTGGATCAGATGCAATTAGATTCAGCTCACGTAAGAACTCAATTTGTGTTGGGTCTGAAGTATTTACAATTCCAATTGCATACATTTCTATGTTGGCTGCATGAGCTTCTCGGACAGCAATATCCAACTTAACAGCTTCTCTCTTATCGGCTTGCCCATCGGTTAGGACTATGGCAACTTTCCTTACACCAGTTCGAGCCCCGAAAAAGCCTTCTTGTGTTGCTTTCCGGATGGCAGTTCCTGTGTAAGTGCCTTCTCCCATATATAACATCTTTCTGATAGCTTGTTTCACATCCTGTTGGGCTGTGTACCTATTCAGCCCAAATTCAAGCCGAACTTCCAGGCTGTAGAGAACAAGTCCAATTCTAGTAGCATTTCTCCCTACAGTTACTCTGTCTACTAAGGCAGTAACAAAGTCTTTGATTATTTCGAAATTCTCTGGGCCAACACTTTCAGAACTGTCAATCACAAACACTAGCTCCATAGGTATTTCCTTGCATTTAATGCCACAACCTGTAAAAGGAAATTTGAAAAAAACAAAACTAAATTCTGAATATTTTTTACTGAAAGATCAAACTATAGAGGTCTTTCTATGTGTGCTGAACATGAGCATCATTACAATTTTAATTCAAACAATATTTTTATTTTATTTATTCAAAACATTTATATAGCTGCCTTCTGATTTCGAATCCTGGGTGGCTCTCAATCAACGATTAAAACAGTATAAATAATAAAACAACATAATACTATATTAAATTTATTAAAACTATAAATATTTAAAACCTGGCATCAAAGTTTAACTTCCAACATACCATTAGCCCAGCCAAAGAACAACATATAATAACACCAACATTCAGTTCTTTATTTGCTTACCCTCAATAGACAGTATCTTGCCAGACTAAACTTTTACCACTTTCACTCTAATTCATACCAACCTTTCGGACCTCAGGGACCACTAAATTCATAATTTTAAATCCCATGGACTACTAATATGATCTGCCTAATGACCGGCTGGGTGGGTGTGGCTAGGTGGTCATATGACTGGGTGGGCGGGACCAACTCAATGTCACTCATGTCAAGGGGCGCCTCACCAGCCTCTACTTGCCCCTCTCCTCCCAGCCACTCCTCGCCTGCCCACCTCGCCTGCCCACCAGGCCCCAACAGGAAGCAATTGTTGGACCTAAGCAGCCACCATGAGAAAGAGTTGGCAAAAACAGCTGGCTCAGTTCAAATTGGATGTGCCCGAGAAGGAGACTCAGCAGAAGCACCTCACTCAGGACTAGGAGCATAGACTTTCCAAGCAGAGGGAAGACCTGTGGGAGTGCAAGGCCAGGTACTAGGCAAGGCCTAGAGGTTCAGTGGGCTGAGATGGTCAGCCAGTTCCAGGCCATGATGCAGTCTCACTGGAACAAGGTCCTCTGGCTCTTCGCCACCAGCACAACTTCCCTCCATCCTTCACCCAAAGCCCCACACCAGGAGGCTGAAGCAGACCCCAAATCAGAATTTCTGCCCCGCTCTGCCCCGCACAAAAAAGACCCTGAAGGGGGAGACTCTCTGCAGCAACACAAATGTTCATTGCACATATCTGTCCCAGGGGCTGTAGTTTGAGGACCCCTGATTTAGTGCAATATAAAAAATGCAAATATTTTTTCTGTGGACCACCAAAATTTTCTCGCGGACCACCGGTGGTCCACGAACCACTAGTTGGCGACCGCTGCTCTAATGGATCTACCCTGGGAGATTCTAGGGAATGGATATTCAGACTCTTTCCCTCTGTCTCTTATCTAGCTCTGGGCTGGGCTGCCTCTTGTCTTATCCCCCTCCTTGGAATGTGCTCCCGTGTTTCTCAGAAACTGCAGCTTCACTGTAGTCCATCACTCCACCTTTCCCTTCATAGACACATTCCATCACACATACAGTCCCACATTAAATCCTTTCACCCACCTCTCCCTACCCCTGTGCTTGGGGAAAAATTCAAGTCTTCAGTGCTTTTCGGATTCCACAGGAGTAACCTGATTGTTGGCATTTTCATTTTATCTTTGAGTAAAGAGTATTCTAATAATTTTCCAATTTGGGGAAAAGAATAAGAACCTGCCCTAGGATATGATGGCAAGACAGATTGCAAACTTACCACATATCTCTTTAATTAACTTAATTATATCTTCTCTCTATGTTAGAAAAGAAATACACATATAGTATTACAAAACTGTTTCATTTTCAGCAATTTATAACATGGCCTTTGCAAGGATACATAAAAATAGTGTTTATTATACTTAGAATAATCTCATATTTTCATGCACTGAAAGTCATCTTATCCATCCAATACTTAAAATACTTGCAAAGTACTCTTAGACATGTAATATTGTTCTTTATATAGAGAAATATAATTCCAAAATGGGGTGCAACATCTTAAAATTCCTCAAATAAAATATTTCTGTATGAGAAAATCTCTGATCTCCTTGCATTTTGCCAACAATTATTTTACAATATTTTGTAAAATATACAAAAAACTATTTTACTTCAGTTCTTCAGGTATGCTACTGTGAACATCTGGCTCAAGTATGGGGGATTATTACTGGGTGGGGAAAGCCAATTCTCTCTCTGTCTCATAGTTGAGGTTGGCTACAAGCTGCCAGCTGCTGTAATTTGTAACTTGTGAACAAATTGATATATATGCATAATTACTACCATAGACAATTTTTCATTCATTTCCAGGCAGAGCATCACCTAGTTGGTACTGGACATTGAGAACAAATTAATCCAAGCAACTAATATCCCTTTCCCTAAGTCAGAGTGGAGCACACTGAAACTCCATTTATCTTTGTGAAGAACTCCAGCATAACCAGTGCCATTACATCTAAAGCTCTAAGGAAACATACATTCTAATCAATTCTGCAACATTTTACTTTGGCAAACAGACCCTCTATTTCTGTTTGTGCATGTGTGTTCATGCATACATATTACATATATCTACACACGCACACTGTTTGGTGTTGGTCTAAGTACTCTTAGACATATAACATTGTTCTTTATATAGAACAATATAATTCCAAAATGGGGGTGCAACATCTTAAAATTCCTCAAATAAAATAGGAGAAAGGGAGGGAGGAAGGGAGGGAGGGAGGAAGGAAGGAAGATTACATTTACAGTATTATTATTATTATTATTATTATTATTATTATTATTATTATTATTATTATTATTATTATTATTATTTATTCGATTTTTATACCACCCTTCTCCCGAAGGACTCAGGGCGGTGTACAGTATAATTTTTTTACTTTATTTCATTTATTTGATGCCTCTTATTGCTGAGATAATTTGATTTTCTTAGTTTTTTTTATCATGTAAAACCCTTACAGAAAGAAATATTAAGTTTTAGAAAAACTGTTGTGCTCAGAACCCATAGAATAAATCATCGGGAATACCGTATATACTCGAGTATAAGCCGAGTTTTTCAGCACGTTTTTTGTGCTGAAAAACGTCCCCTCGGCTTATACTCGAGTATATACAGCTTATACTCGAGTTTTTTTTCTTCTTCTTTTTTTCACATTATACCGGATGGCGCAAACTTGGCGGGCTTTTGCATTAGCGCGGGGAAGCCCTGCCGGTGCAGTGAGAGGGCGGGGCGGGGGAGCCGCCAGCCTTCTCGGCTGAGGAGGAGGGTTTCCCGACGGTAGCTGCCTCATTTCCCACCCTCGGCTTATACTCGAGTCCCCAGTTTACCCCCGTTTTTTGGGGTAAAATTGGGGACCTCGGCTTATACTCGGATCGGCTTATATTCGAGTATATACGGTAAGTAACCGAAACAGTCTTTAGAAGACAGAGGGATATCTTCTTTGTTCTTTTTCTTCCACTTGAAACGAAATTACAGATACATTTTAAAACAATTTAAGACATCTTGCACTGGTATCCACTTTATATATACTTCAAACAATTAATAATTCATTTCCCACACTTTTGTAATTATTATTAGGGACACATTAATTGAGGACAATACAGCATAACTAAACTTGATTCTGAAAACGATTGCTTACTGTTAGACCTTGTACTCCTTTGGGTCCAGTTTTACCCTGAAAAGGCAATATATTTTATTATTATTTCTAATTTGTCATTAAGGTTTGATGGTATAGAAAGCAATCTAAATCAGTGCACATATAATCATAGGAACCTGGTCAACCATCCTAGGAAAAAAAGGATCACCTGCCCCTACTCTTTCTGTTGGAGATAGGGAGAATTTCCTCCCGAGCCTGCCTCCCATCTTCTATAACTAGTTTCTTCCAAGGGGCGATTGGATTAGGAAGAGTGAGGGCCAGAGGCTATGCTTGGGAAAGATTGGAGACTCCCCAAAGATATTTGCCATGTCTCCAACCTAGACTAAGGGGGAAATATTGTCCGCTACTTTACTGATGAAAGAGATTCTCCCATTCCTTGTTCTTAAGTGTCAAATTTAGAACCTCCTTATAATGGCCTCCTGAAGAGAGTAATTCTATTACTTTTGGTGGAAGCAATCCCGTGACTGCAAAATGCAGTCTGGCAATATATGTTGACATACAATGAATTGTTTCTGATAGAAGAGAACATTTGTAGCTCAGCATTCAACTGGTACTCTCTGAGCTTGGTTGTTTTCTTACAGACATGTCATTACCGAACTAGGTAACATCATCAGTGGGATGAAAACTCCTTAATTTCACAACATGTGGACAGACTGAACCATAGTTTCAACTGGGAAACTGTGAGCATCCTAGACTAAGCCAAACCCCAAAATGCTAAACAATTCATGGAAGCCTGGCCCTAAATTATTTGCTTGAAACTAATGCTAATATTTAAGATGTATGCACATGCAGCGTTTTGGCAACACGCTCTGCAGCATCGGACAGACAGGGTTTATGTACTTACGGGTTCTCCTGCTGTTCCAGGGTCTCCCATATTGCCCTTTTCACCTTTTCTTCCTCTTTCCCCTGCAGTTCCACGATCACCCTTTGAATTAGTTACACAACATTTGTAAAGCATCTTACTTAAATGTAATGTCAATTCCTGTCATGTGACCATGAGATGCTGCAGCCATCCTAGGTGTGAGCTGATTGCCGAGAATCCTGATGGCAATCACATGACCACAGGGCTTCTGGAACAGTAGGAACTTTGAGAACCAGTCATAACTACACTTGCTCAGTGCCATTGTAACTTTGAATGTCACTGAATGAGTGGTCAGTAGGCAAGGATTACCTTGTGATCTCGTTTTGCCTTTTTCTGGGCAGATGAGTTCACATCCAAGTTGCTTGGTATTGCAGTTGCCGATCTTTTTCTTTCTTTCTTTGTAATAATGCTTATCCTCAATCAATAGGATGTTTGAGGCTAATATTTTGCCATTTTAGTTATTATTTTTCAAGGTCAGATGAGATGAGCACCAAGGGAAATATTTGGAGTTATATTAGGAAGCCTATCCCTGGCTTACAATTTCCCATTCTAAATGCCTAAGTATTTATTGCCACAGTTATTGGTAAGCAGAGGAGAATTTGCAGGAAAATATTTACTATATGGGCAAGATGCATTGAGAGTTAATTTGAAATAATGGTTAAGGCATCATCAGTCTAAAAACTGGGAAATGTGATTCTACTCCCCCCCCCCCCAGGCATGATGCCAGCTAGATGACCTTGGGATGGTCACTTTCTCTCAGCATTAGGGTGGGGGCAAAAACAAACTACTTCTGAAAAACCTTGCCAAGAAAATTCCAGAGATTTGTCCAGGCAATCTCTGATAATCGGACACAATAGAACAGAAAGAAAAAAAAAGACAGTTTAGGAATTACATTCAGCAATCAAGTAAACAAATGGGCCAGGTCCATCAAATTATAAATGTATTGTTTTCTTTAGAGGAATGTTACATGTATTTAGAAAATATAATAATAATTGCCTTATTATGAGCATATCCCTCATTGTTCCCAATCAGAGATCATCTACCCTGAACTATGCTGTCAAATGATAATCTGCTGGTGCAGTAAGGTCAAATTGCATTGTTTCCAGTCTTTTTGTTAACTTTTAACATTGGTTTTTAATCATCCTTACCTTTTTAAAAAAAATTAAACTTTTATATATTGCTTTTACGTTTTAATATTTTATTTGTACACTGCCCATAGTCTCTCTGTGAGGAAAATGGGCAATTACAAAATTCGATAAATAAATAAATATTAAATAAATAAAAATATTTTTTCATCTCCTGGAAGGATCTCTGAGAGGTTGCTTGGGAGCATTAAATGTCCATGTTGCCTCTTGATAACGCAGAGTCTGTATCTACAGAGTTAAACTGGATGTTTGTGTAAAATTAGAGCACATACCTTTGGTCCAAGAAATCCTTCTCCAGGAGGCCCACGTGGTCCTGGCATTCCTTGAATTCCCTGTTCACCCTAATTATAATTAATTGACAGAACAGTTGACAATTTTATTGTATCTTAAATGCAGTCTTATTTTCTAAATTTGATTGAAAATATATATTTCTATCTTCTATAGTTTGTGAAGTCTGCTTTTCCCTCTATGTTATATCTAAGTGTCCAAGAAATCATGATACCTTTGGTCCTTGTATACCTTCACCAGGTGGACCTAAAGCACCAGGAGGCCCTTGTCGTCCAACATTTCCCTGAGGGGAAAAAAGTATAGCCATCATTAAAGATATCATACGTGCCACCATATTCCATTCTGCTGCTATCTAAAATCTGTATAAGAATCACAAAGCTCCTTGAAATTTCTCCTGTTTGCAATCTGTATATCTTACAATTTAACTCTAACTGTAGTTATGCTAGAAGTATCTCTTGATTTTATTTATTTATTTATTTATTCATATTTTTATACCGCCCTTCTTCGAAGACTCAGAGCGGTGTACAGCAAATAAAACAACAAAAATCCAAAACAATTAAAATACTATAACAAGTTTAAAAATCTAATTCGACCTCTGTATACTTAAAATATTAGCTAAAATTTTTCAAAAGCTAAAACCCTGTTAAAAACCCGCTAAAACCCCCCATATTAAAATCAATCAGGCCAGCCCCGCTTGGTGAAAAAAGAAAGTCTTGAGCTTGCGTTTAAAGGTCCGGAGATCAGGGAGGAGACGGAGTCCCACCGGCAGCTCATTCCATAGAGCCGGGGCCCCCACAGAGAACGCTCTTCCCCTGGGGGCCGCCAGCCGACATTGGCTAGCCGACGGCACCCTAAGAAGGCCCTCCCTGTGAGAGCGCACTGGACATACCGGACAATGGGAGGTAACTGGCGGCAGCAGGCGGTCCCGTAAATATCCCGGTCCAATGCCATGGAGTGCTTTAAAGGTGATAACCAACACCTTGAAGCGCACCCGGAAGACCACCGGCAACCAGTGCAGCCTACGCAGGAGAGGTGTTACATGGGAGTTACGAGGAGCTCCCTCAATCCCCTGCGCGGCCGCATTCTGTACCAGTTGGAGCCTCCGGGTCCTCCTCAAGGGGAGCCCCATGTAGAAGCATTGCAGTAATCCAGACGGGAAGTGACGAGGGCATGAGTGACCGTGCATAACGAGTCCCGGTCCAGGAAAGGGCGCAATTGGCGAATCAGGCGGACCTGATAAAAAGCTCCCCTGGTGACGGCCATCAAATGGTCTTCTAAAGACAGCCATGCGTCCAGGAGAACGCCTAAATTGCGCACCGATTCCCTGGGGCCTAACGATTCGCCCCCCACAGTCAGCAATGGGGTAAACTGACTGTGCCAGGACGCCGGCATCCATAGCCACTCCGTCTTGGATGGGTTGAGTCGGAGCCTGTTCGTCCCCATCCAGACCCGAACGGCCTTAAGACACCGAGTCATCACATTGACGGCTTCGTTGGGGTGGTTTGGGGTGGAGATGTACAGTTGAGTATCGTCAGCATACAGCTGACAGCTCACCCTGAAACCACGGATGATCTCTCCCAGCGGCTTCATATAAATGTTGAACAGGAGGGGTGAGAGAATCGACCCCTGCGGCACCCCACAAGTGAGTTGCTTAGGGGTCGATCTCTGCCCCGCTGTCAACACCGTCTGTGAGCGGTCGGAGAGGTAGGAGGAGAACCACCGTAAAACGGTGCCTCCCACTCCCAGGCCCTCCAACCGCCGCAGCAGGATACCATGGTTGATGGTATCGAACGCCGCTGACAGATCTAACAGGACAAGAACAGAGGAACAGCCTCTGTCCTGTGCCCTCCAGAGATCATCAACCAACGCGATCAAAGCCGTCTCTGTGCTGTACCCAGGCCTGAAGCCGGACTGGCACGGGTCTAGATAAACAGTTTCCTCCAAGTACCGGGGGAGTTGCCAGGCCACCACACTTTCCACAACCTTCACCAAAAAGCGAAGATTGGAGACCGGACGATAATTAGCCAAAATAGCTGGGTCCAGGGAAGGCTTCTTAAGGAGGGGCCTCACCACCGCCTCTTTCAAGGCGGCTGGGAAGACTCCCTCCCTCAGGGAAGCGCTGGTAATTCCCTGGAGCCAGCCTCGTGTAACCTCCTGGGTGGTCAGTACCAACCAGGAGGGACACGGGTCCAATAAACATTTTATATGTTAGGGCTGCTTTTTTTTCTAAATAAACATGGCTGCCTGAAAGGACAGTTGGAAGGAAGTCATACTGGGTAAAGAGTAAATTATATCAAAAACTCTAAGAAACATCCAAGAAGATGATAGTAACATACAGTATCACCTTTATATGGGCTGCCTAGAATACAACATAGATGTATCGGTGAAGCCACTAGGGGTCAAATACGATTCAAGGAATATTTTACCTTTTTATTCTAGATTGTTCCAACTAGAAGTAGTTTGTGCACGATTCATTAGACCTGCATTTTTTTTCAAGTGACATATCAATGATTATTATTAATTATAGTGGCATTCCTACTTGCTACAGCCAGCCTAGTAACAGGTGTCCCAAGAAAGATTTCCAAGGCAAAAGGACAATCTGACTCCAGTCATAGCAAAATGACCAGCTTGTTCCCACAAGTGGTGGCTCCATTAAAGCAACTAAGTTGAATGACTTGTATCTTAGTGAAGAAGTTGAGAAGTTGCAAAAACGTGCTATAAAGGTAAAGGCTCCCTGGCACGTGCGTGCTAGTCGTTTTCAGCTCTAGGGGTGAGGCTCATCTCCGTTTTTAAGCTGAAGAGCCAGCATTGTCCGAAGACATCTCCATGGTCATGACTAAATACTGAAGGTGCACGGAGTGCTGTTATCTTCCCACCAAAGTGGTCCCTATTTTTCTACTTGCATTTTTTATGTGCTTTCGAACTGCTAGGTTGGCAGAAGCTGTGACAAGTAACGGGAGCTCACTCTGTTACGTGGCGCTAGGGATTCGAACTGCTGAACTGCCGACCTTCTGATCGACAAGCTTAGCATCTTAACAAGGGGTGAAATCTACTTACCTTCCCTATCGGTTTGGAAGTGCATGCATGCGTCACATGCAATTTTGGACCCGCTGTGCATGCGCAAAGCCTTCTGCGCATGTGCAGAGGGTCAAAATGACGTCCGGGCGGGTGGGCGGAGCCTCGGGCTGCCACCACTACCAGTTCTCTGAACCACCTGCTGCCGCTGCTACCAGTTTGCCTGAACCCATGCAAACCGGTAGCATTTCATTCCTGGTCTTAACCACTGAGCCACCATGTCCCTTTTAAAAAATCTCTACCTTATTCTTTATATTCTTTATGCAAACTATGACTTCTGAAATTATCTACGATTTTTAAAAATTTTGCCAGATACCTAGATTTACCCATGTGTGAGTTGAGAGCGATATAAATTTGCTAAATAAATAAATAAAAATAAATCTAAAGGTAACATTTCAACAATCCCTGCAACAAGAATGGTAAACTTTTATATTTCTTTCAATATATTTTTATTATTATTTGAATTGCATTTTGCTAAGTTTTCATTTTCTTGTCTTTTCATTCACAATATATTAGTTATGACATTAGTTTCTCTTAAATTAATATGAATACATACAATGCACAAGATAATAATTATTTTCGATGTTTGGTGGTCCAAAACAAATTCTGATTGTGACTTACTTTTGGTCCCGGAAGGCCTTCTCCTGTTGCACCTGGGAGACCAGATGGTCCTCTTGTACCTGGATCACCCTAAAATGTATATTTGTAAACATTCCAAATTAGTATTGTTGGTTGCATAGTTAGTCAGATTTTAGACTGGATTTGGCATTTTTAATCTATCCATCAAGTCCTTTCCAAGGACCTGAAAAAGGCAGATGTTGTTTGATGGCATTAATGATATTGTCACAAGATATAGCAATAGTAATCGCACTTAGATTTATATATACTGCTTTATAGTACTTCACAGCCTTCTCTATGCTGTTTACAGAGTCAGCATATTTTCCCCAACAATCTGGGTCCTCATTTTACCGATCTTGGAAGGATGGAAGGCTGAGTCAACCTTGAGCCTGGTGAGATTCGATCTGCTGAACTGCTGGCAGCCAGCAGTCAGCGGAAGTAGACAGGCTTCATTATGGTCATATCTTGAGGACTACCTGTATTGTTTTTCTATGGATGTATGTAATAATTTGACACATATCCTAATGCAGCAGGGGAGGGAGAAGGGAATAAAAGGAGGGTTTGGCAGGAAGGGGAGGAGACAGAGGGACAGACATCCTTGTAGGGAAAAAAGGTAGCATTTAATAACTAAGAATTTTACCAGTAATACATGTTTGCTGACAATAGCCTTCCAATTAATGAAAAAGGGCAACTGTTCAATTGTTACATGACAAACCAGCGAAGATTTTTGGAAGTCCATATGACAATCAGCCCGAAGAGAAAAATTATATTATGTATGTGTCCAATCTCTTTTTCTCACACTTATTTAAAATTTTTATTAGTTTATCAAATTATAAAATACAAAGAAAATGAAAATAATAGAAAAGTAGGGTGTGGGGGAGGAAATAAGAAAAAATTTAGGATAAACAGTAAAAGAAAAAAGACGACTGACTTCTGGCTCACTTTAGCACAGTAAAATAAGGTAATAGCATACAGCCTCATCTGTTTGCTTTGTATAACAACAAACCTATCATATTCATTCTCTCTCTCCCTCTCTCTCCCTCTTCTCCTCTCCTTTCCTCTCCTTTCCTCTCTCTTTTTATCTTATACACACTTTATACATAAAGTTTATATTATGTAACACTATTTGTCTAATATAGACATACAATCACACTATATAAGAGCATAAGAGCACCAGCGTGCCTACCGTTCCTGTCCTATTGTTCCCTTTGGTTGTATTCATTTTGTGTGGTTATTTCATGCTTATACTTATATATATTGTTGTGTTTGACAAAATAAATAAATAAATAAATAAATATAAAATAAATAAATATAAAATGCACCTTTGGTCCAGGTAATCCAACCCCATCAGGGCCTGGCTCTCCAGGAGCTCCAGGAAGTCCAGGAAGACCCTGGTGTAGGGAAGCAAATAGATTTAATTGTTAATGGTTCTGAATTGCATACAGTCCCTACTCTTCCTTACTATGATTCACTGTTCAACATTCTCTTTTTAAGTAACAGCAAATGTTGGCTACTTACAGGTAGGCCTGGATAGCCATCTCCTTTGGGGCCAAATGGACCGGGAGGTCCTGGGTGTCCACGATCACCCTTTTTGCAAAAAAGGACATATTTACATGTTATTATAGGTGCAGTTACACTCAGGGGTGAAATCCAGCAGGTTCTGACAGGTTCTGGAGAACCAGCAGGGGAAATTTTGAGCAGTTCAGAGAACTGGCAAATACCACCTCTGGCTGGCCCCAGAGTGGGGTGGGAATGGAGATTTTGCAATATCCTTCCCCCAGGAGTGGGGAGGGAATGGGGATTTTGTAGTATCCTTCCACCAAGCCACACCCACCAAGCCACACCACGCCCACCAAGCCACACCACACCCACCAAGCCACACCTAAAGAACCAGTAGTAAAAAAATTTGGATTTCACTATTCCATAAAATACTTTTCCTTTAAAGGAACTAATTTACCAACATGGTTGTTACCTTAGCCCCAGGAATCCCTATCCCTTGCTCCCCAATTGGTCCAGGTGGTCCAGGTAATCCAATATCACCCTTCAATTACAAGAAAAACAGTGATTTTGTTGTTGCTGTTGTTCCATTTTTCTATTTGATTTATGACAAACCTTTTGTGACAAGAGTTTAAGACATCATATTTAGTATTACTTCCGCCTATTTTCCTCACAATTATAACCCCAAGAGTCGGTTAGACTGAGAAAAAATGATTGGTTCAAAGTCACTTGGTCCTCCCAATCTTGGACTAGAACATCACTATTATGTCACACTGTCTTTTTCCAGCCTCATCAGGAAACACAAGAACAGACACTATTAGGACCTCAAATTTATAGTCCTAATCTGGCTCACAGGCTGGCTCATTTGGCAACAGGATCTCAAGGGAGGCCATTCTTTTTTCCTTTGAGCAAACTGAACAGTAGATATAACTGCTCCATGTTTTTCTGCTTTGTCCAACACTGTTTGCTTTTTTCAGTACAGGTGGGAATTCTTCCTGTAGGATGCACTGGACATGCTTACGCTGAAGTGGGCACTTAATACAGTGGTGGATTGCTCCCGGTTCGCCCTGGTTCAGGCAAACCGGTAGCGGCGGCAGCGGGAGGCTCTGCCCACTTGCCCAGACATCATCAAAAATGCTCTGCACATGCGCAGAAGCAATGTGTGTGCATAAAGCACGGGTGCATTCATGAGAGTAAACCGGTAGCGAAGGTACGCAGAACCCACCCTTGACTTAATAGATTGATAAGGACACAGGGGACGCTTTTGTGAAAGAACCACCTCTTTGCTAATTCATAAGAAAGTTCTTAGAACCCAAAGGAGTCTCTGGCTTAATACAGGTAGTCCTCGATTTACAACTGGTTGCTTAGCGAGCGTTTAAAGTTATGATCTACTTGAAAAAGGGGGCTTATGATGTGGATTCAAAGTTTCAACATTCTCCTCCCACTACCCAGTCACTTGACTGTACCTTGGGTGTTGGATAGCATGGCCACATTTACAGCCATTTGTAGCATGCCATGGTCACCTGGGTGTGTTTTATGACAATTTGGCTGAAAACTAGCGCTTACAATTTTTATTTATTTATTTATTTATTTATTATTTAAATTTCTATACCGCCCTTCTCCCGAAGGACTCAGGGCGGTTCACAGCCAAATAAAATACACAATAATGTTACAATATAAACACAATTAAAATACAATTAAAAAACTTATTCAATTGGGCCGAAATTAAAAATTTAGAATAAATAATAAAAACCCAATTAAAACCCATAAATTTAAAAAACTAACCCAGTCTTGCGCAGATGAATAAATGCGTTTTAAGCTCGCGACGAAAGGTCCGGAGGTCCGGAAGTTGACGGAGTCCCGGGGGGAGTTCGTTCCAGAGGGCGGGAGCCCCCACAGAGAAGGCCCTTCCCCTGGGCGTCGCCAGACGACACTGACGCGCCGACGGCACCCTGAGGAGTCCCTCTCTGTGAGAGCGCACGGGTCGGTGGGAGGTATTCGGTAGCAGTAGGCGGTCCCGTAAATAGCCCGGCCCTATGCCATGCAAAACTGTGCCATAGTTAATAATGGGTTTGCTTAATGAGTGCAGTGGTAGCCTGAGAACTGCAGCAGTTGTTTTATGACCACGTCTGCTTAACGACCACTGCAAAAAGTTTTGTAGAATTGGGTTGATCATGTGAGTGACCTGTTTTACTACCGATAAAATTTATGATTGTGATGGACAAACTCCATTATGGTTGTAACTCGAGGATTACCTATATAGTGAATTATAAATTGGTTCTAAGCTGGAAATTGGTCAGTGCTGAAATTCTAGCAACCCTATTCCTTTCATTTCAATACATCCAATTAAAGGAGATACTGTAAGAAAAATTACTTTTGATTCAGCTTCCTTTTCTTAAGTTTCATTTTCTGATACTGTCTAATCTGCCAGGAAAGAAGGAAATTGGGTCCAGCTGGTGAATTTGTTCTCTGTCCCTGTTTTACAATAAAAACTACAGGAAGAATTAAAGAGAACTTGTCCTGCATATGCTCATCTAGGCCATCTTTTGTTCATTAGAATGCTTAGAAAATGTCCATGCAAGTGTACCAGATATTGTAAAATTAATGAATATCCAATATCTCAGGGGTTGCCACAAAAAGAGGGAGTCAAGCTATTCTCCAAAGCACCTGAGGGCAGGACAAGAAGCAATGGGTAGAAATTTATCAAGGAGAGAAGCAACCTAGAACTAAGGAGAAATGTCCTGACAGTTAGAACAGTGGAACAACTTGCCTCCAGAAGTTGTGAATGCTCCAATACTGGAAGTTTTTTAAAAAAGAAGAAATACATTTGTTACCTTGGGTCCTGTAATGGCACGTCCTGGAAGTCCTGGCATTCCCAGACGTCCTGGAGAACCAAGTTCACCCTGCCATAAGAAAGGAATTTTACTTAGTGCAGTATTTCTCAACCTCAGGCAACTTTTCGAAGTGTGAATTTCAACTCCCAGAATTCTCCAGAAATTCTGGTTGGAGAATTTGGGGGGTTGAAGTCTAAACATGATAAAGTTCTTGAGGTTCAAAAATACTCACATAGTGAATTTAGTAAACTTAAATTTCCAGCTATAAATGGCTTGATATCAGGGGTAAACCTTTCCCCTATGTTAAAAAGTTGAATTTTGTGGTTGCAATTTTAAAATGTTTTTTAAAAAACCTCCTATTTTATATCTGAAAAGAAAAATCAGATATATTCCCTATGTTACTAATACTTTATAGACACTTTTTAAAAAGGAGAACTAATTCTAATTGCAGATTAGTTTCTCTGTTCTTTTGCCTAAATCTTTAACAAATCCACCTTCCACCAAATGAGTTACCGTAATATTAAAATTCTGATTATCCTAAACTGATGTACCAAATTTAACAAAGCTGCTCTGAATTAGGTTATTCATTTGGCAAACCAGATCCGGATGAGCATGGAGGAAGGGACTTCCAATGTAGGTGGAGTTCCTTTGGATGCTGATTATTTCTATTACAAGCCGCTTAGTCTCACATATGTAAGATAGGCAGCTATATAAACCAATTAAATAAATAAACAAGCAATGTGATTGCAAGCTACAGTATATGGCATACATCATGGCTAGTTTGACCATATCCAGTGAAGTCTTAGTCACCAAGTTTGCTGAGAGACCAGATATCATAATAAGAACAAAAATAAAGTGATACTTTAGCCCCAGCAGGTCCAGGAACTCCGGTTGGTCCAGATAAACCACGTATTCCTCTTTGACCTTGATCGCCCTAGGAAAAGTTTTAGAAAGCATTCAAATAACACATGCTTTAACTTCCTTGATGAAAGAAAAAAAAATTGCAAATGCAAGGGACATTGGAAAATTCAGTATGTATCTGTACATAAAGACAGACGTTTTACTTTGGTCAGTACAATTAGAAGTAGACAATTCCTTCTTGCATCAATGCATCTTTAACATCAGCTCTAAAGAACTGGGAAAATCTGAGTTAAGGAAGGAAATGAAGAGAAGAAGGGACGTTCTCAACATCTGGCACTGAATTTCTGAACAACAACAAAAAAAGGTTGATAAAATCCATCTTCCAAAAAGCGTTTCATACCTCTAATAATGGAAACATATTTTATTTACTTTGGCGTGATCATTCCAGAAACAATGAACATATAATTCCTTGCCTTTTCGCCCTGAATTCCAATTCCAGGAGCACCTTCTGGACCACGTGGGCCAGGTAAACCTGGTTCTCCCTGTAATACAGCATAGTATATGAGCATTAAATATAATTTTATAATTTTGTCAACAATAAACTTAAAGACTCAAGATCCATCCCACCACTAAAAGATTCTAACAACAAAGAATGCAATGACGAAACAGTCAAAGCAAACCTCTTCAACATTTTCTTTGGCTCAGTTTTTGTTAACTCCGATAACACATATCCAACATTCCACAAACGAACCAGCAATGACTATGATGATTTAACTCATATAGATTTCACAGAAGACAACGTTGGTAAAGCTCTTCACAACTTAAAACCATCGCTTTCTATTGGACCAGATGGACTATGTGCATATTTCTTAAAAAAACTTTCCATTAATATAGCTGAACCCCTAAGTATTATCTTTGATAAAGCTTTCACTACCAGTTCTCTTCCCAAACTTTGGTCACTAGCCACAGTCATCCCCATCTTCAAAAAAGGAGACCCCAGTTTAGTCGAAAACTACAGACCAATCTCCCTTTGCTGCGTCACCTGCAAAGTCATGGAATCTATCATCAACCAATCCATTACCTCACACTTAGAAACTAACAATCTACTCTCCAACAAACAATTTGGTTTCAGGAAAAAGTTATCATGTAACTTACAACTTCTCCACTGCAAAAACATATGGATTTCAAATCTAGATCAAGGCAAATCAATAGATGCAATCTACATAGACTTCTGCAAAGCTTTTGACTCAGTAGTACACGATAAACTTCTCCTTAAACTAACATCCTATGGCATCTCAGGACCCCTCCACAAATGGATATCTGCTTTTCTGTCTAACAGACAACAAGTGGTCAAAATTGGCAATGCTTTATCAAATCCTGTTCCTGTCAAGAGTGGCGTTCCTCAAGGCAGCGTCCTTGGACCAACACTCTTTATTCTATACATTAATGATCTTTGTGACCATATCTCAAGTAATTGTGTTCTCTTTGCTGACGATGTCAAACTATTTAACACCACAGACAACACTTCTATCATTCAAAACGACCTTGACCATCTAACCGCTTGGTCTATAAATTGGCAGCTCCAAATTTCAACCAGCAAATGCTCAGTCTTACATATAGGAAAAAAGAACCCTAAAACTAAGTACATACTAGATGGACATTACCTTACAGACGACCCCCATCCCGTTAAAGACCTTGGAGTTTTCATGTCAAATGATCTAAGTGCCAAAGCCCACTGCAACTACATAGCAAAAAAAGCTCTAAGAGTTGTAAACCTAATTTTGCGTAGCTTCTTTTCCAAAAACACCACACTACTAACCAGAGCATATAAAACATTTGCTAGACCAATTCTAGAATACAGCTCACCTGTTTGGAACCCTCACCACATCTCTGACATCAATACAATTGAGCGTGTCCAGAAATATTTTACAAGAAGAGTTCTCCATTCCTCTGAAAACAACAAAATACCTTATCCCACCAGACTTGAAATCCTAGGCTTAGAAAACTTGGAACTCCGTCGCCTTCGACAAGACCTAAGTTTAACTCACAGAATCATCTATTGTAATGTCCTTCCTGTCAAAGACTACTTCAGCTTTAATTGCAATAATACAAGGGCAACCAATAGATTTAAACTTAATGTAAACCGCTTTAATCTAGATTGCAGAAAATATGACTTCTGCAACAGAATCATCAGTGCTTGGAATACTTTACCTGACTCTGTGGTCTCTTCCCATAATCCTAAAAGCTTTAACCAAAAACTTTCTACTATCGACCTCACCCCATTCCTAAGAGGACCATAAGGGGCGTGCATAAGCGCACAAACGTGCCTACCGTTCCTGTCCTATTGTTTTTCTTTTCTTCTTCCTATATATGTTTGTATGTGTATATACTATATAATCTTTTTGTATGATGTTGTGACAAAATAAATAAATAAATAAATACATAAATATCTTGGTGCAGTGTAGGTATAATTAAGAGATTGTGTCTCTGTGAATAAGGAAGTCCCTCTGTGAATAAGGAAGTCCTACAATACAGTATGTCTTCGAGAAAAGGCACATATGTGCAATCTCCCAATGCTTTTAATTGAGCGCCTTTTATTTGCCGTTACCATGTATTCTTTAAAGAATTCGATGGATCCCATATATCATCTTCTACTTTCAACCTTTCTGTGTTTCCCCACCATTTATTCCATTTTTTAACATAGGAAAGAAAGATGGATTAGCTAATCATGTCTTTTGACTTTTAGTTCCCCAAAAAAAGGAACACCACCAGTCTCAGCCCACTTCTATAATCTCTGAGTTTTATTGCTTAATCTTCCGTATAAAGTGCAAGAATTATGGCAAGATGATGCATGGGGAGGCTTGTGCAAGCAGTAAATCTTATATATAGTAGACTGAGCAATATGTCAGAGAGACCTATATTATTTTTTACTATATGTTGACTTACTTAGCACAGGGGAGGCAAGGAAAAGACAAACGAGGAAACACAAATTTCAATGCAAAGGCTACCTGTTACTTATTGTGTGCAACCCAACAATGCTAGTATAAAGGGTGGAGCTAATGTCATGATGTTGCAACATACATTTACTATAGTCATTTTGGCAAACTGGTGGTTAGAATAGACAACTATATTACCTATTTATCAGAGCCCATTTTCATCAGGAAGACATAGGTATGTAGGAGCACACAAGCACCTACTTGCAGTTCCTTCAACTAAATGTGCTTTCTCCTTTGCAGTTGAGCTGCAGACAACAACTGTCTAATTCCAGAAAAATGTGGTGAACTAGAGATAAATCTTGGAGAAACTATGCGATGACAGTTACAAAAATATGTTTGAAGTCCAAGAAATGAAGAAAACACTAGAAAGAAACTCCCACTGACTCAGATTTATCTCCCTGGGATATAAGAGGGATGGAAGAGAAAACTTTAAAAGAGAAAAAATTTAAAATTTAAAGAGAAATTTTAAATTGAATTTGATGGGTTTTTAAAGTTTTGTAATTTTATGGGGGTGTATGTTATTTTAATATTTGGGCAAATTTAAATCAGTTTTTTAAGGGATGTTTTAACTACTGTGTATATTTGTATTTTATCTGCCTGTTCACCGCCCTTAGTCCTTCGGGAGAAGGACGGTATACAAATTAAAATATTCATTCATTCATTCATTCATTCATTCATTCATTCATTCATTCAAAACAATAAAGTTTTCAAAATTCTGTGACAGTAGTTTGTATCAGTAGATTTCCACATTCTTCTGGAATCCCTTTCCTGATTCAGTCTACCTCAAAGGACTGAGAAAAAGATGCAACTGTTTTAAAGAATTGCAGACTCTTTAAAGGTACTCCTTAAATGTCCTGCATATACTGAAACACCTATTTGTCCTCAAATCCAGATGGATGCGTCAGATAGCTATGTAGCCCGTTTATGTATAATGCCACTGAAGTCAGCTTCAACAAAACAAATATATTGCATTAGTGCTGGTACTTGTCTTAAGACAATCATGAATGCATTATTTTATACATTATACTTTATTGTTTTATTTCTTATGGAAAGGCACTTTCTGCCTATTTTAAAAAATAGCAAGCAAACCTTTTGTCCTGGTGCACCATCTTCTCCTGGAAGCCCAGGTAATCCTGCCAAACCTGAAGTACCTGGCTCCCCCTGTTGTAAGGAGGAAAGGGAAAAGTTGTTAAAAGAAACAGGTCAGCCTGGATTTTATTTAATGCAGAACTGAAAAGCAGACAGGCTGGGAAATGCATGCAAAAGATTATAGGTGGTCCTTGCCTTACGAACGGTCATTTAGTGACCATTCAAAGTTATGACAGTACTGAACACTAGTTATGACCAGGCCTCAGTGCCCATCTCAGCACTCCTGTGGGCACATGATCATGACTTAGATGCTTGACAACCAGCTTGTCCTTACAACCAGCTGCAGTGTCCTGTGGTCATGTGATCATTGTTTGAGATCTTTCCTGCTGGCGTCTCTCTGCTCTTAGCTGTATAGACACAATGCTGTGCAGACCATCTCCTTCCAAGTGTGTATATTTTTGGATTGAGACAGATATCTGGATTTCCCAATTGTATGCATTCTCTGGTCAGATACATAATATATTTTAAGGTTTTATTTATTTACTTAACTTATAAAAATCTAAATGGCTGTTCAGACTAATTAGATCAGGGGTCTCCAACCTTGGCATCTTTAAGCCTGGAGGACTTCAACTCCCAGAATTCCCCAGCCAGCAGTACTGGGAGATGAAGTCCTCCAGGCTTAAAATTGCCAAGGTTGGAGACCCCTGAATTAGATAACTATAGAATAATCTAATTAAATAACTCTGGGTGGCTAATAAGTGTAAAAATAGAAACATAAATATAAAAACGGGGGGGGGGGGGAGGAGATAAGATGCCAGGCAATAAACACTTCCATCAGCAGACAGCAAAAACACAAACCGTATTCCACAAATATCCTGATCCTAAAGTCTGAAGCAACACCCAGGTTTGTATGGCCTTCTGAAAAGCCAAGAAGATGTGGGTGGGTGGGGGAATGTGTTCCACAGGCAGTTGCTCTAACTGAAAAGGTCCTAATTTTTGCAGAATGACGTTGATTCATAGAAGCAACCTGGAACATGCCCCTCTTCTGGATCTGGTGGGAAGCACAGACATTACAAGTGCTGGGTGGGCGCTTAAGAATCTTGGCCCTACACCATATAGGGCTTTATGGGTAATAATCAGCACTTGAATTGTGCTTGGAAATCTACTGGAAGCCAGCGCAGCTCACGTGGAATAGTATTATGTGTGCAAACCATGATGTACCCCACTGCCGATCATGTCACCTCTTTATGAACCAGGCTCAGTTTCCAAAAGTTCTTCAAGGGCAGACCCATGCAATGATTCAAATGGGAAGTAACAAAAGGATGGGTGACTATCAGCAGAATCCCCCGATCCAGGAAAAGATGCAACTGGTGCTCAAGATAGATTCCTGCAAAGTCCTTTTGGCCACAGGAGCCCTCAGTTCCTTAAGCAGAGCCACAATCCCAGGAAGACCTCCAAAGTGCAGATGAGGTCTGAAAGGGGGAGTGGTACCTCACCCACACTCAACGATGACAACTCTGCAGACCTAAAACCCTACAGTTATTCAGTCTTCAGTCAGATCCAGTTCTGTCTTATCTAGACCTCCAGATGCTGAGAAAGAATCTCAAATGGCATCACTTGAATGACTAGAGGCAAAGATGTATAATTCAGTAGCATCAGCATGTTGGCGATACTTATCCTGAGAAAGCTCATTATCCACATTTTAAACGCTCGACATTTTAAGAACTACTGTACCTTTGCACCAGGTTCTCCGAGGCCTCTTTCTCCTGGAGCTCCAGTTTCTCCTGGTAAACCCTGATCACCCTTAAACAACATGTTTTGCAATAGAGTTAGAAACCTTGATGCTAGCCAGGCCAGATGCTAATTCCCTCAACGCTAGGAAAAAGGGACTCTGACACTATTCAACTCTGTGGCCCAAGATTTTAGAGCTTCCCATCCCATTTCCTTCCCACACTACACAACATGTTCCTAGTGAAATCCAAATGGGTTCCTATTCTTCCTGACTTTAGAAAAGGCATCACAGTTTTTTGCTTTTGCTCTTCATTTCTTTTTCTGTTGGCTGCCTTGAGCACTCTTTTGGACTGGAAAGTTGGGATAGCAGTCCATTAGATAAATAATGTATTTCCTGCCCCCCACCCCCAAAAAATCACAGAAATTCTCTTAAATCTGGAAATGGATGGGCTCTTTCTGAACATGAAGAGGAAAACTAGTCTTTCTAAAATTATTTGATCTAAAAATATCTAGCCAAGACATTTCTGTTAGGGTTGAACTTACGCACCTTTGGCCCAGATAAACCCAGCCCAGGTGGCCCTCTTGGTCCTAGTGGTCCTTTGGGGCCTTCTACCCCCTAGGAAATAAATTATATTGACTTTATAGAAATGAATAGAAGTCATTATGATGATCATATGAACAGTATTAAAACCTTGGCTTGTGCCCAACTTACTTTCTCGCCTTGAATCCCAATTCCAGGTAATCCAATAGGCCCAGGCAAACCAGGTGGACCTATTTCACCCTGATAAGTAGAGTTTGGTTAGTTACTAAGGCAGGCAGACCCTTGAGCTATCCTACAAGTAACTGAAAGCTTCACGGCAAGCAATTTGCATAGTATCAGTACAGATAAGCTGTACAATATTTTATTATGATCCAAATAGAGATGAGTGGCAGGTGTTCTATTTTTTTAAAAACACAATTAACCCAAAGTTAATAAATATGTTTCTCGGGAGTTGAAAGGCATATGCAATTTTTCTTTCTTTTTCTTCTAAAACTTAACTTTCCCACAGAATAAAAGCTGCTTCATTTCGGTTTACCCTTTACTAGAAGAAAATGCTAAAATGGATGATGATGATGATGATGATGATTATTATTATTATTATTAATTAGATTTTTATACCGCCCTTCTCCCGAAGGACTCAGGGCGGTTCACAGCCATCATAAAAGATAGACAATATACAAATAAAACAAAGATTAAAAAAACTTATTATATAATTGGCTAAAATTTAAAACAATATACCATTAAAATTTAACTCTCTAAAACTTATAAAATTATAAAATTTAAAATTACGAAGCCAGTCCCTATATCCCTATATTTATTGGATATAAATCTACCGGCTCACTATAGCCCTGCCCAACATTCACTGAAAAAAAAGCAAGCTCTTTATTTTGCTTCATTACATCTTTTGAGCGATCAGTCAGGGCATTCAAGTTTATTTGGATGCAGTCAATCCCTTGGCATATTTGGTACTTA
Source organism: Ahaetulla prasina (assembly GCF_028640845.1). NCBI lineage: Eukaryota > Metazoa > Chordata > Lepidosauria > Squamata > Colubridae > Ahaetulla > Ahaetulla prasina. The sequence continues at coordinate 218,361,352 of NC_080539.1, forward strand.
CCTTTTCACCTTTTATGCCAGTGCCTGGTTGGCCCCGAGGTCCTTTTGGACCTTCAAAACCACGGTCTCCCTGAATGGAGAAAACAAAATTATAAGGTCATTATCAATTAAAAGTGAGATGATGGATAAACAGATGGCTAGATGGGCAGGATTTTACTTTTTCCAAATGGAGTAACTCCTGGCCTTCTTTCTGAGTCAGCAAAAACATAGGTGGACATAAATTGTGCCACCCTGACAGCCAAGTTCTAATCTGCGTGAGTAACAAGGTTGGTGAGTGATGCTGTTCTTACAAATTTCATGTCAAACACTCCATACTTTGTTTCCTTTCTACAAAACACCACTAGTTGGCAAGAAAACATCCCTAATCTCTCTTATTAACAAGAGTAAGGCTTGTTACACATATCTATTTATTTATTTATTTATTTATTCACATTTTTATACTGCCCTTCTCCGAAGACTCAGGGCGGTGTACAGCAAGTAAAACGACAATAATCCAAAACCATTTAAAATATCATAACAAAGTTAAAAATCTAATTAGACTGCTGTATGCTTAAAACTATTAGGTAAAAATACAAAAGATAAAAACCCCTGTTAAGAAACCCGCTAAAATCCCCAAATATTAAAATCAATCAATCAGGCCAGCCCCGCTTGGTGAAAAAAGAAAGTCTTGAGCTCGCGTTTAAAGGTCCTAAGATCAGGGAGAAGACAGAGTCCCACCGGCAGCTCGTTCAACAGAGCCGGGCCCCCCACAGAGAACGCTCTTCCCCTGGGGGTCGCCAGCCGACATTGGTTGGCTGATGGCACCCTAAGGAGGCCCTCCATGTGAGAGCGCACTGGACGCACCGGACAATGGGAGGGAACTGGCGGCAGCAGGCGGTCCCGTAAATATCCCAGTCCGATGCCATGGAGCGCTTTAAAGGTGATAACCAACACCTTGAAGCGCACCCAGAAGACCACCAGCAACCAATGCAGCCCGCGCAGGAGAGGTGTTATATAACGCTGTGGGAGGAACAAGTATTGACAGACAGCTAATACAGAGAATTTAGCCATCTGTCAAAACTTGTCCTGGTTTTCCAAAAAAATATATGTTTTCTTAGATGCATTCAGAGGGAGCCCAGTTAAGAGTTATTTCCAAATATCCCATAGAGCAGGGGTGTCCAAACTTGGTCCCTTTAAGACTTGTGGACTCCAACTCCCAGAGTCCCTCAGCCAGCAAAGCTGGCTGAGGAACTCTGGGAGTTGAAGTCCACAAGTCTTAAAGGGACCAAGTTTGGACACCCCTGCCATAGAGCATTAAAGCAGTTCTTTTAAATTTAGAAGTCTACATCAATATTTAAAAGAAGAACAAGCTGACCGTTGGAGTGATGATAGTTAGAAAGTCGTTTAGCTTTCCAACCACTGCCCTCTTTCCAGCATTGCTGTTTTTAAAGCTATTTTAAAATGTGGGTTTATCATCCCTTGGAAAGAATGGGAAACCACATTGAAAAGGAGCTCAGGCAGCCAAGAGAGTAGAGTGGACTGAGACACAGGATGGATAGAGACAAACTAGATTTCCTTGGAGCTGAATGAGGCTGGAGCTGAATGAGCCTGGAGCTGAATGAGGCACCAGGAACTAATTTCTGGGCAACTGAGAACATAAAAATAAGCCAGTCTGTTCTCCAAGTGTCAGTGATCTTTTCCTTCTTTGGTTGCTGCCATGCTGGAATCTCAGCCTGGAATCCCAGATTCCTCAGATGCCAACACTGTGAACACGTAATCATCCCAGCAGGAAACAGGAGCAAGTAGCTCCTATCATTGAAAGTGCATATAGGATTCCAAAATCCACTACCCTCTTATCACTTTCTGGCATCCATCATGTCCAGACTTCAGTTTCACCAGACTTGGTACTCCTCTGTTTCCTCCCCATAAATACCATGCCTTTACTACTTGTAGAATGCTTTCATTCCAATAAAACCCACTGTTTTTCCCAGTGACCACTTGGATGTTGCATCTGGAGGGTAGATATCTGGCTGTATTAACACTGCAATTTCCAAAGGAAGCATAGTAGGAAGTAAGTTGACCATCATTGCTGATATTCTATTTCCAAATCATCATTATTGAATGCATTTGAAGCATTTGATATTAAAGATACATAGACTTTTTATATGCCTTATGACTAAAACATACAGCTGGCGAAACAGGAATATATTCTGTTCATTATTGCTAATTTCTTAGTGGAAGCGAGTATTAAAAAATAGTGGCAATCCAAAAGTGTTAATAATTACATTATTGATATTGCTTTTTAGGCTAAACAAATTGCTTCCTTTTGCCTTCTTCTGCAGCCTGGTCCCGTTTCCTAAACCAGCCCCAGATTATGGGGGTGGGTAGGGCTTTGTAAAAAATGACTTTGCGAAAAGCAAATTCCTCCCTTGCCCCCAGCACCATTGAGAGAAATCTCTGTACTATTTATGAGTTGTAGGACAAAATTAGAACCTATTTTTTTTCTCTATACATTCAGGTGTAGAAATGCCAATTTGTAAAAAAAAGGGGAAAAAAAAGAAGGATATTTATTTAAATGCCACAAGATTAAGGAAAAAACAGAATTCCACCTTTGGTCCTGGAAGCCCTTCTCCTTCTGATCCTCGCTCCCCCTGAATACCTTGGGGTCCTTGAGTTCCCTGTAAAATATGTTTTAAAAGCAATTTAGCAAACTGTAAAAATCAACAGCAGATCAACCAAAAGGTGGATTTTATCTATCTCTGTGGTGGGAGTCTGGTTTCAACCTGCCCCAGATTACAAGCATCAAGATGAATCCACAAAACAATGAATTCACAAACGTCCATGAACTGCAGCAACAACAAGATGTATCAAGCTATGATAATTCCATTTTTTCCATGACAGCACCCAATAAGTGAGGATACACCAGCAATAATCCTGCAATATAATGAAAATTGAGCTCAGCTTCAGTAAGGGAGTCTTATTAGATCACAAAAAGGTGGCCTTGAAGTTTTCAATACTTGTAATTTGCAACGTTCTTAGAAAAGCTTTCCACCCCAGTGTTTATTATCGAAGAGTTCTAATATGCATTCCCTAGAACCATGATGGCGAACCTATGGCACATGTGCCACAGGTAGCACGCAGTGCTCTCCTTGTAGGCACACGAGCCGTCACCCCAGTTCAGCTCTGCCGCGCATGCGTGCGCGACTCACATTGGCCAGCAGGTCGTCGGGTTTCTGCCGTGCATGCGGGAGGGGTGGGGTGCATGAAAGGGGGGCCGCATGCACATGCACGGGGGCAGGGTACATGCGGGGCCCGGTTGGGCATGCGCAGGGGGGCAGGGGGCATGTGGCAGGTGCGTGTGTATGCGTGGGGGAAGGTCACATGTGGGGGAGCA